>NC_088651.1:14270322-14417822 GCF_964019385.1 Sycon ciliatum | reverse complement strand
TGTATCCCGCTTTAGTCAAAAGAAGAAGGCTGCTCTAAACAGTTGAATGACTGAAGACTGGCGTCAGGAGAACACGAAAAGATTGCTGGGCTGTCCATTCGGCAAGCCTGCAAGAAAGCACCGCTCCCTGCTCGATACACCGTGTTCCGGCGGGAATTCACCTCTCATCAGTTAAGCTGGTGTAGGTCAAAGAAAGGTGTGCTCCGAGAAAGCGCCGATTGCTCTCTGAGTCAAAACATCACTAGGTATGGCAACTTACAGTGCCGCTTCGTTTCCTGCACGACGCCGACTCACATGCACTGCTGCTGGGTGCTCACAAAGTGTTTGTCATGCTGGAAAGGAAGTATTGCTGTACGCAGGTATCCCTAGCGATATTTGGGCTGGGAGAGCACTACATAACACAGCGCTCTCGGAGCAGAAATTTCATTAGCCTACTGAAGCGCAACTGATGAGGGGTGAATTCCCCGAAACACTGTGTATTGAGAAGGGAGTGGTGCCTTCTTGCAGGAGTGGACGGCCCAGCATTCTGCTCATATGCTCCAGACGGCAGTCGTGAGTTGGTTGGTTGGTATATTTTATTTTACTTCGCCAGAATGAACAGGTATTGCTGCCTTCTTGCCTGGACAAGTGGATTGTCCATGCTCTCATGAAAAGACGAAGAAAGGAAAGAAATATTACATGAGAGTGTGAAGCATGCAGTCTTATAAAAGAAATATTTCATGAGAGTGTGACGCTTGCATGATGAGAGAGGAGAGATAGATAGATAGATAGAGAGAGAGAGAGAGAAGAGAGAGAGAGAGAGAGAGAGAGAGAGAGAGAGAGAGAGAGAGAGAGAGAGAGAGAGAGAGAGAGAGAGAGAGAGAGAGAGAGAGAGAGAGAGAGAGAGAGAGAGAGAGAGAGAGAGAGAGAGAGAGAGAGAGAGAGAGAGAGAGTCTCAGTCAAGCATCAGTCAGTCAGTAGGACGCGCGAGATCCAACATTCGGAGGAGCCACCTACTTCTACAATTGCCGCAAAAGTCGCAACATCTCAGTTGATGTGTGACTTTTGATGCAATCCCTATTACAATAAGTTTGTTTGGGAGGCTTGGAACTCGCCCAGGATGGGCTTTAAAGTAGGGCTGAAACAATTATACCGAATAATTGAGTACTCGTTTGATAACTCTAACGATCGAGCAATCGTTTAGATTACCGATTACGATTGTTTTGCGTTTTTGAAATTTTTAAATTTCTGATGCGAGCAGTGCATGCAGCGCAGAGTAGAATACACACATGTTGTACACAGTACTACACACTGCACGCGCTGCGTCGCAGCCGCTCAGGATGTATAAGTAGGACATGTACGCACAGTGCCAACATTTTGTACATATATCCACTTTTGGCCATTCCACGTACTTGGTCCGTTTCATCGCAATTGTCGCTTATCTCCCACGCACCTTTTGACAGGTAAATCCCAGCCCGATCTCGATATCTAACTCCCATTTGTTTGGGAGGTTGTGAAGGCAAGATCAAAGGAGACCAGAAAGAAAAAACCATCGCGACTAGCGCCAGTGGCATCGCGATTCGTACGATTGTGTTGGGAAAGTGGGGAACTTTTCGCTGCAGTGAATGCACACATTCACTGCAGCGAAAAGCCAAACGCAGCTCAAAGACCGGAACTGTAGCAGGGGAAATCGACATCCCGACCTTGAGAGCGTGACAGTCAAGCTCAGTCGCCACGTTTGAACTGCAAGTGCGACGACCTGGCACTCTTTGCAAGCCTGCAAACTGATGGCGAATTGGTGGCAAAGAAGACATTGTCCGACCTGGCAGCTGCAGTACAAGAGTCGTGGTCAGCGTATCCAGCAGAGCGTATGACAGCTGTCTGGTGAGGGATGTGTGCCTGATTCAAAAACATTGTTGAAACAGACAGTGGTGACACACGGGTCACGCTGCCCACGTTCCTCCAAGTGCCAGAGTGACAGCCACGATTGTTCCTTTCCCATCGCTGCCATACGCGAAGCGGAGAAAGCAAGATATACTCTACGCCATGGCGCCAGCAGCTATACACACCAGCGAATGTCAGCTCAAGTGACATCAGCTCGAGTGATACAGAGCCAGAGTCGGATAAACTAAAGCGTGAGTGCAAGAACGCGCTCCGTCGCCGTTTTCTTTTGTACATTTTTTGTAACCTTGCTTTCTTTCTGGACTTGCTTCATCAGATTCCATCGCTGAATTATTTTTATTGTGGCGGACAGGCATCCTGTATCATGCTTCTTCACTATGCGTATTTGAAATTTTACAGAGCGATAAAATAACTCTTGTTCTTAGTTGCGATAGATAAGCGACAATTGCGATGAAACGGACCAAGTACATATTCCAGGTGCGGCCTCTTAAAGATTATATTCGATTGATCGATCGTTATGATAAAGAGTAATCGATTGGGCTAAATGAATGGTCGTTTCAGCCCTAATTTAAAGTCTGGCTGTTTGACCAAGTTCGGGTTTTCCTGATGCGTACGTTTCTATGTGTGTGTATTTAATTAACAGGCCGATCCTATCCAGTTCAAAGACGTTCGACAAATAGGTGATGCCTTCATAAGCAAGATTGAACCTGTATTTTGTGGTCCATTCATAATAATGCAGAAAGGACTCTACGGATTATTTTCTCAGTGAGTTGTACAGTAGAGTGCTATGATCATGAAGAAGAGTACTATTATTATGAAGAAAAGTAGTATTATTATGAAGAAAAGTACTATAATTATTAAGAAGAGTGTGTGAATCAGAGCTGGTTGATAGATCATTTCTATTTTTTCATGTGCAAAAGACTACATGTACTGTCGTGGACATGGAAATCCAGTCGGAGGTCAGGCGGCCCCAGGGCGCTGGCCATGCAGCCGTGAGTAAGCAAACGATCAACACCGCGCACTAATGAGTCTGTGCCTGCAATGTTCTGTACGCCCTGAGGGCACTGGCTCCGGTCATTCGACCGGATTTCCATGTCCACGACCGTACTTCAAGGTGGTACAACTGTTCATGGGAGTACATCAGGGAGTTGTGCACAAAGCTAGATTACAATAATTGCAGTCAAACCTGGCAAGGCGACCACTCGGATAAGGTGACCACCTGTCCCAGAAGACCACTGCAACCAGAACCCAATGAAGCTTTTTCCAGTCAAATGACCCTGGATAAGGAGACCACCTGGTAACAGAGACCGTGTTTTCAAGGTCCCTTGAGCGGTTGTCTTAGACAGGGTTTACTCTTTATGCATAGGGACACCATGCAGTCTTAGTGCTGTCAAACCTGTCAAGGCGACCACTCGGATAAGGCGACCACCTCTCCCAGAAGGCCACTGCAGCCAGGACAAAGGGATGCTATTTCCAGTCAAATGGCACTGGATAAGGAGACCCACCTGGTAACAGAGAGCACACTTTGAAGGTCCCTTGAGCGATCGTCTTAGACAGGTTTTCCTGTACTTGTACTAGTGCTAGGATTACTAGATGAACCCATGGTACCGAGACTGATGTGCACTCACCTCCGGATTATTTGGACCTTCTACCTTCTTAGTGCCCTACTCCATCTCCTTAAACTCAAGGACGGAGGAGCGAGTTTGGGGTGACTGGGGGGGGGGGGTGACTCAGGGACGGAGGAGTGAGTCTGGGGTGACTGGGGGGGGGGGGACTCAGGGACAGAGGAGCGAGTTTGGGGTGACTGGGGGTGGGGGTGACTCAGGGACGGAGGAGCGAGTTTGGGGTGACTGGGGGGGGGGGGGTGACTCAGGGACGGAGGAGCGAGTTTTGGGAGTGGTACTGTCATAACGTAGTCCTGGGGCTGGTGATGTCACCGCGGGAAAAGTTTGGGATTTTGCGTGAGAATGGGTGAATTCAGGCCTATCATGATAATGAGATCCTAGTCAGTGAAAACAAACAGAAGTGAACAAAATACTGAAACAGAACGCAGTGTCGACGATAAGAAGCTCAATTTGCACATTCTCTCAGCCGACCGAAAAGCCGATTAGGCGAAAAAATCGTCCCAATTTGGGAAATGCCTGGCAAAGAGGTTTTACTTTCTCTGTTGTGGTGACTTTACAGCAGGAATGGTCTTCGCCAGCCCACCCTTATGTGCACAATGTTATCCTCTCGGTTTAACTCAGATGTTAGCACTTGCAAAGCATGCTGCCGTCGTGTATAAAAGCGGCGGCTTATATGACTTTTTAGTAGAAATTGTACAGGCTTCTACGTGAGACAGGCTTCTACACAAGACAGGTATTTCTATGTGTGCAACACTAAAACTAGGTTTATGGGCCGGCAGCGTATCTGGAAAGTCAGGCTTCTATTCAAAATGGGCTTTTAAACGAGACAGGCTTATTCGCAAAATGCTGATTTTACAGTTGTGCTCGTTGAAATCCGACAGTGAGTGAAAAACAGATGCCCCGGGGCACTTCTGAGTAGCTTACTAAGTTTGTACATGCGTGCTTTCAGTCTCAATAATGATTCGTACCACATCCAGGACGTGTTCAAGTACAGGGCTGGCAACTGAAATCCGACCACTGAGCGGTGCGCTCACATCGCAAAGACCCAGGACGGTAAAGCTACGAAACAGAGACCGCTAGAATGTGAACGCACCGCTAGGGGTTCGGATTTCAGTTGCCAGCCCTGTAGTTGACGGTGCCAAATATGCACCATTAGTCGGATTGCACTTGGCGATACTGTACCTCTGAAGTGTGAACTGTCTTTGTCTTTCCGTGTCCTGAAGATGAACATCGCTGGATGTGGCGCCGTTTGTCCGGATGAGGTTGCTAGGCAACAAGTTCACAATTGAACTAGCGAACACTTGTCATCACCGTGAGCGATTATGCTGAGATTGCACGGGCTATTTTTTGTGCTGCAGGAGTTTTCATTCCAGTCAAGTTATTATTATCCATGCTCTTTCTCTTCATTGCTTTTCTACATCGCGCCATCTCATAGTATTGGTTTTCCGTACACGCATCAAACATTCTAGACACACATGTAACATTAGCATCACTTTTATTTTACTTTGGAGCACAACGTGCACATGTATTACTAATGTAGCGGGCAAAGCAAATGCACATTCTCTTATCATTCAATACATTGGGGCACAGGTTTTGCGTCAGTGGTCAGTCATTTTAAATATGGATTTTTCTTTGTATCGCCCTCTGTTTTCTTATTAGAGAGCGAAGATGGCCTCGCCTTAGCTGTCTCCTTTTTTGGAATTATGCATTGATGTAGTCAACTACACATGGTCGATGATAGCAAAGCTGATTTCTCTGCGCCGTATAGCGAAAATTTCTTATCTAGCTCTACGCGCATTTTTCAACTGCAAGTTTCTTACTACGTTGGAGAAAGAGTAAAATCAATACATGTATTGTTCATTGGTATTCCGATACATGTATGTAGAATCGGGCTATACGATTTTTTAGCATTTTTTCTTTGACCCCACAATACTGCATCTTAGCTTTTCGTATTCTTCCCTTTCTTCCCCTTTGCTTCGCCTTTCGGCCGCATTTAATAACCTATTTTGTAAGTATTTTTCTCGCTCAGTCTCTCTACCTCAAGTATTACAGTCCAGTTGTCTGTACGCTGTACGAGAGCTAAGAATGCTGCAGGATTCGCTGGAACATGTAATTCCTTCGATACGCCATAATACCGTCGAAATCGACCGCCAGTCTCTTCCATCCTGGGTCTCGTGTACATATACATGTACGTGCATGTACATGTACATGTACTTGTGAGTGCTGTACCTACGCAACTCGGTTCCCGTGGTTACTGCACTTCTTTGTGGAGGTGTGGCACTGTATGGCAAATATTCATTTTGCCGTTCTGCCTGGGCTCCCATCTCACTGACCAAAGACTAAGTGGCCGAAAGTGTGAGAGGAAATATTAATTAGGGAGGTTTAGTCCCACGTAATCCGTGGGTACTTTACGTGTGTGTACCACGTGATACTCACTGACCCACGTACAGACGTTTTCTGATTCACGACATACCGTGTATGGAGGCTCACCCACGGTCCGCCAGAACGTGGGTGAAAATGAAAATGGAGCGCATTGTGCGAGCTATGAGGGTGCTCAGCTGAAGAAGTTTCCGAATCACGAAATCAAAATATTGGATGAGTTTCTAAGGCTCGGGTAGCTTCGTCTTTGACCAGGTTTGGGCCTTTCGCTTCATGCTTTTGTCTGTTTCGTGTGACTAAACACAACATTGCAACGTGGGTGCCCTTCATCCACTTTACGTGGATCACCCAAGTACGCGTTTTCGCTACGTGGGAATTGAACCTCCCTATTTATTCCTGTTCCGCCCGGCATCATGGATTAAGAAGCACTAAGGTGGCGTTCGTTTTTGATCTACAGGTTTTGGTAGAAACTACTTCTTCCGGTAGAGGTGTTTTTCTACTCAAAAAGGGTAGATTCTACTTTCCTCCACCGGTTCTACCAGGAAAAAGTTGGTAGAAGGCGGTAGAATTTGGTAGAGCAACGGAATTTCCAACAAAATCAAGGAGTTGCACACACAACGCCATACAGATGAAAAAAACATTTCACGTACATGTACATAAAACTATTTAATCCGGTAGAACAGCGTTCGTGCACTTACCTCTACCATCCACACACATGTACATGTACCTCTAGTCCTCTACCATCCACACACATGTATGTACCTCTACCATCCACACACATGTACCTCTACCATCCACACACATGTATGTACCTCTACCATCCACACACATGTACCTCTACCATTCACACACATGTATGTACCTCTACCATCCACACACATGTACCTCTACCATCCACACACATGTACATGTATGTACCTCTACCATCCACACACATGTACCTCTACCATCCACACACATGTATGTACCTCTACCATCCACACACATGTACTTCTACCATCCACACACATGTATGTACCTCTACCATCCACACACATGTACCTCTACCATCCACACACATGTACCTGTACCTCTACCATCCACACACATGTATGTACCTCTACCATCCACACACATGTACCTCTACCATCCACACACATGTATGTACCTCTACCATCCACACACATGTACCTCTACCATCCACACACATGTATGTACCTCTACCATCCACACACATGTACCTCTACCATCCACACACATGTACCTGTACCTCTACCATCCACACACATGTATGTACCTCTACCATCCACACACATGTACCTCTACCATCCACACACATGTATGTACCTCTACCATCCACACACATGTACCTCTACCATCCACACACATGTATGTACCTCTACCCTCCACACACATGTACCTCTACCATCCACACACATGTATGTACCTCTACCATCCACACACATGTACCTCTACCATCCACACCCATGTATGTACCTCTACCATCCACACACATGTACCTCTACCATCCACACACATGTACCTGTACCTCTACCATCCACACACATGTATGTACCTCTACCATCCACACACATGTACCTCTATCATCCACACACATGTATGTACCTCTACCATCCACACACATGTACCTCTACCATCCACACACATGTACCTGTACCTCTACCATCCACACACATGTATGTACCTCTACCATCCACACACATGTACCTCTATCATCCACACACATGTACCTCTACCATCCACACACATGTATGTACCTCTATCATCCACACACATGTACCTCTAGTCCTCTACCATCCACACACATGTACATGTACCTCTATCGGTAGAGCGACTCTACCCTACTCGTACCATGATGCAGGTAGGTAAAAACGAACGCAGCCTAAAGTCTTCCAGTGTTCTATAGCTCTGTGTTCAGACTACAACTACGCAGCATTGCCCATTTATTAGACTTTTACCAGTTTTAGTTCAGATTGATCGCCGCACCTACATTTGGATAATTACAATCATAATAAAATGACTGCACATGTTGCTGGCTGACAGCATTGAAACAAGGTGGAGGACCAACGTGTTCGTAAACGGTGACCTTACTACAACCAATCCACGGCGTTGGTACATACACGTACAATGTACTGTGTGGTTGGCAAGTACATTGTACATTGTATGTACCAACGCCGTGGATTGGTTGTAGTTTGGTCACCGTTTACGAACACGTTGGTCCTCCACCTTGTTTCAATGCTGTCAGCCAGCAACATGTGCATTTCACAGAATCACACATGTAGGGTCGATCTGATAATGAAGAGACTCAGATGTTGGTCCACCAATGAGCAACGGGTTAGAAATGAATGAAAAGAAAGAGAATAATTGCACAAAAATAAGCATAACGTTGTCATGTTGCTGTTGTAAATGCCGAATGATGGGGAGTGTGGCCAATGTATAAAATACCATGGACAGTGGGTCTCCCTGGGTTGTACGCTCTTTTGACGAAATCTCCCCACCGCCAGAGACGAACAGACGTGCCTCTGACAGATAGGCATTCGGAAGAATGATGGATAATGCTGGACAGAGGCGCTGGACGTGATGCAGAGCTGCTTGTCGGTTTATGCTAATGAAGCGTTACTGGCATCCACCAACAGCACTCACTCAGTGGACGATTCGTTGTATATATGTCTTGCATGGCACGCACTGCTGCTTCAATGCCACCTAGTGATCCAGCGCATTTTTGAAGATACTTGTACTAGTAACCGCAGCCTGCATCCACGTCTTTCGAAGCGATGCGCAGCTCTGGATACTATCGGAGTATGCGCCTGAGCACCTCACTCACGCCGATAGGGCGTAGATCCACGCCAGACTGCTTATCAAGGGCAATCAACCGGCATGGCAGAAATTGCACCAGGCCTTCAGCCGGAAGAACACGGGTAGGCGAGAGAGGTATGCAATAGCCTGGCACAGACTGGTTGATATGGGAACAATGGGAGGATAAAGGTTAAAAGAGGAGCACATCCGCCGCCAACAAGACGAGTCCATCCCAGACGGACCTGCAGACCACTCCGAGTGCATCGCCTTGGATTTACGAAGCTCAGGGGTGAGGACGTCATTATCGTAATACGGCGTGTCGTCAACACGATTTACACCCAAAACAGCGCAACCATAAACGGCGCGTGTTCATATTAGCACCCCCAGTACAGCGCGACCTAATGTGACACGGTGTCACTACAGCTCGTCTCATCTCTTGCACGCCCCATTTTGGCGCGACCAATTACGTTAACGTCCGAATATAAGCCAGCTCATTACACACGTGACCCATAATGTGCAGGCTCATGTTAGCAAGCGTGCATAACCAGTTTTATGTACTCTTGATGTTAGTATTACCATGGTGGATATCAGGAGGAAACCCGTTCTTAAAAAAGATATGCAAAAAGAGAAGAAACACATGAGAACGAGTTGTGCTGCATAGGCCCCAGCGGCAGATGCTAGCTAAATGTTGCCAAGATGCTTTTTGGGATGCTAGCTGACAACTCAGAAAGATGCTAATTTGGATGCTAGACAACACGAATTATGCTACCTATTAATGGTAATGGTGAAACATTTGGGTTGAAAACGGTGTTCCGTGCTATTTATGAATTCTCACAAAGCAGGTATGTGAAAAGAGTTTTTAAAGGTGCGATGTTGGCATCATGTTGCTATGGAAATATTTGCAATACAAAAGAGCAAATACCAAGAAGTACCAATGGCAATGTGGGTTTTGGTCACAACTAGGTAATGCAAACAAATTGAATGTAGTGCATGCAATTATCAATGTGGTAGTACCGTAATACTAGTTTCATAGTGTAATCTAGACCGAATTCCACATCCAGAATGCCAAAATTGGCAAAAATGTATCGGATGCCGGTAAAAACTGCTGTTTATGCTAGCATCGTGTGGAGTCACAAAAAGGCCCTTTTATGCTACTTTGGGTGCTAGCATTTGCCGCTGGGGCCTAGAACTTGTGCAGCAACTATCCACGACTGTAACAAGATGATAAACAGTCAGAAAGTGACTGTGCGATAATAGGGCACGAAACTGACAGGCCACTGAGACATTCAGCGGCCCGAGACCTAGCTCTAACACATCTCCAGTGCGCAAACCAACCTTCCAACTTGGAAGGTTCGTGGTTCGTGGACTACAACCTATTTGTATCTGGACCTGTTAACGTCCATCCAGGCAATATCGCCATTTAATACTGAACTGGTGTTTTTGAGTCGATAATTGCATTTTTTAGTTCATCATTGCTTTCTAGAGTTGATTATAAATTGAGTCCAGGCAATATCGCCCTTCAATACTGAACTGGCCATTTCGAGTTGATCATGATTTGAGTCTTTGACAAGTCGAGTGTCCATCTTTTGGGTTTGAGTGTAAATGAGTCGACCTGTATTGAGCGTGCGCGCTGACGGGGTGGTCTGTTTTGGGGATGTCCAGTTATGGGGATGGGGCTTTTGGGGGGGGGGGGCGCTGAAGTCAACGGCGCTGTTTTGGGTCGCGCTCATGTGGGGGCATACCGTCAACACTGGGTGCGTCTCCAGACAGCATGGCCTCAGCAGGTGGTAGCCGAGCCTCCGGAATCCGGATGCCTGTCGAGTAATGCATCCTCGAGATAAAGGAATACAGGTTGGTGATGTTCCAACGCGGCGATAGGTACATAATCCGTCATTATGATTACATTGTACTTGAAGTAGGCAATCTTACACTCGTACTTATACATGTACTCTTGTTTCATGTACTCTACAAGTACAAATTTTCGTTTGGAACTAACGTTCGCTATACATGCACTAGTATTCGTTAGGGGTCACGAAATAACTAAAGTTTGTACCATACTAAAAAAAATTATGAAAGTTCGGGGTGACGGACCTCGACCAAAAACGAAATTTAGTACGTAACAAGCCTGCTGGTGGAGTGAAATAGCGAAAGATTCCGTGAAATTGTACTTGTAGAGTCCATTGTAATTTGTAGGCGTATCTTACACTCGTACTTCGTAGATCCACTCTTGCTTGATGTATTCCATAGGACCATCCATACTTCAACAAGATTAGTACTTCAAGTACCGTATTTTCCGGAGTATATAGTGCGCACTTTAGATGTGCTATTTTAGGCCCTAAATTGCAGGTGCGCACTATGCTCCGAATATGAAATGCATGTACAGTCAACTTCGCTAATAACGACTGCGGATATAACGACAATTCGCGAATAACGACATAATTTCCATGCCCAGAGCAAAGTCCCATCCCACTGTAATACTGTTAGGTACCTCCTCCCGTACCTTTTTTAGCTGGCCTGCATGCACTTACGTACTCACCTTTTGTCTCCTTTTGTTCCGTTGGCCTGGGTAGCTACTTGCGCGCCCATATTTGCCATAGCTACCCAGGCCCTTTATCTTGCTGTTCAGACTTGATCTCTCTCTCTCTTTTCTCACTCTTCAATGTAGTCGTTTCGTTCGTCTTGGTCTCTTGTCTCGTCGTCTACTAGTATAATAAATGTCGTTCCCACTAACCTGTTCCCGTTGTAATGTCTGGATATGTCGTCTTTTTTTTCTCTCCGCGAGGACGCGGGATTTTTTTTTCATGGAGGGGTGGTATGTTAGGTACCTCCTCCCGTACCTTTTTTAGCTGGCCTGCATGCACTTACGTACTCACCTTTTGTCTCCTTTTGTTCCGTTGGCCTGTGTCTGGATATGTCGTCAGTCGTCCTGTTTCGAACTCAACAATACATAATTATAATGAGACTTCGGGTATAACGACACTTTTCGAATAAGGACACTTTTCGAATAAGGACACTTTTTTGATGCCCCGCCGAGTGTCGTTATAAGCGAAGTTGACTGTACTTCAATGAAGATTGAACTTGCACCCCCAATGAAGATGGGGGGTGCGCGTTATACAAAGGTGCGCAATACTCCGAAAAATACGGTAGCTCAAAGCGCATGCAGACCACGGACTACGGTCATGTCATGATAACAGCGTCGTACTCGTAATCTGAAAAAGACCACTCACTCACTCACTGACCAGTCCTATACCATGTATACTGCACTGGTATGTAGATCTATGTACCGGGTAGATCTACATACATGCATGTACCACCCTCTTGTAGTTGTAGTGTGGGTCTACGTCTATCTAGCTACGTATACTGGACTACAACTGCAAGTAAGTAACTACAGTACAAGTACGAGTACTCACTACTGCAGTAGTTAGTTTGTGCCTGAAGCACGCACTACATGCATGCGTATCGCGTAGCACTACTAGTACTAGCATGCTAGCATCATAATTTTTTTTGTTTTGTTTTGCTAGCCTTGGGTTTTTGAGTCTGGAGTTCAGGTAGGCTAGGCGGCGAGTGCATTGCAGTAGAAGTGAGGCTGGAGAGAGAGAGAGAGAGAGACAGCATTGCTCTGGTCCCGAGCTACATCTCGTTGGTCTCGACGCTGGCTGCGCGTACAGTTGTAAGCGTATCAGGTACCGTACACGACCGTCACGAGAATGGCAGCAGTAGAAGGCAACGATGAAAGTAAGACCTAGCCCTAGTACTCGTAGTGGTAGTACCGGTATAGAGTATGTCGCTGGAACGGAGAAGTCTGACACTCTTTGATGACATGACCGTAACAAGATTTTGCAGAGCCACCCACGGGGATGGTTTCGATCGTTTACTTCAAGCCGCACAGCTGTTAGTCGAGTCACTGCCCGAATCGGCAGCTGACGCTGTACACATGTGCCAGCGTGGCAAACTGTACAATGTCGTGGGATGATCCTTCACAACACCTATGTCTACACGTTATAAAACTAATTATTTTCACCACGGCATAGTACTGTAGTTTTGACAGTTCCATAGTGACTACAGGGTAAAGTGTCCGCTAAATGTGCTAGCGTGCTGTGGAGTACGATTGGAGAGAGAGGGGGAGCAATCTCACAGCGTTTTCTTGGAAATACCCTTCCCCAGAAAAAAATCCGCCGCTTTCCTGAGACAGATTCTTTAAAAAAGTTCAAATTCCATGTAGACTGAAACCTGTCTGCTCAAGGGACTTTGAAAATGTGGTCCCGTGTACAGGTGGTGCCCATATCCAGAGCCATCGGACGAGTGATAACATCCCTTTTGGTCCTAGTAAGAAAGGTCATTCTGTACATGTCGCCTTGACACGTCTTTACTGGAGTTGCTATACTGCACACCAATCAAGCATGGATTATTACGTCCGGGAAGGCACTGGGGGGGGGGGGGGGGTAATGAGTGAGCTGGGATGGCTGAATGTCATAGATGTAAAAAAGGGAGGAAGATTGCATGCACCGATAAATCCAAAACCCGGATGCATAGCCCTTGGTCCTGGGCAATGGTCTTGTTTCGAGTTTCATCTTGAGTATTTGCCGGACACAGCGCCTCTCCGATACGGTATACCCACAGTAAAGTGGAAGGTGCGACTAAAAGTATTCGAGGTGCTTCTACGAGTTAACTTGGATAGTGTGCACAGCACCAGTGACCAGTGCTGAGTACAGACGCCATAAGCAAGAAAACTACACCTCATGTACATTATATTTTGAACAGTTTGAGGGCTCATCAGACTGATTACTGGAAAGACAATTTCAATCCAGTAAGGCAATAACTCACTGCTTTACCGTCCGGCGCCGAAGAACGGCCAGGCTAGAATTTCACCAATTTTTTTAGAATGGTGTTGGCTGGATTATTTGCAGATAAGAACGGAAACCGTAATATACGCTATCATGTACACTCAGACGTATAACTCTGCATAAATGGACATGTAAGACTGTGCCATCGAATAGGAACGAAACTGCTGTGTTCACTAAAAATAAGAACGGGCTACGCTAGAACCCTGACCCCCCCCCAGTTCTTCGGCGCCGGACCATACTGTACGCACACTGTACACTGTACATGTACCTATACACACAGCACAATAGGAAATTAGAACGTCTTTCCAAATTTCTTAGAATGTCGGTCCGTGTGCGTGAGATATCGGGCTGTCGCCTGACAGACATCGTTGACAACCTTGGCACTGGTAGGGAGGATTTGTTCCGATGTACAGTTCAAATTCCGACCCCAGGAGCTACCGAGCAATTTGATCCTGCGCTACGGATAGTGAGCCGAGAAGTGAACGTAGCTCTGCTGAATTTCTGATGTACTGTAGAGGCAGACAATTTCGTCGGTCAATAATTTCGCCCAACTCCAAAGAAAGGGAGTTCGTGCGGTTGCACATTTCGTCCATTGATGATAAGAGTGTATAGAAAAGCTGCGCGAATCGACATTAGTCCGGCATTTAATTTAGTCCAAAAGCTCATTGGACGAAAAAGACGAAATTTAATTCCAGACGAATATATCTGCTTATACAGTATGTCAATTTACATGACTTCAGTTCCTTTGTACTTCAAGTACCTTTGCCCTTTATTCCGTTTTTTCAGATGACATGGTCGATATCGTTGATGGAGGACGCGTTTCTAAGTTCCTGCTCGGCGAAAAAGAGATCTGCTTCAATCCCAGTACAAGCAGAGCTGTATGTGCAGGTACGCTCCCGTCAATACTGTTCAGTTAAATTTTTCTTTGTTACGTTAACTCAACAGTACTGAGTACTTCTAAAAGAGAAAGCAAATCAGAAAAAAATGACGATGTAATAAATAGGAAAGCAATGAATAAGACAATAGGGCTTGAAAGTGAAAGACGTCAAAACGGCCAGGGAGTAGTAAGTTGACATCAGATTTCTATTTTTGGATCCACTAAGGTGTGACTTTGCTATTGCCTAAGTATGTGGGTGCATAGCAACCCACTCATGTCGCATGCAGGTGTGACTTTTATTTCGCCACCAGCTGTAACCCCGCCCCCAGTAGCCAAATCAGTCAGTTTCACTGGTTACATCACCTTGCTGAGAGTAAGACGGCTTGAAATGTGCTTGGATCCATACAAAAACTGGATCCAAGTGGATCCAATTTTTGAATTTTTGAAATTGTTGCTATGCTGTGACGTAGCACTTTCAAGCCCTATTGAAGCCGACATAATACCCTGATGGACTAATAAAATACAGAGGCAATATTCTTTGGTTCTGGAAGAGTGCTCAATGCCTGATTCAGGATTCAGGTTTTCATTGTGTGCCTTTGTGGACTAATAAAACGAGAAAGCTTGGAAGCTCAGGGCCCTACGCTATGCTTTTTTGCCTTGATGACCTAGACAAAAAAAGCATAGGGATGTTAGGGGCCGTCCGGGGTTACCGATTGTTTTTACAAAACGAAAAGTTTTAGTATTTTTCAGCCCCCACCCACCCACCCACCTTTTCTGCAGGTAAAACGAATTCCGATAAAAATTGATGTCAATTTTCGACACCCAAAAGTAACTGGGCATTCTCCATCAGCATTCAATAATTATTTTCAAAACGAAACTCCATCAAACCCACCCACCCACAAACGAAAACATTTCGTTTTGAAAATATTATTGGTAACCTTGGACGGACCCTTATAAATTCTTATAAATTTCTACTTTTTGTTTTTAGACATAACCTGGGATTCGAACCCGCTATCGCCCTGCATGCATCCCCCGATACACTTCGTATACATACTAATTCTTCCAAGTTGCTTCACGTTATGATCTTGTATTTGAAAGCCCTATTTGAATATGCATTGTGGCCAGCCGTCTTTGATTGTACGGTACGGGACAGGTACGGTCGAGGGTAATACGACATCATCTACCGCCTTGATGACGGCAAAAAAAGAAAAGGGATGTTATAAATTTTTCAATTTTCCTATTTTTTCAGGCATTACCTGGGATTCGAACCCGCACTATCGCCCTACATGCATTCCCCCATACACTTCGCATTCATACTCATTCTTCGAAGTTGCTTCACGTTAGGATCTTGCCTTTGAAAGCCCTATTAGAATAGTGCGGCCAGCTGTATGTGGCCAGCTGTGTTTGACGGTACGGTACGGTACGGGACAGATACGGGATAGCGCCAGGCGTGACACAAACACCAAATTAAAGCTGCGTGGACCCTGGCTAGCGCCAGACGTTACTGAAGTAGCGTCTTCTGCATGCCTACGGGAATAAAACTATATGTGGACTGATAAAATAAAAAAATATATGTGAAGTCGAATTCAGAAACGATTTTCTTCGCTGGTTATTGAATGTTACAAAGTGACTGCAGCAACAACAAGCTGCTGCTGCTCCACGCTGCTCACACCATGGTGACAATACAATCACCCTTGCACACTTGTTGTTACTGTAGTCACCTTGCAGCCTTTAATTAATGAACACATATAATTGGAGTGAAGTTGATTGTTCCAACTCGGTAGGAACACACGCTTCTTGCCGAACTTGACACTTGACTGACTCACCGTGTTACTAGTTGGAACAATCAACTTCATGACTATTACCGCCGAAGTCGCAACTTCTTAGTACATGTATGGAGCACACATGTATGTTCTGATTTGTTTTACCATGCACATTATCCGCTGTAGGTTCACCGATGACCATCGAAGAAAATCGTTTCTGAATTCGACTTCACATTATATTTCTATTTTATTAGTCCGTCATGGTATTATTGTCGGCTTCAATATTATTGTTTTATTCATTGATTTGCTGAGACTTCTTTCTCCGAAACGGCTCCTAATAACATGTCATAAGTAGAAAGAGGATTTCTGGACCTTGTACTCTACACCTTATGTTCCGGAAACCCAGGTTGAATTGGATGACACAAACCTGAAATCATAAGCTCAATATTGTCTACTCCGTAACCCGTTTCCAGAGGATTGCTGCGGACAAATCGGTTTCCGCTTTCATATTCTTTCATGCTTATTGAGAAAGTGTAGGGTTTGTTAGTTAGACTGTCTATATCCACCAGCTTTTACTATACACAAACTGTGATTGCAACCAGCCACCCATATTGTCCTCTCTTGCTCTGGTCCTCAGCAACCGAAGACCGGCTTGCGGAAGCCGCCGTGAAGTTCCGCGCCATCTTCCAGCAGCGGCTTGGCATTCCGCCGGGCAATGTTGTCACGCTGAGTACGAAGGCGCAGCACAGAGCTACCTCCGAAAATCTGGCCACAAATCTGAAGGCCTCGGCGGAAACGGTGAGTTGACTTCTGTCTTCTGTCTCCTTAGAGTGTGTACCGTCGCTTAGTGCACCCTCCGATCCAGCCCGTTCACTGCAGAAGAGGCGCATTTCAATTGTGGAGAGCTAATTTTTTTCTGGTGTGATGCAGTACATTGGTGAAACCGAAATCCGTTGATCCCCGAGCTGCACACAGTGCTCAATGTCACAGACACCCACACATTACCCGTACATCGATGATGTACTTTTGCTCCAGATCTCGTGTGAATCACACATATAGTACTGTTGGGCCCCGAAGAACGGACCGGCGAAGAAATTCACCAATTTTTTAAAAACGGTCTAGGCTGGATTTTTTGCAGATAAGAACGGAAGCCGTAATGTGCTTTTTGTTTGTACACTAGCATATTGTTAACTCATATCTACAACTGTGCATAAATGTACATGAAAAAGTGCACCACTGAATGAGAATAAAAGTGTTGTGTTTGCTAAAAATAAGAACGGGCTAGGCTAGAACCCTGACCTCCCCCCGCCTGTTCTTCGGCGCTGGACAGTACTGCACGTGGACATACTGATGTTTCCTTCCTCTGTGTTTGTCTGTGCACAGGTAGGCAGTGACGGGTTGCTTCTGTTTTCCTTTGCTGGCCATGGGAAGCGTGTTGAGGGCACTAGGCACGGTTACATGGTACCGGCGGCCAGTCTTGATGAGGACAGCAGTGGAGGTGATGAGCCAGAGAACCTCATCGGAGCTTCTCTATTTGATGAGTGCTTGTCCGGCTGCAAGGCGAGGTAAAGTAAGAGTACCGCCGAGACATCTGGTCGGTCGAGTTGCTCCCCGTACATCGGCACGTCGTCCCTACATCTCCTGTGTCTTGTTTTGCGTTTGTC
Organism: Sycon ciliatum; assembly: GCF_964019385.1. Taxonomy (NCBI): domain Eukaryota; kingdom Metazoa; phylum Porifera; class Calcarea; order Leucosolenida; family Sycettidae; genus Sycon; species Sycon ciliatum. The sequence goes on along the minus strand of NC_088651.1, from coordinate 14,399,993 downwards.
TCCACATGTCTTTTGTAGGGCTGTGTTCCCAGTAAAAAAAGAAGAAGAAAAGTTCAGGCCTCGTTGCTGCATTCATCAACGCTGAAATCTGTGTACTAGCCTCTGGGACATAATGTGGATGTGTGGCGGTGGGTGGGTGTCCGTTTGCGTGCGTGTGTGTGTGTGTGTGCATGCACCTCTGAGCGTGTTCATGTGTGTGTGTGTGTGTGTGTGTGTGTGCGTGTGTGTGCGTGTGTGTACGTTCCTGCGTGCACGTGTTTGTGCATGTTCTTGTATGTGTGTATGCGTATGTGTACGTGGATGGGTTCGTATTTGAGTGTAATATTGTAGTAGTGATTACACCCATATTTTCAAAACTTGCTCCGATCGCTTCGATATTGGTCTCATTCGAATTTCACATCGTAATATAGGCAATCTGCGAGTATTATTCGAATCGGCCCAGCCATTCTGGAGTTATAGTGACTTGAAGTGCGCCAAGTTAGACTTTCCCTAGAAGCAGAAATGAATGGGAGTGGCAGGAGAATCGAGAAAATTTCAAGACAACTGACTGCACTCAGTGCATGCAGTGCAGTGTACAGGGCACACGGCTCGTTACTCGAACTGCGCGTATGATAGTGCATAGTTTGGAATGCTGGCGCAGAATAAATTCGCTCATAGAGGAAGGCGAAACCTTCTCACCACCTTGTTATTCTACATGGCCAGTAGCTTTTCGACGCTGAGGACGATGGAATAGTTCGCGACACTTCCACCCGACCAGAACAACCCGAAATCCATACCCTGAAAAAGCGCAGAGCGAAGAGCTCCTAAATTGTGTCGTATGTAAACGGGACTTCGGGTCTCAAGGGTACGAACATCTCCTCTCTCGGATAAAGCAATACACTCGATGCAATATACTGCAATTTGACCAGGCCACGCCGAAAACCACTGCGATGTCGGATTCTCCCATCAAAAGTATAGAAACTTGTTTTCAACAATCAGCGTCTGGGTGCGAGGGAGTAAATTCACTACTTATGGTGTTCTGTGAGATATTGGAGTATCGTCGGCATGTGCCGATACTGAGTTTCAATCATGAGACAGGAAGTGGCGTTTGGCAATTTGCAACTCCCGGACACGCCTGCATCCAAATAGTTACGTGCGTATTTAGAATCTTGTTTGTTTCCTCACTACCTCTTGATATCATCTAGCATTGCGTGCAGGGGACTGTGGTACATTGTACATGTGAATTCATTCATCTTCTGTTAACGAGTTTCTTGATTTCTAATCATACTTCCTTTTTTTGCAATTTTCTCCCACTAGAACGGCTCTACTGTTCCTGGACTGCTGCTTCAGTGGACGTCTATTACGGGACATACAAAGGTCCACGGCGAAGCTGAGGACGGGCGTTTACATCATGTCGGCTGCCGGTGACTGGGAAGCCACGTGGTACTTCTACACGCTGCGCTGCAGCATGTTCACGTTCTTCGTCTGCAGCCTGCTTGAACAGGAGGCCACGACGGGCGCGGTGCCGGTACGGAAAGCCGTGGAGCACGTCCAGGAGCTGTGTCCGGCTCTCGCCGCTCTACGCTACTCGTCCAGGGCAGAGCTGCAGGAAGTGGACGCTGGCATATCGCTGAAGCCCTTTCCGGAGCTATTTGTGAGTTAAACTTGTAGTGTCGAATTGTATAGCTTTACCGAGCACCGACACATAATGGTGCTCTTAGTGGCCAGTGACGAGAGGAATGTGAAATTGCTGATCGCAGCAGGGCCACGGTCGAAGAATGTGTAATAAGCTGATTACCGCCAATTGAGGTTGTGCCTTGCCTGGTAATAGGTACCTGAGATGCTGTTAAAAAAATGAATTGGGTGCATCTTGGGGAGCCTCCTCTCCCCACTCCCTCTCCCCCCCCCCCCTCCCATTGACCCAGACGGTATAGGACAGGGCCTGCACCTTGTACCTGCACTACTAACTCCCTTCATGTACAGTCAACTTTGTGTATAACTACACTCGGCGCGGCATCAGAAAAGTGTCCATATTCGCGAAGTGTCCTTATACTTGAAGTCTCATTCTAATTATGTATTACCCGTAGATGGGACTTTGCTCTGGGCATGGGAATTCTGTCGTTATTCGCGAATTGTCGTTATATCCGCAGTCGTTATTGGCAAAGTTGAGTGTACATGTACGTTTTCTGTATTGGCCTGCTCATGAAACGTCACACCGTTTGTGATTTCGGTTTTCGAAACTGTGCAAATATGCAATGTCATGTAGAGTGGTAGCACGTCAATCATCACACAACCATACGGGACAGCCATGTCGATTACTGCTCCACTGCATCTATGGCTTATGTCACGTGATAACGGCCATGTTGGTTTTTGCGGTGTTCCTGTCTGCTATGCTTGCCTCAGTACAAGCGACCGTCTTTCGACGAAGAGTGGGATCCGATATTTCAGCCATCGCGCCATGACCCTCTCTCAGTGGACTTTATCAACTCGTTGCTCTCCTTGGAGAAACATAACGAGAACCTGCTACCGGACACTCTGTGTCGCTGGTTACAGACATCAGCGCTACCTAGCCTGAAGACACTGTACCGGACCGGGTATCTGAAGCGAAGCAGCAGCAAGTACAGTCCCGTGTTCGCTTGCACGCGCAAGCTGCTCATCACGAGCGCTGCGAAAATCATGCTGGACCACCATCGCCGCCGTCAGTCACAGCATGCCAACGCTGAGGAGACCAACGACAGTGACCAATCAGCGCTGGCTATTGATGGTAGAGGTATGCCGGCTGACGCGGACGTCTTCTTGCGTGTTATGCAGTATCTCCTGTGGATCTTCGAGGAAACTGCGTCGAGCGACGAAACGACTGCAGAACCTGACAATGAAGTTGAGGAAAAGGTTAGTACCCTGTTCGTTCCGTTCATATACTTTTTCTTTCTTTCTGCCATAGGGTTGTCAAGTGCAACGTTTGATGTTACAGCTGCTGGCAAACAGACCAAGACCGAAAGTGTGTACATCACGATAGAAATACATAAACAAGAGTGTGCAACTCCGCTTGGATTGGCAAGAAGCCAGACTTTTTTGTTGGCGTCACATTATCGGGAGATCACGAGTCATACCGTACGAGGCATGCACTGAAAGTCTGTGGCCGTGCAAACTCGGCAGGGTTTCACTGAACTTCCGCTATGAGTAGGGTAAAATCTACAGAAGTGGAAGAAAAAAAATTATTCATTATTTTTCAAAATTAATGAGTAAAAATAGTTTTAAAACAGTCAAATACCCAAACTTGCGGTGAAAGTCGTATCCTAGTGCAGTGCAGATCGGCTATAGGGTTGTCGGCTATAGGGTTGTCGGCTATAGGGTTGTCGGCTATAGTAATATACCTCTTATAGTGATCGTATTCTCAAATTCATTTCGTAAACCACCCCATCCTATACATATCAGATCGGCTATAGTAATAATCGGCTATAGTATTATATCGGCTAAAATGATACGATTTCTTTGTCAAAATGATCTTATGCATACATTTTTCATCGGCTATAGTGATGATCATAAAAAATTATACATCGTACATGGCGAGATCTGATCGCGGCAGCCAGGAAGCGCTGGTACGACTATGATATCCCTCGGAGGAAATTCGAAATGTTTGGCATTGGCTGTGCTTGTTGTTCCGGGGCATCCTCGAGCGAGATCGGAGGCAGTAATGAGTACCAGCGCTGAAGCGCTACCATGGTCTCCGCCGAGATGTCGGAGAAGGCATTCAGGTAACAGCGAAGACGATCAGTGACGCGGAGATGCTTCTCTGTGACATACGACATCACGCGTCGATCGACCTGCCACTTGGAACGGTTTCAGCGGTGACGAGTCGAGCGATGGCGACCCAGACTGAGACTCTACTCCCACTAATCGATCCTGTAGATATTGTTCATATGCCGATTGAATGTGTTGAAGTGTTTCTCTTCCAAAAGAACACATTTGTTGAGCACAGCAACTCCTTGAAAACTCATGTCAAAAAGTCACGAAGTTTTTTTCCCCCACAGGAAGTACATGTAGCTCTGCACCGCGCGTACTGCACAGTCACATGCACAGCACACTTCTGCACGCTGCACTGATTCGAATGACACCATACACGCATTTGTCAGGCATACCTAAGTATGCATTATCGCCTATAGTAATAATTATATCGCCTATAGTGATATTTTCACGAAAATCAAACACCAACGCTAAAGCCGATCCGTACTGTACATGGCTTGCGCGTGCTTTGTGCAACATGTTATCATAGGCTCTGAAAAAGATGACGTCAAAAAATGTTTCCGCTGTGCACCATACCAGCTACAGAGTGGCACACTCTTGTTCATGTACTTTTGGTCACAAATACGAACATTTCAACATTATGTCTTGTGTTGCACAACGTCCTACTGTCGTCTGCAGCCCACACTTCAGTTCCGTCACTTTATCAGCATGGCAAAGTACTACTTTGTGACGTTGGCATGCAGTCTGGGCAACACGCGCAGTCTCAAGAAGTTCTGGCGCATGCTTCACGGTGGCCATAGCATTGTCTTCTGGAACAAAGCTGCTTTACAGGGACAGGTTAGTGATACCAAGGCTTTAGACATGCCAACATGCTGTTTGACTACATCAGGCGTAGTATCATCACCGTCCATGTCCAAAATACGCCGTATTTTCCGGAGTCTAAGCCGCAGCCAGATTTTTGTCACGAAATTCCCGTTTGTGGAAGTGAGTGAGTAAAAGTTTGTGTACGTTTGTGTTTGTGTTTGCGTGCGCGCGTTTGTGTGTGTGTGTGTGTGTGTGTGTGTGTGTGTCTGTGTCTGTGTGCGTGCGTATGTGTGTGTGGTGTGTATGCGTATGTGTGTACGCATTTAGATGTGTGACTCCTCTCTCGGTCTCTATATAACTTTGTATCTCTTTCTCACTCTCTCTCTCTTTTTCCCTCTCTCTGTCTGTCTGTCTCTCTCTCTCTCTCTCTCTCTCTCTCTCTCTCTCTCTCTCTCTCTCTCTCTCTCTCTCTCTCTCTCCGTATCTCTCTCTCTCTCTCTCTCTCTCTCTCTCTCTCTCTCTCTCTCTCTCTCTCTCTCTCTCTCTCTCTCTCTCTCTCTCTCTCTGTGTTTGTCTGTCTCTCTCTTTCCCTCTCCCTGTATGTGTGTCTCTCTCTGCCTTTGCATCTGTCTGTCTGGCTGGCTGCCTGTCTGTCCATCTATCTGTCTCTCCTTCTCTCTGTTGCGTACACAGATACCTCTCCCTGAGTATCCTGCAGCCCTATCTAATGACATATCATTGGCTGACGCTCTGCCACCTGACCAGGATGAATCGGACGAAAGTGAATCTGACCTGCTACAGGATATGACGGTACGGACCATAGTTGAGTTATACTTATAAGAATACCAAGAGCTATTGAAAATATGCTCAGCACACAGAGGGCACATCACTTTCACAAATTGATGTTATGCATACATATGCAGCGTGGAATAATCCACCCCTGGTTTTCCTCTCATGTACAGTGGTTGCGTGACAGGGTAGAAACAGTGAGTTGGTCTAGGACCAGGATTGAGATACGAGAGGTACATGTTTTGTTTTAGTGTTTTTTGTTTTTCTCTACAAAATCCACATATCTCCAGACACTGGGGTGAATGATGGAGTGTGGTGGTGGGGCCCATTAGGCTCCGCCGACCAGAGGTCTCGGCTTCATAGCTCCATGGACGCACCAAAGGGATATTGGGTGGGGAGGATTAAATTGAAAAAGAAAACAGAAGAAAGAAAATGGAAAGATTGTATTGCTCAGTGAGCAAAAGAATAAGTTGAATATTGATGTGAACGCTGTTAGACTTTTAAATTCAAGAGGGGACTGTCCGTGAGAAGAGATTACATGTATGTCCAAGCAGGGTAGGACACTGTACCCTCTTACTCGCGTATGCTCTGAGTGGCCCAGTTCCAGTTCGTTCTGAGGAGATGGTGATAAGCTGCTGTCTTGAACTTTTGAATGTTCTTTGGGTGAAATGGGTGGGGAATGATAGAGGTAGGCAGCTGGTTCCAAATTGGGATGGCGGAGTGGGGAAAGGCTCGGCTCACATTGTTCCGGGAATTGGCAGGAAGAACATTCTGTAACTGATGGGGATGCGCGGTGGACAGTCGTACAGCCTGGCGGGTGAGGCGTGTGGTCCTGGGTTGGTGTGTCGGGGGTGGAGCCATTCTCGAGAGAAGAGCGGGAGAATTATCGCAAAGGGCTTTATACAGGAGGCAGAGGGCAGCGATGGTGCGGCGAATTATGAGGCTAGGAAGCCAGCATTGCGGATGTATTGCCTTAATGGCTCGCTCCTGCACCCAGTCCAGCCGATTCAAGTGGGAAGGAGCTGCCCCCATCCAGACGATTGGGCAGTACTCCATAACCGGCCGGACAAAGGCTTTGTAGGCTCGAAGCCGGGCAGGAATAGTCAGCAAGTGAAATGCCTTGCGCAAGGCTCCAAGTCTCTGCGTTGCTCGGACTACAACAGTTCGGATATGCTGGCTGAATTTTAGCTGATGGTCAAACGTGACGCCGAGTACTTTGATGGAGGGCTGCTCCTCGACAGGAGTTCCATTGAAGACAATGGGGGGTATTGGCCAGTCCCGACGATGGTGGGAAATTGTAAGGGCCTGAGATTTGGCTGGCTCGAACTGCACTTTCCAATCCGAGCCCCAACTGGATACTAGGTCGACAGCAGCCTGGAGTACTCTAGCGTTGTCAGGAACAGCAGCGAGCGTTGCAATTTCGGCATATAGGGTTGTGTCATCGGCGAATGAGGCAAGGTTGGAGCCGATTGGGAGGTGGTCTTCAAGGTCGTTGACGTAGACCAAGAATAAGGTGGGCCCCAGGATACTGTACAGTCAACTTTGCGTATAACCACATTCGGCGGGGCATCAGAAAAGTGTCGTTATTCACGAAGTGTCGTTATACCCGAAGCCTCATTATATGTATACAGGTAGAATGGACTTTGCTCTAGGCATGGACATTCTGTCGTTACTCGGGAATTGTCGTTATATCCACAGTCGTTAGTAGCGAAGTTGACTGTAGATGTGCGTCGTTTAAGTCCTGCCTAGGGTATTTTTTTCAGCCGTGCTGTTACCCATGGGAACTTGTGGCCAGACGCAAGGGGTACATGGATGCGGGTAACGGAGTTTCGGCACTTGGGCTATTGGATGTAAAACTTGTCCCCTCGCCTACTGTTAGGCACTGGATCTGCCACTGGGTTTCCGGGTGTTAGCGGCCGCTGTGAGCTGCAGTGGGAACGGAGACAAAAGTGTAACCTTCAGTGGGTTCTCAATACATCAACACAGCATGCGAGCGCAGCAGCAACGAAACATGCACAACGCATGCTGCCATATCTACAAATACGACACTGTACGCATGCCGTATCTTCCACTTATACCATGGCTGGTGGGGAGGCTTATAGTGCAATTGTACATATGGATGCATGTGAATGTTTGTTTGTTTTTGTTTGTTTTGTTTATTTACGGATTCTACAGAGGTAAATGGATACCTATCATGGGAGTCTCACCAAACCAATATAATTTTTAATGAAAATAAAATTATGTATGGAGTGCAAAAAACTCAAAATGTGAGATTTTTTAAGTCACAGGAGAGATGTATCCATACGGAGACCAGATAGCGTTCTGCACACTTTGCTCGCATGCCATGGGGCATGCAGCCTGCTCGCTAATATTCATTTGAAAGCCTGAGTACAGCACTCGTACGTAAAAGTCCAGGAGTCGGATTTCAGCTGCCATGCACAAGCACTGTACAAGCGCACTGGCTCCAAGCCACTCAGCAGAATCATCCAGTCTGCTAGGTGGAGAATGTTTGGCCACATGCTTCGACTAGACACCTCATCCCCGGTCCAGCAGGCTATGTCAGCATACTTTCAGCCAGGAAGCTCAGGGTTCCGAGGCCGCCCGAGAACAACACTCCCGCGATCCATCAACAACGACCTGAAAAATTCCAGATCCACAAACTCCCTCACATCACACGAGGATCTAGTTGCACTGAGGCAGCTCGCCCAGGATCGTCCAAAGTGGAAGGAACTAATGTGTGCTGTGTGTAATGGCTGAAGTTATACAATTACACTAGATACCCTTAACAATAATAACGGATACAATTACACTAGATACCCTTAACAATAATAACGGATACAATTACACTAGATACTCTAGATACTAGATACTTGGTACTCTAGATACTAGATACTCTAACAATTTTATCAAACATTATGATAATTACCACATCAAATGCTGCGGAGACCTATCCAGAATCGGCAATATGCTGGCCCTGGCCTGGAGATCTGCAACTATAATCAGCTTCTACTTTGCAACACTAACGGATTAGTCCCCTTTGTCGATTGATGGATCAATCGGTAGATTCGGCTCTGTTTTTCTTTCCTTTCTTTCTTGTTTTGAATTGTACGTTGAACTCATTGGATTTCTTTGTATTCTGTATCTCGTTATCGTTATATTTCCCTCTAGCCCTCTCGCTTAGGATGAGCTTTCTTTTTTATGGCAGCTTAAGCGAAGGCTATATACCTGCTTTATGCAGGTTGATGCCAACGCGAACAAGCAAAATAATAATAATAATAAATGCACCACAGTACACCAGCACCAGTTTGCTGGCTCCTCATTCTGAGTGCTACAGGCAAGGGTATGTGAAGAACTGCCTTTGCCAGATTGAATTTAGAAGGTACTTCTGCGCCTTGATCCTTGAGCTTTGGAGCGTTTCCACTGATACAAAATCTCCCAAAGAAGGTTCGTTATATCCAATTTAAAATTGTGGCTTTAAATTAATCTCAAGGTGGATGTGTTTTGTGACTGTTCCACTTCGCTGCATTGTTTCACCATGGCAGGTTGTCCGTGACAGCATCGAGAAGGAGATATCTTTGTTGACTCAATTCAAGGAGGCAGATAAAGCATCATCCTAGCAGAAGATGGCGACGAACCAGCAAGACGGGTAACTGAATCCTTGTCTGGTATAGTGGCAAGATGGAACAATAGCTGCATATACTTCGTTTTTTTACATTGAATTATCTGACCCTTGAGTACTTTGCAAGTGGATATGTTTGCCGGGAATATTTTCGCCCAAACAAAAGCAGTGTGTCTGTTTCAAATTTCATTTCCGTCCGTGGATGTTGTCATGAATAGAAAGGCCTCGGAAAGTACACCTCCAACAATGCAGGCTGAAAACTTTTAGGATGGAAGTGTGATGAACTTGAATTCCCAAAGAATACTCCTGGTGCCCCAGTATATCTTTCGAACATTTTTTTGCACTGGCCATTCTTTGCTACATGTTATTAGACCAGCTAAGCTGACGGCGGACAATACAGTATGCACTGTGCTGCTTTGATGCTACCCATCGTACATGTATGCTGCTGTGGTAGAAGTATAAGGGTCTCGTGATAACACTGGTCTCATCCCGTGGCGCTTTCACTACACACCAAGGTATGACATCACATGGCGTATTTCCAACATGAGTTGGCCTGATTTCAGAATTTTTTTATTTTGTAAATTTTTGACGCACTATGAATGTGTGCTTGTGCGTTATTATCTGGCGTTGCCAATGATCAACCTGACATGGAGCAATGAAGCAGAACTGTTCATACAATCAAGATGCTCACATTTTCGCTAGAGCACGGGCCGATGTCCGTGCGCCAGTATGGGTGTTGAAGAGGCAGCAGCCTGCTGCATTGTGTGTGTGCTTTTCTGGCCCGACAGTGGCCCGGGACAATGTGTAGTTATTATTATACGAAAGGCATGCCATTGTCCACATAAGGACGACATACACAGGCTTCTCTATGTGTATGAATAGTATGATGCTGAGAATCATTCAATGCATACCCAGAAGTATTTTGTTGACTTCAGATGTTATCACTTTCAAGACCTCATAATACTCGTAGCGGGAACAGGTACGACCATTATGTACGGCGTCGTGTACAAGAGCTTGTTTGGCAGCTGCCCTGGTACCAACCACACAAAACATGGTCAGCGAATGATGCCATTCCTGATAAAACCTCAGCAGTCAGCACACAACACACCATACCTATAATATGCTGTAATTATTAGGTGGTCGTGTAGATTGCGAAGTACGAGAAGAGAACAGTAATCCAACAGCCAAGCCACGTCACGTCTGAGATACAGTCTTGATTGTACTACAATGTATAATGTACTTGAAGTATTACTAGGCCATAAATGCATAATTATGGCATATGGTCCCAACGACGACTCCCAAGGCCAGGAGGTGTAGACTGACTGTAGACTGTTGAGTATACTCTACTCTACTATACTTTATCACTCCCTTAGTATTGACTCCCATTGATTTTCGCTATACCTAAGCAGTCAAATATTCCTGCATATTTCACTCCTTAGGGCTATATTGACTGCTTATATTTGACTGCTTAGGGGTTGCGCAGTTGAACGGTGCCTAGTGCAGCATTGTCACTGCATGAGTAGGTGGTGGTGCAACGGTTGTGCAATCATAAAACCGGGATTCATGAGGTTATCGTTCTGGAATTTGAAATACGGACTGTTTGTCGTGATAAATCTAATATTGACTTCGTACTTGGTCAGTATAGGAAATAAAAACCTCGTAAAAGACCTCGGCTTCGCCTCCGTCTTTTTCTCGGCTTTTATTTCCTATAATATTGTCCAAGTACGTAGATACGTATCCTCAGTATTCCTGCAGAGGAGTGTCAAATCTGCCAGATCACGTGATCGATTGTCGCCAAGACACCCATAATATACCATGTCGTTGCTGAGGCGGAGCGCGTCGTATCTAAGCCAGTCCACCCGAGCCGTAGTCTAGATACTACAAGAGACTCCGGCATGTCATGCACAAAATTTGGTGCGCAAACAGGTCCACGTACCACAGAACTCAGAAGATCAACAGACTGGCTCCGAATAGACTGTCAACATGGTCAAGTGTCAGTGCAGTCATCATGGTCATTCGAGAGCTCATGTCCACGAAGCTCCACGAAGAAATCGAGCCCAGCGGGAATGCATGTGCATGTGGCAGATCAGGTCTCAGCTGACGCCGTGACGGACTGTGTAAACAAAAAAATCTCCGAGATTCACAACAGCTGCGCTACAATTTTGAGTTCAGTATTTTCCTCCAACTGGCTTGACGTGCGATCTCTTTTTCGTATTGGAGGGCCCAGTGTTTTACCCCATGGGCAAAGAGGAAGCGCACACAATTTTCCGTGGAGGTTCGTTGTTGATAGAGTATCGGCGGCTGCCGTGAGCGACTGGATTCCCGCTGCCACTGGGTCAAGCGAATCCGCCCATCGCTCGCTGGCCTGCAAGCGCTACAAGAATTGTTTGAGCAACCTCTCTAGTCTTTAGGGCTACGGCCCGTCGCATCTCAGGTCACCATGCCGCTGACGGACCAATCCCTTGAAAAGTAAGCTTGTGTGTATGGATCTCAGACGACCGTTTTTGGCCGAGTTCAGAATTTCTCATAGAACTGTGCTTCGCTGCGCGTGAAGCTGCAGTAAAAGAGCAGAAACTGCAAGCAGAAGTAAACATCACCATTGAAATGCATAGCAGTACAAACAATGTACTATCTTTGCAATGCCACAGCTGGTTATCGACTGCACTCACTGCAGTCACACTGACTCTGTCCGCACAGAGTTCCCTGGCCCATATGCAGCCCTTGCTTGAAAATCACCACAACTAACTTGGATAGCACACAATAGAGGAACTGCAGTGCAGTGTATGTTCATGTAACATAGCATGGACAGTGGACCTAGAGTGTTGGCAGATGAAATACAACGGCAAGGATAGTAGCGCTGGGTTTGAGAGCACAGAGCAGTGTGCGCAATGCCAGGGTTGCGTACCGCACAACGCTACAGTCAACTTCGCTTACCGTATTATCTCTAATATAAGCACGGTCCTTTATTTTTTCAATGTACCTCCGCCCCGTACTATTATTGGAGACGTTCCTTTATTGGAGACTGTTCCATTATTATTTCAACCTCATTTCAGAGGCATGTTGCCATGCCAAATTCATGTCAAACACACACATTTCAGGGTTTTTTCGCCGGTACAGATAATGAATTTACACAGTGTGCTTATAATGGAGACTGAGCACTTTATTTTTTGAATGCCGCCCCAAGGTGTTCTATTATTGGAGACGTGCTATTATTGGAGACTGTGCTTATATTAGAGATAATACGGTATAACGACACTCGGCGGGGCATCAGAAAAGTCTCCTTAGTCGCGAAGTGTCGTTATACCCGAAGTCTTATTATATGTGTCACAGTTGGATGGGACTTTGCTCTGGGCATGAAAATTATGTCGTTATTCGCGAATTGTCGTTATATCCGCAGTCAAAGCGAAGTTGACTGTATATTGCTCACGAGGTTGAATTTCTCTGGCCAGTGCCGCGTAGCACAGCTCCCAGGCTGAATGTGTGGCTCTAGCAAAGTGAGCGTCATAGGCGGTAAAGTGGTGATGAAACAGACAATAATAATAATAATTCTCGTCTACGTTCCAAACGGAACTCACGACAATGGAGTAACAAAAAGCACCGCGGCAGAGAGAGAGAAAAGAGAAGATAAAATATTTGACGAAAACAATCACGGTGTAGATTTCACATGAGTTCCAATACACCACATCAACAAAGCTCTTTCTTAGAAAAATAAAATAATAAAAAATAAAATAAGATAAATGAAATGAAATCATTTATCATCACAGTCAGTCATGTGTGTCCACACCAAAATCACAGTCGGTCATGTGTGTTCACACCACCGCAGAACAAATGTTACTCCTCTTCTGCCGGTCAACTGCACAACTTCTTAGGGTTTCGAGGTGCCGGCTCGTCTTCAATGCGACGGCGGTGAACTTGACGTCTTGCTGGAGGGTGGTGACTAAACAGGACCTTGGAGCTCCCCTCCTGTGCCTCACAGCGTCCTCCATTGATGCGTATGCAATCATTGCTTGATTGCCTGGTGTCGATGATGGCTGGCGTAGGATGTGTCCAAGCAGACGCCATCTCGCTCGCTTTGCCATAGCGGATATTGGCTCAGTGTGAGCAAGCTCATACAGGTCATCATTCGACACGACACGAGGGTAGAAGATACCAAGCATATGCCGAAGTTGCTTGCGATGGATCTTATCCAGGGAGTCTTCCAGTGCCTTAGAGAGGCCTGCGCAGCCAATATTGTACGTGAGGATAGGAAGAACGTATGCGTTGTAGAGTCGTACCATGGTGTTAGTTTGTAGATGTTGCCGCCGAAACCAGATCGCCTTCATTCGACCAAATGCCACAGCAGAAAGACCAATCCTGCGTGTCACATCTTGTGCAGTGCCAAACAGAGCGCCCAGAGTCCTGATGCTTCTCCAATGCTCTTGACCACGGTGCACTGCTGCTTCTGAAACTGGTTCAAGGTACATCCCGACCCATTCCGTTTTAGAAACATTGACTTTCAGGTCCCACTTGTCGAAGATGTCCTCTGCAAGTGCCAGAAGCTGACGGAGGTATGTGTGGGACGTTGATATGAAGTCAGCGTCGTCGGCATATGCTGTTTCCGGTTGTATCTGCGCATCGGCAGTCGGTCTTGGTGGTAGTGCTGATCAAAGATCACGTAGTGCAGCTTCGAGGTATACCGTAAACAGTACAGGTGAAAGTCCGTCTCTTTGTGGTATTCCCTTTGTGGTTGGAAATGCAGGTGACTTAGATGATTCTATCTTCACCTCAAGTGTCGTGTTGGCCATGAGGTATCGAATGATGCGTACCTCATCGTCATTAGCAATCTGCTCACTGCGGAGTACTTGCAGAAGCTTCTCTCTGTTCGCAGTATCAAATGCCTTGCTGAAATCAAGGCCGAGGACATGAATTTCTGCACTGAATCTCTCCACAATCGACGAAAGCCACCTCTTGCACCAGACTACATCCGCCGTCGACCTGTTGCGGCAAAAGCCGGACTGCCCGGGTGAAAGGTACTTCTCCACTCCCGGACGGATTCTGTTCAAGATAACGAGGTGCCCCAAACCTGAGAGCAATTTCCTATTAAGAGGAGGTGGGCAATCAATTAAGCACTAGATTCCTCACAAAATCCTTACTACAGACCGGGGAATGTTCCGATTTTTTGCTACGGGTATAAAATCGCAAGAAATAAGCCGGCGTGATTTGTAGGGCTGGAGTGGTGAGATAACTAATGAAATTGACTGCAATAGCAAATATTTTCAGGTGCAACTATTACTTGGTCTGTGCTCACAAATCGCGAACTAAAACTTGTGCTTTTTTCCCAGTTACAGCATAACAGTATCTGCTTCGAAGTATATAACACAGATTGAAATTTGGCAAAGTAGACATCTAGGTAGCATTTGTTTGGTGCCCTCACATTAACAGTAGTTTGATGTGATGAAAATGTCCTTGCATACTGCATCCAGGCAAGCAGGGGACATAGTTAGACGTGTCGCTGATTAGACTGTCACATTTCTCATCATCATTATCCTCTACTGATTTGAGTCATTGTTGAATGATTTAGGGGTGAAAGGAATATTAGAACGTTCGACTAGGTTCGTTCCAAATGGGAGTTGAAGAGAATCCGATTCGCTACTTCAAGGTGTCGAACATTCGCCGATGCATGCGTAGGTACGTGCAGTCCCATGCTTGTACTGCAAATAAAAATGTACATGACTATGCGCAGACCATAGCCAACCACCCTCATCCCCTGGTCACCCTTGTAGGTAACAGCAGCTATTCGAAAAAGAAAGCGATTTGCAGATCGTCCAATTCTTGGTTGTTTTACGAATGTGATGGAGTGGTTGCTTGAACATTTGCAAGAGCTTTATTTCTTTATGAACAGTTTGTGAGTTCGTCAAACAAAGCATACAGGTCGTCAGAATGTTTCGTTCGCCTCTATTCGGGGTTTCTTTCAGGCCTTATATCTCTCTTTATATTTCTCTACGGTAGTTACGACGCGATTGGACTCATCACATTCAAGGCTTTACTTGCTTTATCGTTAGGGTGTGCTAGTACTAGCAGTATGTTTTCCTTCAATTTCCCTATTCGTGGCACATCTCACACGCAGCCAGTTCCATTGCCGCAGCCTTCATAACCTGTTGCAAGACCTGTTACAACGCCATGAAGAACATGGATGAGATCGCTCACTGTAGCATGCAGCTGGTGAAACGGGCTTGCTGCATCCTTTCTCCACGTGATGTTAAATTCAACCTCACAGGCAGAGATGGGTATACTTGCAGGACCGGTGGAAGCTGTTTTTTGATTGGTCCGGTCATACCCTAGTCTTTCATACAGTTTGTGTATGATATGGATGGTATACACATGACCTCCTCAGCTGTAAACACACCTTGGTGGGCTAAAGGTTGGTCCGGCCTTGGCCTGACTAGCCGGGCCGGTACTTCCGAGCTATGTATACTTGGCACCTAATGTTGCCTATGCTGCTTCTATTGTGAAATTGTGAGGACAATGTTGTTTCCTCAATGTACAGAGTGTGTCTTAGCCTACTGGAATCCTCAATGTACAGAGGCAGTGTGCCGTAGGCTGCTGTAGTCCTCAATGATTGTGATGTGCAGAGACAATGATTGGCTGTTAGACCATGGAGCTCTGAGTAACAAGACAATGCCCTCACCCACGCAGCTCATGTAGCGTCTACCCACCCATTGTTGTTTTGTCTTTGTTTTTGTTTCCCCTTCTTCCGTAGGTATGTGCACTGTGATAAAAGAAACTTTCTTTTGTGAAACTGTTGTGTTTCCTCCGTGTAGATATGACCGGTTACGCGGACGCTATGAGGAAATGGCAACACGCCTCTTGGACCTGGAGCCGGCCGACCCGAAGAAACGTGCTCAGCGGCAAAGAGTGTACGTACACCAAGAGTCAACCCCCTGTGTGTGTGGGGGGGGGGGGGAGAGTGTGTGTGGGTGTGTATGTAGAATGTATGTGAAACTGTGAGTTTGCATGCTTGTTATTTTGTGGGCGATTCAAGGCAGGCACATGTATATGCGTTTGCTTGATATCAGAAACTGCTCCAGAGAGGGTAATAGTAAGTGTAGCCATCTTTGCATCACTACTATTGCATGATGAATTTTGATGGAAACGTATTACACACTTGAGTACAGTACTGGCGGTGGCCGAAGAACTGGGGTCAGCCTCCTAGCCTAGAACATTCCTATTTTCATGTATTGCAGTCTATGCACAGTTGAGTCACCGTGTATACATTTGTGTGCTGTGCTTGATGAAATCCCAGCCTGGTTGATCTTCGGCGCTCCGTTCTTTGGCGACCGACAGTACTGCACAAAATCAGTACATTGAATGTTGTTTGAAGGCTAAGGTCTGGCAAACCTAGACTGGACAGGAGGGGGGGGGGGGGGTAACGGCCTCATTTAGGGAGTGGAAAAGGTGATGAAGGTACATGGGCCTTTGTCTGGATGCTCTGAATGTTTTGCAGGAGGTCGGCTGCCGCATCCTACGTTCCACAGAGCGAAGCAAAGAGACGCACCGGCGACCCAGACTCGTTGCGGCGCATACAAGCAAACATGAGGCACACAGTCGAGGAGCGTGAGCACACGCTTGGAGGTCTCAAGGTAAAGTTCTCCAGGATACAAATTAGAAAAAATGTCACAGTTTGCGTGAGAAACGGCTGGGCTGTCCGCATCCTTAGGAACCCCACCACCCTCAAGGATCACTAGTCCTAGCTATGAGTGAAACATTCAGCTCTCTCGATCTCTATCACGGCCATTGGCTTGCGTAACGAAACGAGGCACTTCAGGCATCGTATGCAACAACCAGGGTGAAGTTTGTTACGCACTGGGCCATAATGTTCTTAGTCTCTTTTCTCTTGAACTGCCGGTGTAGCATCCACTCCCAGGGAAGCTTCTTGAAAGATGTACGTAATATTTGTTATTACTCGAATGCTGTAAAGTGCTGATAATGGCTGTCATGCCTATCATTGCAGGGTACTCTATCGCAAGTCCAGAAAACGGAAAGACAGCTAAGACAACAAGACATGGAGCTAAGGCGGAAGGCCAAGGAGCGGAAAGAGGTTGAGGGAAAGACCGAAAAAGGTTAGGGTGCTGTACTCAATTGGTTAAGAATCTTGTTATTTGCCATGTGTTTCTTGCATTCTTTATAATGATAGCTTGCATGCTTGAAGTCACTCTGTAGTTCTTTCCTCCATTTCCACGGTTACGATAGTTTTTTGCCATGTCATTTCGTAATACACCTTGTTCGGTCATGTCTAAAAGTGTTGCACTACTTCACTAGCCCCTTGCGCACAATACGAGCATGGGGCCAGGTTGTAGGTCAATGTTACAACAGAGGCAGGCCTAGTGGGGATGGTCAAAGACCGTGATTGAGAAACAGAGTGCACCAAGTTCAAGTACTGCTTGACCACATTGTGGTGGGTCACATCTATACCTTCCACCGCTTTAGGAGCTGCATCTGCGCCTTGGCCCACGGAGGGTGGTGGCGTGCGTACCTACGGTTGCGGAAAAACCGGCCTCAGGCCGAGTCTCACGCGAACCGTGATTTTTTTAATTTTTTTAAATATATTTTTGGAGCACACGTGGGGAATGACTGTGTATGATGATACTACCGGTAGGTCCTACCGGTAGGACCGGTTTAATGTGAGCTATCATTAAGCTTGGGTCTGAGTGGACTAGCGATGGTTTTGATTGATACAATTTCATCTTCTTGTTCAGATTTGCTGAAGCGGTCGAAGGATATTGATGAGGAGATGCGCCAGGCAGATCGCACAATGAAGCTTGAGCAGTCCCGTCACCAACATGAACAAGCTGAGGTATTTTATGCTGGCACACACTCGGCCTGTACAGTGTTCTGTGTGTATATGTGTGTGTGTGTGTGTGTGTGTGTGTCCCACAT
Source organism: Sycon ciliatum (assembly GCF_964019385.1). Taxonomy (NCBI): domain Eukaryota; kingdom Metazoa; phylum Porifera; class Calcarea; order Leucosolenida; family Sycettidae; genus Sycon; species Sycon ciliatum. The sequence continues at coordinate 14,382,142 of NC_088651.1, read as the reverse complement.
GCTGTATGTGCAGCGATTTCCAATCGAGACGCATGCCTTCGCCACTTGTGTCGATTTGCACTTACCTCCTACAATTCTTGATCTGTTTCATTTCTATCTGATCCGTTCGCTACCTTCGGTACAAAAGAAAATCTTTGGCGCCATCCTGTGGATTCGCAAATTTGGGTTTTTCATGTGTTTGCGCTGGAATGTGTGCATTTTCGCGGGAGTATGAGCGGTTGTTTGTTTTGTGTGTGTGCGGTTGTGGTGCTGTAGGCACGGAAGGAGAAGCAACGATTCCTGACGGAGAGACGAGTACGCCAGAACCAGGCAATCAAGCAGAATCACAAAGAAGAGTATGTGAATACTTATGTACAGTACTGCTCATTGAAATTGCTCAACAACTGCAACTGCTTGTGAAAATACCCCTCCCCCTCCCTTCATTGCAGATTATTTTTCATGATAAAAGGCATTATCACATGGCACGTGATTGTTGCCCGTACTCCAGCGAATCAGCACCTTTCGCGCCGCGGGCAATAATATGCGATATTGCCCGCAAACAAATAGTTTATTTGCCCGCAAATAAATAGTGTATTTCAGTGATCGCGTGACTACGATCGGACGACGACTCTGTAGACTGTACGACTCTACGACGAGTCGCAGTGTAGCATTGAGACGAAGATGGAATTCTTTTTGGAGATGGACATCCCGGCAATGGACATGGTCTCGAACGTCTGCCGTGTGGTGCTTGCAGGGATCATTTGTTCAGTCATGTTGGCAGCCTGACCGTCGGTAAGCTTGTGGATAAGATTCAGTTCTGCTCGAAGTGGTACTGTGATCACAAACAATTATTTGAAATAACACAAATTCAACTCAGCGTCGTGCGTTTTCAAATCCTCGCAAAGTCACTGCCTGTGTGTGGTCTTCATGTGCCACGCAAAACTCTTACCAGGCTCATCTCACCTTTGCTTGAACAACAAACACAACAATTCAGGAATGTTTTGCAATGAAAAATACAGCTATCTGGAGCTGAAAAAAGAAGAAAAATTGTCCTCAGAATTACACACCAGGGAGTCGTCAAATACTTGCACTTGTTGCAGTACTGTATTTGACAACTTCCTGATACACATGTAAACATGAAGAAACTCTTTGTGGTAGCACTCTTAATTTTTCAATTGAAATTATGATTCTGCTGTATTTTATTGTCGTTGCCATGTCTATTGCTATGACGATGCGGTGCCGGCACTTTTTTCTGTCTCCGTCTTTCAGTACTGTATACTCTCTGATGGCCTGTAGAAGACTTTTTGTTAGGGTGTAGGAGAAATATCTTCATTTTTCCTGTTTTGATAATGATAGCACATCAATATACATTGTGGTCATAATGTGTTGGCATTTGGGCTAATTTCAACAGCAGCCCGATGGTCTGCTCTGTGAGCCATGTGACAAAATACGGCCCTCGGGCTAACCTCTCGGGGCAATAATATGCCATAAGGCCCTTGCAACCATGCGATAACATAATTATACTTATTCTAACGAGGCGCATATATAACGATTTCCCAAAAATTGACTGGTTTACGTGTACCAAAGGTAACGATTCTCAACGCTCAGTAGGACAGTATAATTATGTATCGATTTCTGCATAACGATTTCTATTTTAACGACAGATATCCCCTCGAGGAAAACATGGATGCAGTGAATGGGATTTTCGGTCTTTGACCACTTGCTGGTGAGCTGATCTACTCACCTCCCACCGCTTTAGGAGCTGCATCTGCGCCTTGATCCTTGAAGGGTGGTGGCGTTCCTACGGATGCGGAAAACCCGGCTTCCAGCCGAGTCTCACGCGAACCGTGAAATTTTTTTTTTTTTTTATCCCCTCGTTAACTCGTTAGAGTTAGCACTTCGTTATATATATGGCTTTTACAGTAGGTTGGAAACGTTAGATTACGACCTATGAATAACTACAGCATGTTGTCCTTCCTTGCATCCATTGTTGATTTTGTTTCAACCTTTGAGTTGTTTCAACCTTTGATACGCTTTCCAACGGCCATAAGTGAGTTGGAAAGCACCTAATTTGTGTGCGTCGCCATGATAATCATGGTGGTCCGGTGCGAGACTGCACAGCATAGGCACAGGCCAGATGCAGGTCCTCAATTCGCTGTAGCCTACGTTCCTGATCGGATCTTAGTCATTGCCAGCCACTGGCTCAGGCGCGTAGCACCGCCTTTCGAGGTGGCTCGACCGGAGAGGGGTCCAGGGTGGCCCCGGGAAATTTGGAAATTAGGCTGCGAAATCCTGAATTCTGGGCACTTTTGGCATTGTGGTCCGGCCAAAGCCAGACCGGCTGCTATGCCCTGTGGCTATGCTGCTTTGCGTTGTTATGTGTTCTTTGTTCTTTTTTGTTGTGCTAAACTTGTTGAGCATAAAGACAAACCTTTTTCTTTTTTTTCTTTGCAGGCATGAGCTAAACTTTAAGCACACCAAACTGATGCAGCAGATGGAAACAGCTGCAAGAGAGACGGCGCGATCTGAGCGTGATTTCGAAGACCGCTGGCGGAGACTAGAGGTGGGCATTGCTTTTAGAGTGGTGTGTGTGTGTGTGTTTATGCGTGCTTGAGTATGTGCGTTCAAGAAGGCATAAATTATGTTCAATGGTATGTGTGAGCTTGTGCACCTACCTGCTCACTTGAATGTGTTTCTGTGTCACCGGGATTTTTTTCAACCCATGTGGCCTCTTACTCTCAACCTATCTCCAGCCTCTGGTCCTAAATAGCAATTACATGTATCTGTGTCATTACGTTTCTTCTATGAACAGGCGGAGAAAGCAAAGCTGAAGAAAGAAGCGCTGGAGACCAAGTTGGCACTGGAGATGAAGGCCAAGATGCGAAGAAAGCAAGGCGACGAGTTTCATCAGTACGTACATGAATGCAGGCATGTGTGATTAATGCTGTGCTTCAGCTGGGGATAGTCTGAAGTACTTTGTAGCAATGGAGGCAGGGACATCAGACACGCTATGGTCTCCACGGTATTGACCGCTCCACGATTTGCCCATGGTTCCTTGGAATCAATAAACAGGACTGATGTGGGGTCTGAATTTGAAATTTTCAGAGAAGCCACCCAACCCCACAGGTAACGTGTACTTCAGGTGGTTGACCATACCACCCTAGAATATCTAATGGCGCCCCTGGGAGGTTATGCGCTTACATCATCAGCTGAAAAGCTTTGGCAAAGTCGTGGATTAGCGGCACACCAGCTAGCCTCAGGTTGCAGCATCCAAGCTAGAGTGAGTTTCTAATTGTCTCCTGTTTTTTTTGTTCCATCATAGCATGGATGCCTCGCTCATTGTCTTATTCCCTGCACATGGGTGCTTTAGGCATCATATCAGGATGTCTGTTCACTGTCGTTCTTTTCTTCAATTTTCCATCAGGGAGCAAGAGAGACTCAGAAGAGCTGACATGAAGGTAAGGAAATGAAGCCTTTAGACACGCGTGTTCTTTCATGTGTGCACATGTGCGCGTATGTGTGTATATGTGTGTATGTGTATGTGTGTGTGTGTGTGTGTGTGTGTGTGTGTGTGTGTGTGCGTGCGTGCGTGCATGCGTGTGTGTGTACATGTGTGTGCGTGTGACTTCGCAAATGTGTCTGACGGTCTGTCTATACATTATTGAACATGGACATGTATATGATCGTGTTCACATGTGCCGGGAACGCTCTTGTCGTGCCATGCTATCATTGCACAGAGATCACAAGAAAAGGACGAGAGAGAAGCTCGCCTCGCCGAGTAAGTTCTTCATAAGACAAGATTTGTGTTATAAGCAGGACTTAGTGTGTGCCTGCCCTATCGTATTAATGCCCTGCACCTGGGTGGACTTTGCTGACATGATCCAGTCGTCCACGCTAGGGGCACTTGAAACGTTGAGGGTTCTTTGTGTGCCATTCGTATCCTACTTTACATTCAGTATAACCCTTGGCTTTGGGTATATAGACCCAGGTCTTGAGCAGACCTGCCCTACATTATTCTGAGGTCAAAAGTTGCCTACAGTCAACATCGCTTATAACGACACTCGGCAGGGCATCAGAACAGTGTCCTTATTCGCGAAGTGTCGTTATACCCGAAGTCTCATTATACATATTACAGTTGGATGGGACTTTGCTCTGGGCATTGAAGTTCTGTCGTTATTCGCGAATTGTCGTTATATCCGCAGTCGTTATTAGCGAAGTTGACTGTACATGCATAGTGGGAAAGCCTGTAAGCGAGGCAGGGACTACCTTGGAGATGTCCCGCACACATGATTATTATGCACCCGTAGTAGTCTGTAGGGAGCCGGTTTCATGGTCGGTCCGTGTCCTGCCCCAAAATGGGGTAAACTAACTTGACACAGTCATACTACTCTAAGCTGCAGTTCAGTCCACCGGCAATGCACAATGTTTACCTCGAGTTGGCTTATAGCATGGCCTGCTGGAAGTTGGAAGCATACAGTACTGTCCGGCGCCGAAGAACTGGGGGTCAGGGTTCTAGCCTAGCCTGTTCTTATTGTAAGGCGAACACAGCAGTTTGGTTCTTCTTCGATGGTACAGTGTTACATGTCCATTTATGCAGAGCTAAACGTCTGAGTGTACATTATAGTTGTTAGGTTCAACAACCTGAACCTAACATAGTGTATATCACGGTTTCCGTTTTATCTTTAAAAAACCAGCCTACACTGTTCTTGAAAATTGGTGAAATTCTATCCTGGCCGTTCTTAGGCGGTCCGTTCTTCGGCGGCCCGTTCTTCGGCGGCCCGTTCTTCGGCGGTCCGTTCTTCGGATTGATGGGCTGAAAATTGACCATGACCTCTGGGCCCAAACCAGTAAAGCATTTTTTTTGTCTGTACATGCATCTCTTGTACCATCCAGCACTCACCGTCGCACCGCCATGAGCAATGATAGGGATATGCAGTATGTCGGACAGCGCAAACAGGTCACCAAAGAGAAGTCCATGCAAGCGTCCACACGAGGTCAGTATACCGCTGGACGGATGAACAATGTAGACTCAGACAATTTGTACACCAGAAAGGTTGGGTACCGTGGTTCCCGAAGTACAGGCAGCACCCAGATTTTGTGTCACTAAATGCTGACATCTGTCCTCTTTATCACAGTTATTTTGATCATCGTAGCATAAGCAGCACCGACTTAGTTTGGGTGAATTACTCGGGGTTAAGAGTGAGGCTTGCACCCGAGTCCTCATCTCTCTTGGCTTTGTTTTCGCTGCCTGTGCTCTCATTTATCTTTGCTGGCCGCAGTTTGATCTACCTACATTTGTTTCTCCATAGCACTCGCTGAATTGCATGCTCTGCTGCCCAGTGTGGCCCCAAACTCTTCACATCTACTTCTTGTGCTAACTAGGGCACCCTGCATTGCATACACATTTGCTGTGGCTACTTACCCCGGCAAAAAAAGCATTGGTTTGGCTCCCATGAATTTTGTTTTTCTCTCATGCCCCCTATTCCTTGTTTTTTCCGCACATGTGCAGAGGGAGTCACCGGCAATGAGCTCCGTCGCAAGTCCACCTACATGACGGAGGCACGGAGAGCGGTGGAGGGCAACATGGAGTTTGTCGAGCAGCAGACTCTGCTAGGACTGGCTGATGATCGCGATAGCTTCGCCGTCAACAAAGCGAAGGTATGTGTGCAGATTGTGCCCTTATATAATGCTTTACTCTGCTGGCGCACTATGGTCTGTTCCGAAATATAATGTACTGTCATCTGGAACAATAGTTTCCAAGCCTCGCAGAGCCATGCGATCAAAGTTACTGAGCCACAAACAGTGTACGATCAACCAGAGATTTAAAACATGGGAGAGAAATGTTGTATGCCACGAGGCCTTTCCTGCCATGCACCAACCTATAGGGAAGATTCACATTTTGTATTCTTCATGCCCCAGACTGTGTGTACAATAACACTGTTGACAGTGAGATTTGTCAGGGCTGGACAGGGAAGCTTGACAGAATGCTCACCACACCAGCTTGAAGAGCGGTATACCGAAATACAGAAGACTTCAGGCTGCTTTCGTTTTACGTTTTAACGATTTCACTCACTCAGCGCGATTCAAACAGTATTAATTAAGCACTCTCCTACACAATGATCCATGGCTCAGGCAATATGCTGAGATTTTCTTCATGGCCCTGTCTCTGTATGGCGTTCTTGTGTGTTCTGCTTCCAGCTGCTTGAGCTCGAGGAGAAGTTTGACACGTTCTGCGGGACTGTGGCCGAAAAGCAGGCATGGGAGAAGTCCATCGCACAGCAGGTGATCGAAATGAAGAAGAAAGCTCATCTGGACGCAGCCAAGCATGCAAAGGTACATAAAATACCACCAGAGCCAATCCTCAGACAACATAATGGATAGTTCGTTAAGAAGAACACTGATAAGACAAACGTTCGCTTTAGAAGAACTAGTGTTCATAGCTCTATTCAATATATCACTGTGTATTCACTGGGTATAAGATATGGATAAGGAGAACTCTCGTTATTGCGAATAAATACCACCGGTCCCTTAGTGTTCGTCCTAAAGAGGTTTAACTGTAATGGATGGTGATTAGAGTTCCTGATCAGAGTAGTAAGAGAAACAGAGCTGTCGTGTGCCGAAGAATTAGGTCATCAGCTTTGTAGCCTGAGACATACCTACATCGATGTACAGCCGTGTATACGCAGTGGGGTCAATGTGTATATATCGGTATACTCTTTCAACGTAACGTACATGTACATGTTCGTGCACAAGAAAAAGGAGAAAAGGAGTAAGCAGTGCTGCAGCTACTGCCCAGTACAATGATTACGAACAGGGTGTTAGTGGTTATGTAAGGTGGCGTACCACAGAGGTTGCACAGGCCATGTCATTTGTTTCAGGTATATGTCTGCTGTAAGTCAACAAATATTCGGCGCATATTTATTTTCGGCCTGGTTACGTTTGAATTTTTGGTTTTGCAAGGTTCAGTGTGACAGTGTATACAGGCGGCAGCAGTACAGGCCAAAAAAGTTGATGCTGCTGAAATGGGTTTTAGCCCTGGGAGGCCGAAATTTGAATGGGCCGAACATTTGCACACTTACAGTACGCTGTCTTTGTGTGTATGTGGGATGGGAGTGCATGCGTGTCTCTCTCTCTCTCTCTCTCTCTCTCTCTCTCTCTCTCTCTCTCTCTCTCTCTCTCTCTCACACACACACACACACACACACACACCCACACACACACCCTCTTGTTTTTTCTCTCCATAAATTTTGCACAGCCAGCTAGTTACTGGCCCTCAAAATAATATCTTGGGCGCATCCAAGAGGACAGGAGAGCCTACTTACTGACCATACTGCAGGCATACATAGTGGGGAGTGGCATTCCGTTGTGTGATGAATGCCAGATGATCGGACAGCATACCGTGAAAAAATAACCTCATGCATGACATGTCATCAGCGCCAGCAAGGAATATTGTCCTGCCTTTTTTAGGGTAATGGCAATCCTACGGATTTGAAAAGCTCGCTCTCTAGCCGAGTCTCACACGAACTGTGGATATCACGACCATCCAATACTTATCTTCTTCATTCTTCATTCTTCATGTGTTTCTGTGTCTCCGTAGGTCGGACTAGACCGCAGTTCCACGCAATACAAGGAATCGCTGCATGAAGTAAAGCGAGCTACAGACACTGCCGGCAAACAGCAGGCTATCGTCGGTCAGCTAGAGAAAGATCTGGCCAGGCTGAGAGCAGAGAACGAGAATAGGATACGGGTGAGTGGAGACCTGGCTGTAGTGAGGTGCCGCCCTGTTCACCAGCACTCTTGTTATGTTTCCTAGTGAATATCTGTATGGTGAAGTCGTGTTTGGATGTTACTCAAGTGTTTTGTGAGCTAGCGTGTGTGTGTGTGTGTGTGTGTGCGTGCGTGCGTGCGTGCGTGTGTGTGTGTGTGGGTGGGTGTGTGGGTGTGTTCAGGTATGACCACGTGTGTGTCCATGTGCTGATGTATGAACATTGATGATGTGTGGTTCTCTGCCTCTGTATCTCTTTCGTTGTCTGTCTGTCTGTCCTTCTGTCCTTCTGTCTTTCTGTCCTTCTGTCTCTCTCTCTCTCTCTCTATCTCTATCTCTCTCTCTCTCTCTCTCTCTCTCTCTCTCTCTTTCTCTCTCTCTCTCTCTCTCTCTCTCTCTCTCTCTCTCTTTCTCTCATTCTCTCATTCTCTCTCTCTCTCTCTCTCTCTCTCTCTCTCTCTATTTCTCTCTCTCTTTCTCTCTCTCTCCCCCCCCCTCTCTCTCTCTCTCTCTCTCTCTCTCTCTCTCTCTCTCTCTCTCTCTCTCTCTCTCTCTCTCTCTCTCTCTCTCTCTCTCTCTCTCTTTCTCTCTCTCTCCTTGTTATGCTTTTTCAGCTGGAACGCCTGAAGCAGAAGAAGGAGGAAGAGAGGCTGGAGCAACAGCTTATAAAGGAGCATTCACAACTCACAAAGGCAAGTCATGGCATAGAATAGTGTGCTTGCTGAATTGCTTGTCCAGTTTTTATTGAAGCATGTGGTTGCAAGTTTAATCCAAATCCAATATCAGATGTTCACGTCATCGGAAATAGGATTGAATTAGTCAGGTGTGATTGCGGGGGATTTCTGTTGTCCTGGTGCAGCTGCTGGTCCAGTTTGACTTGGAAAGCCCTGCCTGGCAACAAAAACCCTACAGGTCATCCTCTCTGACATAAGATCTCTAATGTCCTTAGAGCTAGTAAGACTCGGATGGAGAGCCAAGGATGGAGAGCCAAGGATGGAGAGCCTAGGATTAATTGTTGAAGAAAGGCCCAAAATGGTACATGTTATCTGTAGTTTTCGTTCAACACTAACGGCAGTTATAAGCAACTATAGCAACTTACTATTGCTTATACAGAGGCGTCGGAAGGGATTTCAGTGTGGTACGGTCAGCCATCTGAAGTACAATTTACTTGTGGGGGGGGGGGGGGGGGATGGCTGAGCCGAACATTTTGGAAATTTGGAGCCCAGATCAGTGCAGTTTATTGATTCACGGGGTACTTGGGCAAATAGTGGTACGGTCAATACCGTAGTGACCGTACCGTGTGCGATGCCCCTGTTAATACTGTTAGTGTTGGACACAAACTACGTAGAACATGTAACATGTTGGTCCTTTCTTTTAAATTGAGTTCTTAGAGCTCAGCATCTTTTTCCTTCTATGTTCTATGCATGCTGTCATCACTGGTCATCGTAACTGGTGACTACAGTCAGTGCCGGAGAAATTCGACTTCCTAAATAGGATGGCGAGGGGGTACTACACAGCCCTAGCACAAACTCATGGCTCTGTTTGTCACGAGGTCGAATTCCTTTGGGCCAGGGCTGTAATGTTGGACAACAATGTCAGCTACTGGATGCTTTCTTCTGTCTTGATTCCGTTTTATCCTTTCCCACAGGCGATATGCAGGAAAGCAGGCAAGGAGACGGAGATGAGTGCGGCTGCAGCGAGAATGGCAGAAGATGCTCTCACTGTGGAGATAGAGGACGATGTAAGTTGATAGTTAGGAGCAATGGTGTGCTCATTTTATAGAAGTCCATGGCCCATGGCTGACCCATGGTTAAATCTATACTGTAAGTGTAGAAATGTTCGGCCCATTCAAATTTCAGCAACCCAGGGCTAAAACCCATTTCGGGCGAATCAAATGTTGTGCCTGATGCCTGGTTGATCCAAGGTTGAAAACCGTCGTGATATGACAGGATTCTGCTTGATCCAAGGATGCACGTTCGATCCACAGTACTTTTCTTGGCGCGTGAAACACCGCACTTTTCGTGCATAAAAAGCGGTCCGTTCAGTATAGCATTCCGTTTGCTACAGGGTCGGGCAAACACAGTTGGTACTGTATTGCGCTCTATGCTAAATTATCCAAAGATCTGCACGGTCGTCGGATACTGTAGAGTCACTACGGTATTGACCCTACCACTTTTGGCCCCAGTGATATACACTGATCTGGCCTCCAAATTTGTCGGATCAGCAACCACTCTCCCACGAGTATATCGTACTTCAGATGCCTGACCGTACCATACCAAGATGGCTTCCGACGCCCCTGATCTGTGTGTGTATGTGTGTGTGTGAGTGTGTGTGTGCGCGCGCACGCGTGCATGTGGAATGACTGATCATAATGAACTATGTTTGATTGCTGTTTCACCAGGAAATGCTGAAATTGACGCGCATCCAGCCCGATCTTCATTAGATCTAGCCGGCGTCCTGCTGAACACAGCATTGATGACACACTGACACAAGCATTTCTATGACTAGGCTGCAGTGGAGTGTCCACTGTGCCACTTGCTGATGCTGCCTGCCCGCTTGCTAGTGCATGCGGTGCGTTGCCAAGGTAACCTACGTGCACTTTTCGTTTGCGTAAATTATTCGCTTTGTCGCTTTGCTCTTTCTTTAGTTTTGGAACTGTGTGAAGTTGAAATGCGGATTTTTGGTCTCTCTCTCCTTTCTCTCCCGCAGGCTCTCCCGTTGCCTTTAAAAGATTCTTGACAATGTGCTATGCCTGTTTCGCCACTTAGTAGGCCTCTTACCCCCCCCCCCCCTCCCGCCTTTGTGTCATTTCCGATTCTTGATTTTCGTTGCGCACTCATTGTCAGTGCAAAGTGCGCTTGTTTCCGCTCACAAACACTCTGATTGGCGTCCCGTGCAAAAAAGGCACGTGCTCATGTCTAGTCCAGGCATCACGCATGTACTCCTACATCATGAGCGAACGTGCAAATCGTTATTCTGTGGAACTGAGTTTGTCGTACTCTCATGCTAAATCATCTAGTCGATTTCGTGCGCGTATGCGAAACATGGAGTTTTGTTCCATTCACTGTGGTGAATTATGTGCTCCGTGTATGTCATGTGTGCGTGGGGGACATTTTGTGCAAAAAGTGTTTATCCGTAGCCTTGCAATGTGCGTGAAACGGAGCATTACAGCAATAACTTTTAAAAGCGGTTGCCTCTGTTCTCTTCTGCCTTCGTGGTATTGCTCCATCCTTGTGATGTTGAGCACTCTAGCAATCTCGGAATTCCCCGTCATCCTCAATCGTGTATATTCTGCACCCCAGGGGCGCATAGCCTTCAGATATCTTGGTGTGTCCCCTGTCGCTCCACCATCTCGATTGGAGTTGGAGAAGCATCCTCAATCTTGTATTTTCTGCACCCCGCTAATACCCAGTAGTGATTTGGCAAACCAAAATCCATAAGGTTGGCAGCTATCTTGGTGTTTCCCTGTCACCCTACCACCTCGATTGGAGTTGGTAGCGGCATGCATGTTATATGCTGGTGAGTGAACAGGGTGTGTAGTCTCAGCCCTGCTATGGCTTTCAAGGGCAGGATCATAGCATGAAGCGTCTTCCTAGAATGTGTACATGTGCATGATCGTGTGAAATGTATGGAGGGAATGCATGCAGGGTGATAGTGCTGGTTCGAATCCCACCTTATGTGTGAAAAAGAAAAGAAAAAGGTGAGACCATAGTGTATTTCTTATCATGAATTATTTGTAGCGTCTAGACTCTAGTACATGCATGCTCATTTTAGGGGCCTAGTATTATTACACTACAGTACAGTACTCTGCATGCTCTGACGGTCAGAGACTAAACAGTCTGTTCACTTACCAGTGCAGTGACTGGTCCGTGGTCGGGTATGTTGCCAGCCAGCACTTGCTGGTCAGCCAGCCAGTCAGGCTGGCCAGTACGCTTGACGTTGTACCGTGCAACACCGGTAAGACGTCATCCCGTGGTGTGACTGGAAATTGGACTTAATATCAATAGATTCTTCTTATCCGAACACACTTCAGCATGGAGCAATACATCCAATATATCTGTGCTTAGGGAAATGTGCGTACTAAGCCATGTACGTCTTAGAAGAGTATGTGAGTTCTTCTGGGCCTAGTTTAGATGGAGGAATGAATGCCTTTGGCTTTGCTTTCTATCGGGCATACACAGTACTACAGAGCAGCAAGGCTACATTGTAGTTCATTGCAACACTCAGTTGCATGCACACTGCTATCATCTCGCTAAGATCATGTATCGTAGCACCCTCGAGCACACTGGGTGTATCCTTTTGCGGAGAAGTAAAATAATCAATAATTTGTTGTATAGACCAGATTATACAAGGAGCTGCTCGCTGGTCAAAGTGACACGTTGTATTGACAGGCCAGCTGTCAGAGTACAAAATTCCATTCCCAGGATTTCTTGACAGGTTGTGTCAGTGGCCATTCTGACCCGGCGGAGGTGGGCCCCTTTTTGTGCATGCGCTGCCACTGCCTAGGAAAGCGACCATTTTTGGAAAGTCTATCATCACTTCGGAGCTGTCAGGCGTTTTTCTAGCATACACGTTATGACCTTGTGCGCTGTATTGTGTTCGTGAAGTCGTGGTTTTCGCCTGGTCTGACATGTCCTTCTTAGTCTAGGATGCATTTGAGCAGTGTAAAAGGGCACACCACCAACCATACGGATAATTTCTGTTGAGGCGAACTGGTGTCCTTGCTAACTTACATCTGGAGTACGTCTCTATTGGAGTTTTACGCCATTTTAAAAGGTTCAAATAGGGGCATGAAACCATACAAATGGTACGACGCGACACCGTTAATGTTATAATTCACCCAAAAGGAGTTTGAGTCTGTGCTGTCTCGACTCAGCTGACGGGGTCTCCCTGTGCTTCCCAAATGCTATCTGAGATTTGTCGCCAAGTAACGTTGGCTGGCTTCATCCACTTCAATGCAGAATGGTGCCGTTGTCTTCACACAATGCAGCACAATAATAGAGAATTAAAGAGAAAAGGGCCTATACCTTACGAGTTATGATTAAAAGTCCTCGAAGGTAACGAAATTTCTCTTTACATAATACTATTGGATCAACATTCGAGTTTCGCTGTATTATTGTGAAGATGCACAACAAGAAAGAGACTAGAGGAAAGCTTGAGACCATCAACATAGCCTGTAACATGGAAAGACGATTAGCAGTATTCAGTATTGCGGCCGATGTTTTCGAAGGTCAAACATGTCACATCACCTCACATCTTCTTCCGAACGGGTACAAGGAGCAGTAAATGGAGCAAGCCTGCGGAAGGAAGCGACTAATACCACTGGGAAGCGAACCCGAGAACCTAATGATAGGCCGTCGACGCCCTACCTTCTGGCTATGGTGACGTTGCGATCCCTATAGAGACAGTGAAACTTTAGATTGTCTTCGTGTATGTATCATGTAATTATTGATACTGATAGTACCGGGCACTGTACTACTTCCAAGTACATACTTTTGTTCTTAATCCGAGTATACAATATTCTGTATTTGTCGGCCCAGTTGGCGATCGGAATGTCCTTTCGCGCCACTGTGAAAGGGCTTGCCAAAAACTCTGCTGGTTTCAGCCCAACACATACAGTTCGGGATAAGTGCAAAATATTAATTATTAGTAATAGCGACGCATGGAAGGGCGATGCAATACATGCCAGAACGGGGACAAACACTAACTGCACCTCGCATCGTGAACTGAATGCAGGAAAACCATGAAGAACACTGATAACACAAACATTCGCTTTAGAACAGCTAGCATTCATAACTTTATTGGATTAAACACTGTGTATTCACTGGGCATAAAAATAATATGGATAAGAAGAACTCCCGTTATTGCAACCAATTACCACCGGCCCCTTAGTGTTCGTCCTAACGAGGTTTGACTGTAGTTCTTATCAGGTGCCATAAGCATGTGTACATAATTCTAGGATTTGCAGACTCAGTCTCCTGTGTTAACGTTACTGTTTGTCTCCAGTGCTCTTGATGTTGACCGGTATAATATTCAACCTTGCGACTGACAGGCCTCAATCGTTGATGAGAAAAGTGTCGTTACCGGCGAAAAAACAGTCAAAATTAATGGTCACTTTTGTCGTTATTATCCCATGCGAGTGGTTAGCGTTTTAATCAAAGTACATGAGCAGAGTCTCCCACCGAACAAAGAGTGTTCAACACAATGAATTGGAGCCTGTGCTCGCAGGAGGGAGGGAGAGAGGGAGAGGGAGAGGGAGAGAGGGAGAGAGAGAGACATATAGAGATAGATAGATAGATAGATAGATAGATAGATAGATAGATAGATAGATAGATAGATAGATAGATAGATAGATAGATAGATAGATAGATAGAGAGAGAGAGAGAGAGAGAGATGTAGTCTTAGAGTACATGTCTCAGTCTTGTGTATGATGTTGATCTTGGAAAGGACTTAGGTACACCCATGGGACGTCTTGTAACATATCAACGTCACACGTGCCCGTACATCGGACGCCATGGTTGCACAGTCATGGTCGCCACCGCCACTGCTTGCTGGTGTTAGCACTCAAGATGTTGACCAACTGGATACAAGTACATGTAGGTGATAACATCGTCACTGTTCGCTTAGGATCAACAGCCTGATAGCACTAACGCGATCAAGAGACACGAGACCTGAGTTGTCTCCACAGTATAGAAATCATCAGCTTATCATACTATTCGCATGCATATAGTTGAATCATTACTCTCACTTCTCGGTGTAGGCTAAACGGGGTTACAAATGCACAAACCTCCGACCTATCCTCATCCCCAGTTACCATTGGCCTCCCAATGCCTGTAGATTATTCAACATCGAAAACAGAGACAACTAATGATTGCGAATCACAGTGGTCGTTAGGGCAAAGTTGCCTATACATATTTGTAGCATGTACATTGTACACCCAGCTGCTTTTAGTGTCGAGATTGCAGTAAATGGCATTCACTTGATCCAGTGTATCCCCTGCACAAATGCCCGCCCAACCAGACAGCTCATAGCCGCGAGCTAAACAGCATGACATTGTGTTAGAGGGCAAGTTGCTCTATTGCTGATGTACACTGTACATGTAACGCATCATGTAATCCAGCCAGTATGCAATGTAATGATTTGCAGACCTCACGTAGAGTCTACCACACGCAATCACACCCACCTGATCTCACTGATAGCTGTTTACTGATAGTTACTGTACATTTCGTGGATACATGTACAACTATGTGACTTAAGATCAGTGTCCTGTGCATGAGTGGTCCCTATCATCAACCCGACCATGAACTAGCCATGAACCCTTTCGGCAATTTTAGAGGGGGTTTTAGTTTCAAGAAAGCGGTGGGATCATTTGAACTAAGAGCCTGTTCTTGTAGTAAACGCTGTGATTTCTCACGGCCGGTATCTTCGAGGTGATGCAACGTACCGTCGATGAGGGCTAGACAGCACTGCCAAATCCCTTTGACGCAGCTCACCAAATCAATGTGTGGGTCTTCCTCACTCAGTATAGTCGCGTCGA
Source organism: Sycon ciliatum (assembly GCF_964019385.1). Lineage (NCBI taxonomy): Eukaryota > Metazoa > Porifera > Calcarea > Leucosolenida > Sycettidae > Sycon > Sycon ciliatum. The sequence continues at coordinate 14,366,861 of NC_088651.1, read as the reverse complement.
GCGAACTCTAGTCGCGGTGCCGAAAGGTGACCTCACACCCCTGAATGGCCGCGTCCCTCAAGACGAAGCACAGTCGCCATACTGGCTGAAATGAAATGGATAGCACACTCCTGCGATTCGGAAGTCAGCCAAAGATGGCTTCCGTTCTTCGTGTTACTAAGAGCATCCCAAATGTGTCATGAGTTCTTTGGCATTGAAACAAACCAATTCTACTTTAATACATTATATAGAACCATACTTCCAGAGTAGCGGCATAGAGTAAAGACTGAACAATGGGAAGTCAACCTGAGAACAGTACTACAGGTAAAGATCTAAGTGTCAAATCACTACCACTATCAGTCTATAGCGAAATCAATATTCACCTCCGGGGTTCATTTCTCGATACATATAAAAGACAAGCCCCGGGGGTGAAACGGAGACCAAAATTCACTGCATTGTTCCTACTGATACCCTTGTCGTGCAATGCTTTAATGTTTGATGGACACTAAATGTTTATGGGTGGTGTAATGAGGATGGAAAATCAGTCTGAATACCCTATCGGATTGTTGGTTTTGTTGGCATACGTTTTTAGCAGGCATGATGATCAAACTGTCATTAGCCTCATCAGACTCAGGACATGAAGTGAACAAACACTCTGGATTGGCACGTCCGGGATTGATCCTGCTGCTCGCGAAATCCATCGGAAATGGGAAATCCTTCACATCTCCAGTGATTTCGATCATGGCGTCCCGTATGAACAAGATCAAGCTGATATCCTTTTCTGGTGAATAGAAACGGCCGAAACTTGAAGGAATGGTTTCCGAATCCTATGAAAAGAGGCATCAGACAACGAACGAAGCTGACCAAAAAAGAGTGATTGATATCAACGCAGGATTCGACTTCAACATTCTCGACACGAGCTCATTCGACACAGTTATTACGTTCCATAGGCACACATGACGCTGTTCAAGCGCATTTCGATTCAGACAATCAAACGGCGCTGACGTTTTCCCACCATACAATCGCAGGTCACGCACGCCCAAGGAACTACGTTCTTGGCAAGGTCGATGTGCCCCAGCATTGAATATTAAAAGTAAATGCTTCATTCATCCCTTCATACCTTCCTCCCGCATTGCACCATATGTACCATAGCGAAGTCCCAGATGGACACAAAGGTGATCAAATTCCATCTGGCGACCAAAGGAAGACCCTGGGCTGTTTACGAATAGGACGAGTCGTCGGACGCACGAGATCCCCGTCATACATTTGGGTGATACAACCAATGACGCGTGCTAGAGCACTGATAAATCATGGCAGATATGCACAGATTACGCGTCCGGGGTGGCTGGCACAAACAAATCGATCAGCATTGATTCGCGGCGCCGCAATCACAGTGGAATTCGGGCAGCGCTGGGAGTCCATGGTCCCTGGTAGCATGCTAGTACTAGTAGATGAGCGGCATGGAAAGGTTGTTGTACTTGTATGTACAGGCGACGATGTCTCCCAACGGCAGCAGGATCTGGCCTAACTTCAGCGTGTCTTCTGCTTTATGTCATTGTTTGCGTATTGTAAAAAGTTTAGGCAAGTGTATTACACTATGGCAGGGTGGATTAACCCATCCACTCTATCGTCCAATCTATCCATCCAGTCGTACCCGGGGTCGCCCGTGACCCTCCTACGGGGCACTATGCTACAGGCGACGGCCCTCGGACAGCCCAGTTGACAGAGACGGCCTGGAGCTGTCCATGGCTGGCATCTGCGTCTAGACAGGCTCGATGCCACCTAGGAATTCCGCTGGCTGCTGGCGACCCGGATTCGGTGAGCGACAAGAATGTGCACACACAGGCCAGTGCACAGGAGATCTTTTGCCTGTACTTCTGCGCATTCCAACACATCAGCATGGATAGGTATGTACATGACCGTGGCTGAGCAATACATTGTATCATACTTGTATGCTAGAACAAGCAATCCGCCTACCGACGCTCGCATGCCCTTATATCTTCAGACTTGTTCCTAACCCGACGGAGAAGGAACAACAAAAACATCGCCCCCGTCGTACCATTAGCAAACAGAGTCGTGTGGTACGGTGGTAGAAAAGGCAGATCCAGGCAGCTCGGAAGCAAGCTAAAGGTGCCATTTTTTTGTCTCCGGCTGCACTACGGTAGAGAAACTGCCACGTTTGGAGTGAATTGCGTAAGATTAAGTGTGTTTGAAGGATCATTCATTGATGTGAACAGTGAGCTAGTGCCCCTCCTCAAACAGCAGTAGAAGTAGGAGAGTATTGCGACTATCGGGGCTCTCTCAGCAGCATCTCTTGCTCCGTTGCACATAAGGTCGCACCCGTCTCCTTCACTACCCGATTGTCGGCTGCAAGGCCTGGGCAAACCCCTTTGACGATCGCTCCACCCAGATCAACTGTGACCGAAACCTGGGTTCTGAAACCAAGTCAGTGCATCGCAATCAGTCTGGCTTGAAGGCCACTTATTGGATGATCCATCATCTTCTCTATCAACTTAGCAGTTGAGCAATTTTAGACAAACGCACCGGGAAAGTAGCGATGGCGCAAGTTGGTGTTTTGAGTTCGGGCCGCAGTCGGTCTATGTCACTACCCAATGCTAATCGCAGTGCGGGCCGACAACAGCGCGTACGTCGCGTCAGCTTTCCGCAAGAGATCTGTTTCCACGAGGCGGTGAAGACGGGGGACCTGCGCGAAGTTCACATCCTGCTCGTTGATGGCGGGTTCGATAAGAACAGCCTCAGCCAGAGCGGTATCTCTGCACTGCATCAGTGCTGTCTGGACGGTAGGTTAGCTCTAGTGACTGCATTAGTTACGGCGGGAGCTGACGTGCACAAACGTGACGTGGACGGCTGGCAACCCATTCACGCGGCCAGTGCCATGGGCAACACGGAGATCGTCGAGTTTCTTCTGGAGCATGGCGCCAAACCGGACGCCCTGACGCCGCAAAACGAAACCCCCGCCGACCTGACGGAAGAGTCCGATGTATCCACACGGCGCGTGCTGGCCGAATACGTGCGGAAGCTTGGCACCCGAGCATCATTCGCCAGTGCTGACAGTGGTCTAGCTATGGGTGAAGACTCAGGCGACGAGGACAATCTTGCCAAGATCGCACCTTCGACCATCCTCAGCAAAATCGAGAAGGATAAGTGTGAGGAAGATACGGAACGGGTCATCACCTGGCCCCTACGTCACAACTCCGTACACAGCGAAATGCCGAGCAGGCACGCCGTAGCAACGAGGCCTACGGATGGTAGCCGAGCGGGCAAGAGGCTGGATCGGATTACGTCACAGCCGGGATCGGAGGAGAGACTACCGTCCTACACGGAGGCAAAGGCCCTGACCCCAGCCATGCGTTTCTCTGCAGTTGAGATATCGCCCACGTCTTCAACAAGAGTAAGTGGCGTTGTCACAGCAACCAGTACAGTACAGCGTGGTACCGCGGCAATGATCAAGGAGGCACGAGAGGGACGAAAAAAGTCGCAATTTGACGATACACCGGCCCTGTCGTCGGCACGCATTCCCAAAGCGACGAAACGACTAAGTGACTTTGCTGAAGAGATTTTTGTCTGAGATTACAAAATCGCTCTTCTGATACCATACGAACAATATCTAATTCAGGTAGTCGCTGAGCTTGAATCCTAAACTGTTGATCCATTCTTCATACGACAATTTTATTTTATCAATTTTGACTACACGATGTATCCGTCAGGGCCATCACAATCATAAGTATTTCAGGCCTAGATAACACGGAGAATACACTAGCTTATCACGTACATGTATAGCTAACGTAGTTCAAAACGCAGATAATTATCGTTTTTTTGTGCAAGAACCAGAACCACGCAGAAGCCGATCGTGCTACGTACCATTCACACCATAATCAATAGGTATCACATATTTTTATTAACCCGATTTATAACAACTTCAATGAAGCTTCTTCCAATCCGGAGAAGAGGTTAATATACAACTGAAATATCACTACAAAATTAATGAAGAATCCCGATGAGCTTGTGATGGGTGATTTGGAGAAGAAAAGCTAATGCATGCGTTTCAATGTATATCACTTCTAGTTCAGGAGCACGTTAACTTTGAAGGTTTCCCCAGGTAGGAACAGCAATCGGACGGAAATCAATGCCGGTCGTGGCCCTCTTGATCCGTTCCTAAATTCCAAGAAGGAAACTATTTGGTTGAATTCTGCTAGTGGAACATACATGTACAATGATTACTGCAACTTCACCATAGCCTCAATTGATTATTGACAGCCTAAATGGATTGATTGTCTAACGACAAACGTCTTTGGGGTACAAAGGCAATGGCTACCACAGTCAAGACTTGGCATGCTGAGTTGGTTTCAGCTTGTGCTGGCTAGATGTGAGGGGTATGGTAGACTTTTAGCTCAAAGCATGAACCTCAGGGAGCCTTGTATGGAAGGCGTTCCCACAGGAAATGCTGCACACGGCCCAAGGCATGGAGTCTCCAAAGGCAATGGAGTGGTTTTCCCAGGTCTCAATCTGCTGCAAATGCAGATTGGGAGCCTGTGTGTCCCCTGATGTCAGGTCCATGCGAGTATCGATTACCGCACTCTCAGGAGATTAGTGCCGTGCAGCAGGTCTCGTTGAGCTGCTCACTCGGATCACATTAGTCTCGGGCGAGCCCTCACATTGTGCCTCGACGACTGGTTCAGATAATGCAGCGTCTGTGATCGAGATTAGATCAATCAGCTTTGGGCACGGAAATGTAGCGAAGCTAGTAATGTACACCAGCGTGTAGTATGGGTGCGTGGAGGAAGATGAGGTTGAAACAGTGCAGAATATTATAGTCATTGCATGCGTTCCACACACCCCACACGCCTATTTTGTTGTATGAAGTCAAGTATTATGTGTATAAACGTGCGCATCACTGATACTGATATCGAGGAGCTCACACGAGCCCGTGGGTGGCCGCATAGCGCGACCGGACCATTGCCGGGTCACAGAGCGTGAGAACCGTCAACGTGACGGCAAAGAGCGCGTGAGGTTTGCGGTGAAACGCCTGTCAGCACGTTGCCTGCGGACTGCACTTGACGTGATGACCCGTGAGCTGTGCACTGGCTTCTCGCGCTAGTAAGGTGCCGTCGTGGACATGGAAATCCGGTCGGGTCGGCGCCCTCAGTGCGTACAGAATGCTGCGTTGGAGTGCACGTACGTGTTCATCGTATAGGTACACACGGCTGCATGGTCAGCGCCCTGGGCCGCTCGACTATTGACCGGATTTCCATGACCATGCCAGTACATGTAGTGAGTAACTGCACAGTCACTTAGTATGCACGACGTGTACAGCAGAGCAACGTATTCGAATATTCCAGTATTATGCTGTCTAGTTCATTGTGCATGCAATCTGTTGAAGCACTGGGCCATGCCATGGGTCATACCGAACAGTACGGGCATTATGTTCAACTTCGAATTATGTGCACAAGTGAAATCAAGTACAGTGGCAAAGACCATGACAGGTCACGTTAGTTCGCATTAACCGAGGAGAGGTCCACACAAATCCAGCCAGGTCCACAAAAATTATGATGACATGATGTTAGCGCCGATTTCTACGCACTAGTGAAATCAGGTTGCAGCAATCCAAGGACTGTCGCGGGTCATGTTGGTTCCCATTCGCAGCGTTTGACGAATTGTGAACACAACACACCGCTTCAGGCGAACACAGTCCTAATTCATATCACAGCTATAGACATGATCCGTCAGTTGAGAAATATACAATGTACCCAAGCACATTTACGAATATACACTGTACAAGTACGACTATAGTGTTATTTTTCGTTGGCTGAGCGTAGCGAATGAAACGAAAAATGTATTTTTGGCCAGCATTTTCACCATAGTTACGGCCCCAGGATTGCGTCAGCTGGTTTTTGTCAGTGTTCTCAAACTTTTCTCTTCATCGTGGTCTTTCTCTTTTCGTTGTAGTTTCCCACCCGCCCTCCCCTTTATTCTCACTTCGGGATAGGTCCTGCAGGTTACATTTTGTTCATTTATCTTATGGGGTTATTCTAACCGGTTTTTCCTCAGGGTTGTGCTTCCGCCGGGGTCCTGAGGTTTTTCCGCCAGCTTCGGGCTGGTTAATTATCCGGCGGCCCCATTCGCCCCAGTGCCAGTGGTTCACTTCTTGCATCATGTTGGTCTGGTACATACGTGTACATGTAGATGTGTGAGGTGGCATGCCCTTCTTCTTGCTCATGTATACACTACGCTAAGCTCTTCCATCTTCCACCGTGAGTGAACAAAGACCACACTACTACTGTGATCTGTATCTTTCTGTTGTGTGTGGGTGTGTCTGCGGTATACGCAGAGGCCAGCTAGCTGGCAAAAACACGGTTTTTTTGTTTTTTTATTGCCCACCACAAGGTTTGTATGCTTCTGCCAATTTCACTGCTTTTCGAGCAGAATCTGCCACCTTTTCGAGCAGAATCCGCCGGTCCCTAGACCAGTGACGATACAAAGAGATTATGATAATATGCTTCAATGAACTGCATTGCAATACCATAATCGTTCACCACCAAGTATTCAAGAACCAACGATAAGCCTTTAAATGCGATTTGCACGACATCAATTTAATTTAAAACAGTCACACTGAGGTACTCCGATACTAGTTTATCTCAGTAGTGATTTTCAAGTCTCGTTTCTACAGTGCGTAGTTCTGGCAAGGATGTCGAGATGATCAGTGTCGGCTGAGCTTGGTCTTCCCAACTGGCACAGCCACCTGGTTTAGCCGGCACCACATCAGTTCGGACACTGCTCTCTCTCTTTCTCCGGCTTCTCTACCTTCCTTTAATTACAGTGGAACCTGTCTAAGACGACCGCTCATGGGACCTTCAAAAACGTGGTCTCTGTTACCGGGTGGTCTCCTTATCCAGGGTCATTTGACTGGAAATAGCATCCCTTGGTCCTGGTTGCAGTGGTCTTCTAGGACAGATGGTCGCCTTATCCGAGTGGTCGCGCCTTGACAGGTTTTACTGTACTGCATGGGTAGGATAGGTCATGACGTAAGGAAATAATACAGTTCATTTTAACCCAACCCTGTAATGATAAATCGATTATTCACAAGTGATTAATGCCCAACCGTAACTATTGTCCCTGTTATCTTCCAATAGTCAGTACTATTCACTTCACGAAGTGAATAGGAAATGCCTTGGATCAGACCAATGTCCAGTTTCTACAAAATGAGGAAGAAGAAAGCACAAATGTCATGCTATGATCGACTATACAGCAAAGCTCGGTAAACTTTTCGCCGTGAGCGCTCTCTGACATTGAAGTTTGGGCATAAGAATACATCACTGGTCACTACACGTCAGTGTGATTCGCCCAGCAAGGCATTCCGAGAAGCGCTGATAGTCGTGAGGAAATCATCACAATTTTGTTGTCGTTGCAGGTATTGCATTATGAATTGGTTGAGTAGATAGTTCCGTGTTCAATATTGATTGTTTATTTTTATTGGCGAACTTAGAAGTCGCGACTTCGGCGGTATTAGTCATGAAGAGCCTCGTTGGAGCAACCAACTTTATTCTCTTTATTTTTTTATACAAATAATCTACGTGGAGATAAAAGTTTAATAATAGCTATGAAAAGTATGAATGTGTTCATGAGTTGTTTCTGCACTGTTCATGCCCATTTGTCACACTTACTCTTTATCTTAGTTCTCACTGTTTGTAATACTTACCACAACTTACCCGTCATGTGTCACACTTCTTTGGATTTTTAACCTTTGTTTTTCCCTTGATCACTTTAGTTCCGTATTTCCACTGATGATCGGAGCTTGAAAATCGATTTTGGAAACACACAAAACCAAACCTTGAACAAATTGTCATGTTGCATGGTGATGTCTGCGGCATTCATACTTTTCATAGCTATTACTATTTTTTTATATCCTTTTTTTAATTTATTCGTGTTCGATGTTGAGTTTTTTACAATTTTTTTATTCTATTTCTCGTTTTTCATTCGTGTTGGGTTTACATGTAACTATTCACTGTACTGATACATGGTGATGATTGTGCTTCGCTTTGCCCGTAAAAGAGGCCTTCCCGATTACACAGGGATGATCCGACGTAGAAGTACATGTACATTCACATGACTCTACATAGTATCCTATTGCTACAGGTGCATGTACATGACTGTACCTGTGCTGAGAGATACAATGATTATGTACATGTACATGTACATGACTGTACAATGACAATGTATGATAGACAGTAGAACTCGGGTAACATGTACATGTACGTCCATGACCAGCAGAAAAACCATACTGATTAGTGTCCAAGGGGTGTTTTAATCTTGTATTCGTCCTAAATATCGAGCAGTAGACTCAATACTCGCATGTTCCGGACAATGAACGTGCTGAGCAAGATTCTGTCTTGTTTCTACCGTGCAGTCTCTGCAGAAGTGATTTCCACTGTACAGTGAATACAATGTACAGACAGACCTCGTCATGAATATGTTGGCATGCATAATCTTGTCACTGTTGTCAGACAGATCCTAGCCAGTTACCACACTTTGACGCTCTGCTTCAGACTAATTTTTTTCTTTTTCTTTTTTTTTTATCACAAAGAACACTCTTTGCATGATGGACAATTAGATGTAATTAGAAGTACATGTACATATCCAGGAGATAGAGTGGGTGGGACCTGTGAAGCTCAGCCTACCTGGAGGTCTCGGCGTCATGGCTCGCCAGATTCGCTTTGGAGTGGATTGGATGGGGAGCTGGAAACGGAGGGACTACGAGTACGAAAGAAAACGGGAGAATAGTCATTATAAGAAGACAAGAGGGTGTTCGTGGTCGGTTACAGAGGCAAATGTCTCGCAACCAGTACGTCGTACATAGGAATACTAAAGATGACACTTCGTTTCTGGGTGATAATGCCGCCTGTCGGCCAGTGGGTTCACCCTGCCATGCAACTTGTACAAAGACGACACTTGCCTGTGCTAACGTGACAGTTTATGCAACTACATGTACATGTACATGTAAAAGATTGTATGGTATTCAACACCTCTTTCCCCCTACATGTACTTCCTCCGTATACAAAAACTTCGTGACTTTTTTTTGAAAGCTGCGCAAAGCTCTGAAATTGTTCCGTTTGACTCGGAATAACACTCGTGGCATTGTCTAACCTGTTTACAAGCTATATACAAAGAAAAAAGCAACTCAGACGAATGAGATTGAGTTTTTTCAGAGTCTTCGTCGCTCATGTCATTGTCACCTGACGACGCTGACTCCGCATCGCCAACAGTCACTGCTTCCGCTCGCATTTCGTTCAGATTCTTGTCACCTGCAGTGATGATCCGACGCTGGACTTTGGCTACGTCCTCTTCATCTCTAGAGCTGTGTACGAATCGGTGTCAACTATATTCAGTTGTTTCAACCCGCAACCTCCATTATGAAGTGAAACGAGTCGTACAAGCACATCCACACGCTTCGCATTTTCTCGCCAGGATAATCCTCCCAAGCATTCTACAATGGCTTCGAGGAGGTCCCTGCGATTATTCCCCTTGGCGACAAAGGAGGCGCCTGACTGGAGAGAGGCGAAGAAAGCCAGGCCATCGACATTCTGATCCTGAGTCTGCGCTGGTTGCACGACGACTGAAATGTTTCATCTTGCCGTGCGAGCGAAACAAATCGATGTTCTCACGCTGCGTAGATATGGGACCGCGCACCGCAAGTACCAGAGTACGAGCCTGGCCAGTTTCAGGGCAGCGAGTGCCGCGTGACTGCGTGTTCCAGCCACGAGCTAGCTACACTTCGTCCCTACTGACACTATAGTATAGTGCACTGTGTCAGTTTCGAGCAAGTAAGTGTTAGTTTGTTTTCATTTGACTCTTGAGTTTCTGTCGGCAACGTCCTCACACGCATGGCGTACGTAGAGAATCTGTTCGGGATCAACCAAACTCACCTCGACATGGACGTGGGTTGTCGATGACAGCCTTTTGCGACGTTCGTTGAGCAGGTTCTTGCTCAAAACACCGTTCAAAAAAAGTCACGAAGTTTTTGTATACGGAGGAAGTACATGTATAATAATGTCGATACTACCTAAACACAGTATTACTATTAGTTGCTGCAGCTCGGGCATCAACGGATTAGTATCTGGTGATAAATGTTCCGAATCTTGTCTTGTCTTGTCACTGCATTTCCGTCTGTACCAGCCACAATTACGACATTTGTTTCTTGCCGATTGCACAGAGGCACATGATGGTCACGGTGTTGAAATAACTACATTAATTTTAGTACATTAGTGCCTGCTCTCCAGAATAGTTCCCAGTTGACGATCTGTATTGATAGTGCAACCCTTTCTTTTCACTTAGTTTATTTCGTCCTCGACTGCGGCCATTTTCTGGCGATCACCTACGTTCAGAAATGAAGACGACCAGATCTCTCACAGCCGCCCTTAGCATACTGCTCGTTGGCCTCATGTGCAGTGTCCACGGAGGCTCGTTGCAAGCACGGTAAGTCGTTGAAGTACCTGATATTTGTCCGGTAGGAAATCCGGCAGGTGAGGAGCTGCAATTGATGTCCTGATTATTGAGGGTGGTGGTCTTGTTTCAATTTTATGACACGGGTGTGCTGTACGGCCCTAAGAAAAAAGGGCTCGCGGTTCCCGTTAGACTCGGGCCGTCGGCTGGAGGCCACGTTTTCCGCAGCCATAAGGACGCCACCACCCTCTGTGAATCAAGGCGCTGAGGTACCCAAACTAAAGAGAGGTGGAATTATTTCTAATGCCATTTTCATTTGGTGTGAATGTCGAATATGTTCCTGTCCAGCACTACGCGTCGGAGCGGCCTCTTGGTAAGTCTAGGTTGACGCAATTTACATGTACTTCCACGATAGGTAATACAGTGTAGTGTAGCTTTTAGCCACAGTAGCCCTTCTCCTGTCGAATCCTCATTGCGTAAGGTATTTTCCGCAAATCCGTTCTAATGAAGAGTTTTCATATCTACATGTACGTGTATCACATGAAAGTACGGAACAGCCATGTTGGTTCCAGGCTTCCACCCCTGCATCTACGGATCACATAATGTCAGCCATGTTGGTTCCAGCTATAGTCAACCCCTGCTGGGCATCAGCGGGTAATGCTAGTAAACTCAGCCGATTATGCTTTTCAGAATGCCAGCAAAAACAGGATATTATGCTCGTCTTAATGCTTTTTATGCTAGTTTAGGGCGTTTTATGCTAGCAATATATCCAATTGCAGCAAACAAATCGCAGAAGAGTACGCGAAAAAGTCTGTTTCCAAAGTAGGTATAAAGATATGCACGCAAAAATTGATTGATCGGTGGTAGACTACTTCTACTCCAACAAAGGCAACATCGTTGTACGCAATGGTATAGTTTGCGTTGGGATGGTCATGTGACACGTATAGGCATTTGATCAGGGAGTACTGCATTCTACGACTCTCTGGCCATGAGATGCTGAAAATCGCAAATTATGCTAGATTCTCCAAAAAAAGCCTCATTATGCCGGGGCAATGCCCCCCTCTGCGAACCACCCCCATTATGCTAGTTTTAATGCTAGCATTACCCGCTGATGCCTAACCCCTGCATCTATGGATTACATACTAGTATTATTAATGTCAGCCATGTTGGTGCCACTGTTGCATGCCATGATCACTTTCGACACAAAATTTAGTAATAATATTAGGACAAAGATTTGAAACCACTCTGTACTTCAATATACATGTACATGTACGCTATTTTGATCAACTTCAATCTTCATTGCTCTCCTTGACACATATAGGCACAGAAAAGATTTACACCGACCTTGTTGGGAGTCGTAAGAAGTCTGCGACAGTTTTCCTACATGTCCTAATAATTATGACATGTTTACCTTTCCATACCATGTGCTTTGAATTAAAGAAATTTCTCGTAGTTAGAAGTTGAGACTCCGCCGGTTATAGTGATGAAGTTGACTGGACGTTCCATACATGCCAACCGTCCAGGGTTTCCCGGGACAGTCCAGGGAATAGGGTGTTTGTCCTGGGGTCCAGTGACGTCCTGAGAAAGTCTAGGCATTGAGATGGAACTTGAAATCAATGATTTTCTCCTTTTTGTGACGTCTCCAACTAGATCCGTTGTATGGCTGACTCACGACTCACACCTGCCATGCATACGGAGCACTGGAGGTTCACGTCAAATGTCAAGTTCGGCAGCAAGCGTGTGTTGCACGTCGGAGCAACAAACTTCATGAGGAATTGAAATGTCGAACCCATGGCGGGCGGAAAGTGATAAAAAATTATTTCCACTCACGACGTGAGATAAATAAGGAAATTTTCTGGAGTGAAAACTGGCCCTGCAACAACCATGACAACCAGTAATCGAGCCGTGGACCATCGCCATGGTGTATAGAAACAACGTAAAAATACAGCACTTAGAGCGTTTTGTGTCCTGGTCCTCACTCTGCAGTATTACAATGGAGGATACTGGAAGCCTGCCACATCATCCGGTGCTGACTCGGGATTACCCTCACCGAAAACCGAGGGTGCTGCGTGCAAGGATGTCCTGGAGAGGAACGGTAAGAACCATAGTTACAAGCCATGGATTTCATTCGTTGATGTTGTCAAACAGGGAATCTTAAACAAGGCTTACATGAGGATGTCGGTGCATGTACAATCATAGTATTACATCGTGAGTTTTGCGTGTTCATCGCAGTCAAAACTCATGCTCACTTCGCGTGGCACATCCCACTTCTCTACTCTATCTGCTGTAGACTCTATTCATCACACTAGTAATCTGGTAATCATCATAGGGTGTTTGGAGTGTGGACCTTAGTAAAATACATTTTTTTCCAAATGCTTCAAGTGCACTTCCCAGTCCAGTGATACATCTTCAGTAAAACCTGTCGATGCGACCACTCGGATAAGGCGACCACCTGTTCTAGAAGACCACTGAAACCAGGACCAATGGATGCTATTTCCAGTCAAATGACTCTGGATAAGGAGACCACCCGATAACAGAGACCACGTTTTGAAGGTGCCATGAGCGATCGTCTTAGACAGGTTCCACTGTACATGTACATGTATGTTCAAAAGCTGGTTTAGAAGACCGCTCGTATCACTGCTTGTCTCTTGCAATGGTCGCGCACAGGACAATACCACTGGGATGGCTTTTACTCACTCACCAGCAGTGCTGGTAAGAAGTACCGCGCATATTGCGATACGACTCTTGAAGGCGGTGGCTGGACCCTGTTCGCTAGCAAGACGTCACTCAGCACACCGATAATTTCGAACACGTTTAGTGAAATCGCCGCTGAATCTACTGACAACGATGCAGCTGGCTGTATCCCGTCGAGTTCGTGGTCGCAAGTCCTGTTCCGGTAAGCATGATATGTTTCAATGCAGGTTACGGGACAGGCAATGTCGAATGAGTCCTTTATGTGGCTACGGCGTCAGTGTTTGAGATGCCACACTTTTGCCTCTCTATACAATACCATTTGAAAGGGAGATGTAATCTCTCAGGGTCTCTTTTGTACTTTGTAGAATTTCGAAACCTCTGTTCCCATTACGCAGCAGTTGCAGTTGTGGCTGTCTCCAAAACGTGAAGAAGGTGTCTGTTCCGAACGTCGGAGCTTGATCTTAGTTCGTTGCGTCTCCTAAAACCTTTGTTCAAAAATAATATTTCCCCTTCTATTTTCAGATTCAAGAAGGATGGTGGCAAGTCTCGTTTGATCTACACGCGTAGTCATGGCAATGCCGATTTTGACAACTTTCTCACGTGTGGTAAGCGCGGCAGAGCCGAGATGTTCCGCAAAGTGGGCGGATTCTATTCGTTTTCGCTCCACAACCACAACCGACGCAGCCCGGCAGCTAACTTTTATACTATTCCCAAGCTCCATTTCAAATCCAATGGGATAGCGGAGAACTTCGCATGGACTGACCATTGGCTGGGAATGTGGGATACGCCTGACGGCACAAACAAGTATCGTTACTCAAACACCGCAGCGGCTAGGGGTCGAAAGTGTATTGCAGGAACCTGTTACAGCTCGGACACAATCTGGCTGATGTATCGCTAAGGAGTAAGGCACCTCACCAGTACAATCATGAATGTCATTAGAACAGAATCGCTTGCTTGTGAAAGGTTGTAAAGAAATAAAGAAATAGCAGATAAAGAACAAATCACAGCCCGGCTCCTGTTAGGCTGTTTTGCTTCTGTCCCGGTGCAACGTTCACATCATTGCCAAGACCAGCTTCTACCACAGCGTCGCTCTAGAGAAAGGTCATACAAGTAGTAATGTCGAGTGCCTCAGTACTCGGTCAGTTGTGTGCCTAGTTATTGCACTTTCTGACTGTACATGTATATAGCATCTAGTTATAGTAGTGGACAGTTACTCGGAACTCGTATCCATACATGTTTGTCCTTTTCCTTTCTACATCTATTATTGGATCAACATCCGAGCTTCGTATCACAAAAGCTAGCCATTTTGTACTTCCATTGTACATGTACATGTACATGTACATGTACTCAATTCGATTCGCCTGTGCACAATGTACATGTACATCTACATCTACATGATTGTACAAACGTGCATGTAGACTATCAGGTTCACCAGCAATGCGTACTGCAACGTAATAAATCATTATTGTACATGGCCTCTATTCATACCAGTGCTGATCACCCAGTTGATCCGATATAATGATCTGGAATCGATAACTCGCACAAACAATTAGAGTGAACATTTTTAGAATACACATGTACATGCACACGCACGTACGCGCACTGCCTGTCTGTATGTCGCTGTTTCTGGCTACCGGTATCTGTCGCTGTCTCCGTCTGTCGCTCTTTCCCTCCTTTTGAAATTACTTCCTTTCTTTGCCGACGCACCCTCCGCCCTCTTGTACATGTACATGTATAATGTATAATGTAAGTCCCTGATAGGCACCGGCGGATTATGCTGGCATAATTATTGGCATAATTTGGTGGTTGAAAATTTGGAGCATAATTTGGCATCCTTTCGGAGGTTGGAGCATAACTACATGATTGTACCGCAGTTCTAGTATGTAGGCTACACAATTGTGTACAATGCACCTGATCAGTGCTGGTGGTCTGCATGGTAAAGGGTTCGGAGGTCATGGAGATAGTGTTTTCAATGAAAAGCAGGGTAGAAAATCATGGCAATACATTATTGTATGCTCGAACTCGTTGTGGCTCATAAACCCAGAGATATTCTCGAAAGGCAACTAACTGTCTTGAACCATACTCAGATTTACTTCGATGACCATTCAGAAGAATACCATCACAAGCAGAACTTTGGAAAACAACAACTGTGCCTACGCTCCGATGAACTTATATAGCAAGAGCGACGGCCACATCCAACACCCTGCCTCTACACCAACACTTAGCACATGCATGTAGATAAGAAGAGCGCGTGATGACGAATAAGGTGCTAAGTGCTAGCGTAGAAACAAGGCGCTAGACGTGGCGCGTACAGGCAACGATTTAGCAGAGCATGGAGAGGAAAACTGTTCAGCAACATTCAAAGAAGCAGAACGAGAACGAATAATACTTCAATTGAGGCTACCTCCGTAACATTCTCCTCTTCCTCGATATGAGACAACGTGACCAGATCGAAATAAAACAAAATAAATAGTACCTTACTAGCTCCACCACTAAGAACCCAACATCGTGTACTTAGCAAAGCAAGTCCAGGTGGCTAGACAGCAGGTCCGCAGCAGGGTAAAGATATAGCAATACCGCTGACTAATAATAATAAGAAGATAGAGGACATGCAATGATTTTTAGAAGACAGACAGCAGAAAAGCTGTCCACATCAGTCCATCACTCTGGCGCATACTCCAGTGGGCACAAGCGGTTGATGGGTCGCACAAGAGTACGATCACCCACCTGCACCTTGGCAACACGTACTCGTTCATCCTTCCCGGGGTAGACTTCCAGAACCCGAGCCAAGGGCCATTTACGCCTAGCGGTGTCTGGAGACAGCAACAGCATGACATCACCAACCTTCACGTTGCGTTGGTCTGCCGTCCATTTGACCCGCTTGCTGAGCTGAGGCAGCCACTCCTGGATCCAGCGACGCCAGACATGCCCAAGCAGCTCCTGAATGCGTTGCCATCGCTGACGCGGATGATCAGACTCCGGTAGGACGACTTCTCCAAGTCTCCCGTTCAGAAAATGATTCGGGGTGAGGGGCAAATTGTCGTTGGGGTTGACTGATATGGCAGTGATCGGGCGAGAGTTGATCAGATCCTCTGCTCCGGCAAAGGCGGTCAGCAGATCCTCGTCGGTGATGTCACTGCCAGACAGAATGTGGTAAATAGCACGTTTGGCTGCCTTCACCATAATCTCGAACACACCACCGAAATGAGGTGCTGCTGGAGGGTTGAACGACCAGGACACACCATGATGTGCGGTGCCCGTCTGGATTTTGGTTTGGTCGATGTTGCGAATGAGGTCCTTCAGCTCCCGAACTGCACCAACAAAGTTTGTGCCATTGTCCGATATGACTTGATTGGGAAGGCCGCGCCGGCTCACGAACCGGAAGAAACAGTTGATGAAACTAGATGTGTCGAGTGAGAATGCGAGCTCCAGATGTACAGCGCGCGTCTCCAGACACGTGAATACACACAGATAGCGTTTGGTTCTGGCCCGACCGCGTCCCTGCATGGTGAGGAAGGGGCCGGCGTAGTCGACGCCCACGCGGCTGAACGCACGATGAGAGGGCACGATCCGACTGACCGGCAGCGGTGCCATTCGTTGCCCAGCTGGCTTGCTCCGGTACCGGCGACAGACTGCGCATTCCTGTTCCCACTCGTGGACGGCCTCCCGTGCGGCGATGACCCAATAGCGGGCGGCGAGCGCAGACAATGTTGCGTTCGTCCCCGCAGCGTGCTTTCCCTTCTCGTGTTGGAACCTGATTAGCATCTTGGTCACGGCATGCTTCCGCGGCAGGATGATCGGATGGACAGCGTCTCGTGGCAGGAACTCCGCATACTGCAAGCGCCCTTCACAGCGTAGAACACCATCGTCGTCAAGAAATGGACACAGCTTGGCCAGCTTACTGGTAGCATGCACTGCTTTGCGTTTCCTCAGGAGGACTATCTCAGCAGCGAACGCATCACGCTGCGTGTTCCGAACGACGTACAGCTCTGCGTCAGCCAACTCAATCGGGGTGAGCTCTCCTGCCAGGCGATCCTCTGCTGCTGCACGGCAGTTCGAGATGAACCGCCGGACCCATGTGAGCGTACGGATGGTCTTCTGCCAGTCTAGCCACTTTGCTGGGTCAATGATCCAATCCTGCTCGGGTGGTGCATCGTTGGCACTTTGGACGTCTGCATGATACGTTTGCATGTCCTGCGAGCGGTTGCGTGGCAAACCTTTTACCTCCTGCCGAGCGCCGGAGCTGGGCTGAAGCGTAGGGCTGGCAGGCCATGGCTCGTCGGTTGACAGGAATGCGGGCCCAGTCCACCATAGGTCCGATGATGTCAGCACTGCTGCAGTACACCCACGAGAGACCAGATCTGCGGGGTTCTGGTCAGTGGTCACATGCCGCCATTGCTCTGGCTGTGTGAGACGACGAATCTCAGAGACGCGATTGGCCACGAATGTCTTGAACTGCCGACTGTGACCATGGATCCACCAGAGGACGTTCATGCTGTCAGACCACAGATAGATATCCTGATTCTCGAGAGCAAGGCTGATGACGGCTGCCAAACGGGCTGCCATGACGGCGGCTATCAACTCTAGTCGTGGGATGCTCACCGCTTCCAGCGGGGCGACTTTAGACTTAGCTGCAACCAGCCGGCATGTAGCTCCACTGGGGTCCTTGGAAATGATGTAGGCGACAGCACCCATTGCCTTCTCGGAGGCATCTGCGAATACGTGCAGCGACGACACACCGTCAGCTGCCATGAGTGGTCTTGGAATGCGTAGCGTCTGCAGATCCCGCGCATCAGCAATCCACTCCTTCACCAGCTTGTCCACAGAGGGCTCCAGTGGGTCGTCCCAGGTCGAGCCTCGCAGCCACAGTTCCTGGATGAGCATCTTGCCTCGAATGATGTACGGCGCCAGCAGACCCAGCGGGTCAAAGACGGATGCTACCCGTTGTAGCACTCTCCGCTTGCTGAACTCCTGGCCGGAATCCGGTGGGATGGCAAAACTGAAAGCGTCGCTAGCAGCGGACCACGAGATGCCTAGCGTCTTCACTCTTGGCAGCTCCCCTGGTGACAGGTCGATGGAGCGTCCATGTTCTGACTCAGGTATCACTGCCAGAAGCTCGGTCGAGTTTGAGAGCCACTTCGTCGGGTGCATGCCGGCCGACTCCCACACCTTCACAAGAGACTTGTAGAGTGCGATGCCATCAGCGACGGTTGGCACGGAATCAAGCGTGTCGTCCATGTATGTGGACTTGTTGACTGCTTCAGCCGCACGTTCATCCGTACTGGTGAGCACCCTCGCATGCTCCTGGGAGACGAACTGAGCGAGGAATGGTGATGAGGCGAGTCCGAATACCACACGCTGGAACTCATACACTGCAGGCTGCGCATCGGAATCACAGTTGCGCCATAGGAATCGTTGGTATGGCCGGTCGGATTTGTGCACACCAATCTGCAGGTACATCTGCTTGATGTCACAGGCAATAGCAACAGGATGCTTGCGGAACCGCAGGAGCACGTCGCAGATGTCCCGTTGCAGCTTCGGCCCCTTGTTGAGGAAGTCGTTCACTCCGACGCCTTGGAACTGCGCCGACCCATCAAACACAATCCTCACTTTCGTTGTCTGCTTGTCCAGACGGACCACCGGAAAGTGAGGCAGGTACCAGATGCTGTGTGGTCGTGGTTCCTCCTTCGGCACACGGCGGATATAGCCCTTTGCCAAGTACTCTTGGATGATGGCGCTGTACTTGGTACCCAGACCGTCCGTTAGGAGCAGCTTCCGCTCGGTGCCAATCAGTCGTTTGCGTGCCATGGCGAAGTTGTCGGGCAGGACCGGTGGTGTTGTCTTCCACGGAAGGCCCACATGATATCGACCGTCGCTGAACGCCAGGGATTCCCGTGTCTTTGTGAGCAGTTTCTCCTCCGCCGGTGACAAGTGTGGCAAGTCGGGTACGGCTAGCTCCTCGACGTCCCAGAAGCGACGCAGTAGCTGACTGATCTCATTGCCGCCGAGCTGCAGCTGCGCATGGTACGCATGCCCCATACGCGAACTGCCTGGGCTCGCCCGTACCGGCCCCACACAGGTCCATCCTAGCGGGGTGAGCCGTGCGACTGGTTCACCCGGCTTACCAGTCACCTCGTGCAAGGACTGGTGCGCTGCGACACAGTCCAGGCCGAGCAGAACGTCGACTCGATCAGGCTTGGCGGTGGGAGGGAAACGTATCCCTTTGAGATGTGGCCATGTCGATGCGCCGCGGTGCCAGTTGACTGGCTTCAGGCGTCCTGTTGGGTGCCGCACTGTCCAAGCATGGAGGTCTGTGCTGAACATGCCGTTGACACTTGCTACGCTGCAAGACACATGCACCGACTGAAATGTACTCGGTGTTCCGTCCAACGTGTTGACCGTGATGCTCTGCAACTCCCCGTGCAGACCAAGTTCGTGTGCTACGCCCTCACTGATGTAGCTCATGGTGCTGCCATCGTCCAACAGTGCATTGACGTGAATGCTTGTGTCGCCGTGCTTGATGGTGACCGGTATCGTCCTCAGGCTGATGGTCACGTGGGTGCTCTGGGAGGCGTAGCACTCCTCTTCCGTGGACGGAGAACCCTCCGTGACGACGGAGCAGAATGTCTGCTGCTCTGTTTGGCTGGACGACTGTTGGGTGCTAGCTGTGTTTGGCATAGCGCATCCTGCCCGACGCCCTGAGACAGAGTTCGCTGCTGGTGCCTGTGTGGACGGGCGTGTCACGCTGCTAAACACAGGGCCTCTGCTCTGTGTGGCGTGCAGAAAGCGATGATGGAGCTTCGTGCACCCGTCCAAACCACATGGCCGACTCCGCGTGCAGTCGGATCCATTGTGGCCGACATCCAGGCAGCGGAAACACACACCTGAATCCTTGGCAATGCGCCATCGCTTGTTCACTGTCGCAGCTTTGAAGGATAGGCACTGCCACAGCTTGTGTTCACCTTGGCACACGATGCACTTTTGTGATTTGGCTGCCGGCTGGCTGCTGGTCACGAACGTGCTTGGTCGAGGCGACCGGTGGACCTTTGTTGGCTGTGACGGCTCTGCCTTACTCACGGGAATCAAGCCAGCTTTCGTCTCCGCAGCGGAGACCATGAACTCTGCTTCCTGGGTACAGTACTCAAGCAGCTCTTCTACCGACTCAGCCTTAGCTTGTTCATGCCGCCACCGGTGGTAGCGGGTGATCAGCTGCTCATCCAGCTTCTTGAGAAGAGTCAGGTAGAAGGTTCCGGCCGCCAGCTCAGTAGCTCGGCCCGAGTCCTTCAAGTTAATGACAGCGACTGCCAGCAGTTCCGAGAACCGCTCCAGGTCTCTCGGGTGCTCCTTCCGCACGGGTTTGAGGGCCTCAATTTCTTCCAGATGGATGGCAACTCGGCGCCTCTCTCCGCCATATTTTCGGTGCAATAGGGCCTTGGCTGCATCATACGCAGCGATGGTGTACCCGAATCGGTCGATGGCTTTTAACGGCTCACCCTGGACATACTGTCTTAGTCGAAGCATCTTGCATTCCGCGGTTAGCGGTGCCTTGTCCACACAGGTGGAAAACGCTGCCCACCAGGACTCGAAGCGCCGTTTATCGCCATCGAATGTGGGTATTGTGATTTTCTTCATACTCGCCCATGGCCCGATGTCGGCTGCTAGTGGTCGTTCACCCGTCAGTGGAGGCTGATACATATGGCTGCTCGAGGACCCAGTCGGTTGGGGAGCCATGGATGTGTTGGGGACTGTCACAGCGGGGACGACCGTTGATGCACTTCCAGCTGCACCTCCAGCTGCAGGGACCGTTCTAGGGGGTAATAACACACTCACTGCTGGTCTCAATCTGGACTGAGTGCTGGCAGTGGACTGGTGGCTCTGACTAAACTGAACAGACTTCTTGGTCAGCTGGGCCGTTCCCAGTGTGGTGTTGCTGACGCTGCTCCTCTTGGTGGGCTGACTGACTGCGCCTGGCATAGTACTACTGGCAGTACCATCATTAGCACTGGCCACTGACACACTGCTACCACCGGAACCGGTCACTGGCGCTGATGCACTGCCATTGCTGGTCTGATCAGCACTAGAGGTACTGGCAGTAGATGGTGTTGGAACCCGGAGTGGACTTGTGACACCTTGACTCTCATGAAAGGCCAAGGCACTTAGGCTACTAGGAGAAGTCTTCATGCCAGATTCCACCAGCCCAGATCCAGCAGACCCAGAGTACAGCATTGACCTGGCCCCCAACTGGCCAAAGTCAGACCGCTCCGCACCCACCTCCGTCAAGTGATCTGGCGTCATCATTGGAGCTGAGTACCTCGCCGTCGAGTACTGGCTGTATCCCAAGCCATGACCAGCTCCAAACCGCCCACCAACACTAGCGCTGTACGTGGCTTCTTCCAGTGCTCTGTTCACAGCTGCGCTGTACTTCTCCTCAAGCTCTTCCAGCTCCGCAACCAGCTTCCTCCGTTTCGACAAGTCTCCGTCTCCAGAGCACAGTCCCAGGAGATCGCCCACGACGCCTGCTGCACCAGAGTACGCGTGTTCCAGATATCCAAGGTCGTCATCACCAATCCCCTCTCCGTTCACTATCCGAGTCAGCAAACGTCTTCGAATGTTGGTGAAATTGGCCTTGGCATTGATCTTCATCGTTCTCAGGCATTCTTCGCTGAACGCCGGTTCTTCATCATCATATTCTTGTTCTTCGTCATCAATATCGGAAACTCCAAAATCCTTCACCGTGCCCTCTGACTGCTGAATGCTGCTTGAACCGCCACTACGGGGGACCTGCTGTTCGTCCGCCAAACCTACGTCCGCCCCGACTTGGTCCGTTCCTTGCAGACTCTCGTCACTTGCCACTGACAAAGAACTCTTTGTTTCCGCCATGGTTAACATTCAAACCATCCTCTGCTACCAAATAATGTGGCTCATAAACCCAGAGATATTCTCGAAAGGCAACTAACTGTCTTGAACCATCCTCTGCTACCAAATAATGTGGCTCATAAACCCAGAGATATTCTCGAAAGGCAACTAACTGTCTTGAACCATACTCAGATTTACTTCGATGACCATTCAGAAGAATACCATCACAAGCAGAACTCTGGAAAACAACAACTGTGCCTACGCTCCGATGAACTTATATAGCAAGAGCGACGGCCACATCCAACACCCTGCCTCTACACCAACACTTAGCACATGCATGTAGATAAGAAGAGCGCGTGATGACGAATAAGGTGCTAAGTGCTAGCGTAGAAACAAGGCGCTAGACGTGGCGCGTACAGGCAACGATTTAGCAGAGCATGGAGAGGAAAACTGTTCAGCAACATTCAAAGAAGCAGAACGAGAACGAATAATACTTCAATTGAGGCTACCTCCGTAACACTCGTCTTCCTCAAAGTTCATTCTCACACTGATACAGTACATGTGGCAGAAGATGCGGTGAATCAGCCTTTATCAGATATCCTGGGGCGGACGAGATAGTGACGGGTAGTCCGCAAAACTCCGCCTACATTATGCATAGGTATAGTTGATGTTTGGTCATGATGGAAGGAGAGGTGGAGCTACGGGAGAGATGAGCTGATTATTCGCAGGGTGAGGGCGACATCGGTTGGACGAGTATGACGATTACGAGGACAATTGAACATGATAATTTTCAAAGGTAACTCAAACTAATTTGGCAATGAAAAAATCTTTTTACAAAGGATTTGAACGAATGAATAGAAGAAGTAATGTTTTCTCTTATTCATGTTGATCTCTAGCATGCATGGACACCTTGGTATGGGGATACTCATGTAACATTGTGTTGTACTTATGGCCACTTGCAAATACGAAAAAGGCACAATTTTCCGAACTTTGAGGCTCCATAAGTACAACAAAGTGAATATGACTGTATCCCAGCATGCCAAAGCATAATATGAGGATTTTGCGAGCATAATGCGAGAATCCATGAAAGCATAATTCCATTATTTCGCGAGCATAATCCGCCGGTGCCTAGTCCCTGATACTCCTGAAGGCTTATACTACATTGTAATTTACTGCAACTAATGGTGACCGTGTACGTTGTCCTGTTCACTCACATACATGTGCACCTGGCCTCACTCCCCTCTTTGCACCAGTGCAGTGAAGCGTTTGTACTACTTTTTTTCTCTTTAACTTCCAGTATTTCTTTGGCTCCGGAGCTGTTGTCTCAAAGTGTTCTACAGCTGCTTCTGTCCGTTTGGGTTCCGGATTTAAAGTTTAATATCAAAAATATTTGAAGTTCTGACGTCTCTAACTGGAGGGTTAGGTTTCATGGGACACAGGTCAAAGAGAGTCAAACCCTTTGTGCTTCAGGTGCCAGAACCTAAATGTACAGTAGCTGGAACAATAGATTTCCTGTAGGTGGTGAGCTGACGTCGTGTCCTGATCAGCCACAACCCAATTCTGGCTTCATCCAATGTCATGCATGGACGCGTACTTACCGGTATACAATCATGTATGATAATACATGCGGCGGCCGTACAAAAGACTGATTTAACTTCGTACGTGTCAGGATAGAAGACTTCAGTGAATGGCACCAGGTTTTGGTCAAAGAAAACATACAAGTACTGATGGCGAAGTGTCTTGGAGGTTGTGTCACGCCTTAAGGCTTTGGCACACACATGTACATGTAATCAAAGTCGGAGAAAGGTCCAATTTTGTGCGGCATGGCAAGTGACACAATATCACCACAACCTCCATGTTCCGAGTTCCGTGGTCCACTGGTGTCATATCAATTACTCACTGCTTTTTGGACGTCTTGTTTTGTTGCAAGTGCGAGCACTAGTGGCCTGTGTCCACCCACCCATTCAGGCTGGCTAGCTGTGGAGAAACTCCTAATATGGTGCGGCACTTTCAAGTGCCACACATGCTCAACCTAGCACACGTGACGGTGTGACACTTGTAACTGAGGACGCGACGGGTAGCCCGTGGCGTTGGTCCAATGTTATGTTGTACATGTGATCAACAAGGTCACCAGGGACAGTGCCAAGGAGCTTATAACTGATTGGTGAGAAAGGCATGCCATAATTATTGCTTGTGGTATGGCTAGGCGCTCTATTTTTGAGTTTTATCGTGAAGTGTTCAGAGATGGATAAGTCTATGGCCCTGAACAGGCACAAACTGCTTGCCAAAGGCTAAAGCCGCCCAGTGCCACAAACAATGTACAAAATAATGTACATGTACATTTTAAATCACTTCAGACTCTTCTCTTTCTTGTATCTCCGTGAGCCATGGCGATAGAATAGCACCATAACACACCGAGATCCTCTAGCTCTGTGTCCGACGTGATGGTTGGGAAAGCACAGTCACAAGAACTGTCCACCGTACGACATTACATGCACAGTATACATTGACATTGTAAGTCATTTCAGATCGTATGTTTCATCAGGAGTAACTCTTAATGATGATGATACTTAAGTAATAACGTACATGTAGATGGTGAGCCAAGGAAAAAATTTGTAACATGAAAACTGTGCGCAAAAATTAAGGGATCGAGTCCACCAACTAAACCTTTCATGCCATAGAATCTCTCAGTACTCCTTGTTAGTTTTATGCTAGATTGTGCATGCCTGACTCTTCCAAATCTGATTAAGGTGGTGGACTCGATCGCATAACCATTTCCAGGTTACGAAATGATAATACTAATAATCTCTATTTCAGGATGGTAGGCTAGCTCTTCATGCATATTGACGAAATAATACTAGTAGTGACAGCTGCATGGTCTACAGTATCACATTGACGGCAATGCATCACACAGAGATAACAAAGTGACAGGTGTCTGGAAGTAAAGATCATTTCCGATATCACCTACCGACCCTCGAGCCTACACACTCCTCGCTTCCTCCTGGCCAATAACACCACTTGGCAGTGGAATACTAGATCCCAATCTATGCGCCCTATGGCCATCTTAGAAAATTGCTCTTTCCCTAAAAGGTTTGTGTCCCACCGTGGTCCGGCTGATCTGGCTAACGCAGAGATCGACAAGATAAACCGAACGAGCAGGTCAGGCGATCACAAGCTACATGTACATACATGTACATGTATACATGCATATCGTAATCTACCCACTAAAGATCTCGTAGTAGTCACGGTACTAGTAGTAGTACATTTTTACATGTACAGTCAACTTCGCTTATAACGACACTCGGCGGGGCATCAAAAAGGTGTCTTTATTCGCGAAGTGTCGTTATACCCGAAGTCTCATTATACATGTATGTATTACAGTGGGATGGGACTTTGCTCTGGGCATGGAAATTCTGTCGTTATTCACGAATTGTCGTTATCTCCGCAGTCGTTATTAGCGAAGTTGACTGTACTTCAAAGTAGTACAGCGTTGGAAACTGAAATCCGACCCCCGGGCGGCGCGGCACGCCGCCCGGGGGGCGGATTTCAGTTTCCAGCGCTGTACTGCATGTAGATGTAGATAGACAGGGTATGTTAGGGTGACTCCCTTCAGCAACACAGTGCATACAAGTTAGTAATAGAAGCATTTTTATCTCAAGTGTCATGCTGTAACATGGAAGCTAGTGGCCCCAACAACACCAGGCTGATCGATCGACTGATAACAATGTGAAGGACTAATTTAGCGATTATCATAATTCTATATTCGGCGGCGCGGGGGCGTATTTATGTAACGTGCGTGGTCTAAGGCTAGGAGGCTACTACCCACAGTCAGTCAACCAACGTATCTGAACTTACTCCGGCACGGCCTGGAGGTTATCTTATATCAAAGTGAAAGTGAACTTGCTCTCTCTCAACCACGACTCTCTCTCCTCTGAGATGCAAAACTACAGAACTTATATAGAATCTAACAAGGCCGTTGGCAAGGAGGGGCCAGCTAGGAAGCTTCAGCTGGGGTCTATTGCGGGAAACAAGCAGCAGGCAGCAAAACAGCTAAAGAATGTATGCGATAGTGTAGCAAGCAACCTGGCAATGCCATTGATTACTCGCAGCGCGCATCAGTGCTACAAAGGAAGCATTGGAGCATGAGACTGATATCACAGTGAAGATAAGTCCATACAACTGCACAAGGACCTCTTGCAAATGAAACATAGCGGCACAAGTATTGTATTTGGAAACAATGAAGACTACTGATAATTAGTGTTGGTCTAGCTACTCTCCAGTGTGTAGTGGCGCCATGCAAGGATCATGGAAGAACAATCGTAAATGTAGGAAGTACTGTATGCTTCTAAACAATAAGAGTCATGCAAAATACATGTACTAATGTAGTCATGTGTAAACTGTAAAGCAGGGATACTACATTTATGCGCACCACGACATGTATGAACTTGCAAAAGCCAACCCAGCCAGGTGATAAGGAAAACAAGTGATGTGTCCTGTTCCCACGCTGTTGTTTCCGGGCTGCATAGCAGGGCAATCACGGGCAGTGACGATAACGGCTCATCAGGTGTCCTTGTGCTTAAAATAAAACTCGAATGTTGAGTTAATAGCATTCATCTTTAGAAGAGAAAGGACTAATAAGTTACGAGTTATGGCTAACAATCCTCCAAGGTAAGCAGATACTACACAGTCAGATTGTGCGACAACAGGGTACAAAAATGACAAGGGTACTAAGATACTCGGCGACCTGGCACCTAGTTCCAACACATCTTGGAAACGCAAACCAACAACCTTCCAACTTGGAACGCTCATGCGCGGAAAGTTCCAATGAGTTGAAGGCATGCACCGCGAAGATGTGCCCGAGCTACATGTACATTTACATGTATATGTATGTACCTTGGCGTGATGAATGTGGAATGTTTACACGTGAGCCTAATGTCGTAATGAACCGTCACTTGCGGCGAAATGCACGTGTCGTTGTGTGAATCTACTTGTAGTTGTTCCGATTAAACTTGTCTATCATCGCTACTGTGCATGTGCGTGGTAGGAAATCGGCTCTCCGTTAGTGACAATTTTTATTGGTCTTCGCTTGGCTTCCCCTCTTCATGTATTTTGTTATTTATGAGTGTCTATGAGCCTCCCAAGGTGCGTGGTCTGTTTGTTGCCTTGCGTCGCTGTTGTACTGTCGTGGACCTAGAAATCCGGTCGCACGTCTAGCGGCCCCAGGGCGCTGGCCATGCAGCCGTAGCACGTTTAACCATGCACTGCATGCCGCTGGTCGCATCGGATCAATATTATGTGCACTGCATGCAACGTTCTGTACGCGCTGAGGGCGCCGGCCCCGGTCAATCGACTGGATTTCCATGTCCGCGACAGTAGATAGACCGGCTAGTCCAATGGTCTTCCTAATGTAGTCGCGTCACCATCACCTAACGTTCGACATTCTTTGTTGCCGAGGGACAAAGTTCGTGCACATATTCGTGGCGCATCCCGTCCCCTCGTTGGAACTTTACGCACACGAGCCTTTCAAGTTGGAAGGTTGTTGGTTTGCGCTTTGTAGATGATTGTGTTGAAGGTAGTTGTCAGGTCGTTGAATGTCTCATTATCCCTGTCAATGTTGTGCCTCGTTGCTCTATCTGACTGTATAATCTTGTTATCTTGGTGGACTCGAACTTAGAAGTTGCGACGTCGGCGGTACTAGTCATGAAGTTGATTGTTCCAACTAGGAACACACGTTTCTTGCCGAACTTGACACTTGACGATTCGCGACTGCCATCCGGAGCACACGAGGAGCACGTCGCACCTTCCTCTCGGCGAACCTGCAAGAAAGCATCACTCCCTGCTCAATACACAGTGTTTCGGGGAATTCACCCCTCATCAGTTGAGCTTGAGTAGGCTGAGGAAGATTGTGCCCGAAAAGCTCTGTAAGTTTGTATCCCTGGTGATGGTTTGGCCTGGAGAGCAGTATAATAAGTGGTCTTTTCAGGCACAATCTTCCTCAGCCTACTCAAGCTCAACTGATGAGGGGTGAATTCCCCGAAACACTGTGTATTGAGCAGGGAGTGATGCTTTCTTGCCGGTTTGGAAGTTGCGACGTGCTCCTCGTGTGCTCCGAATGGCAGTCGTGAGTCAGTCAAGTGTCAAGTTCGGCAAGAAGCGTGTGTTCCTAGATGGAACAATCAACTTCATATCTTGGTGGACTGTTAGTCATAACCAGTAACTCGTAGCTTATTGGTCCTTTCTCTGTCGTAAGAACACCTTTGCGATTGTTCCACTCGACACATCCTCGGTGACGTACACACTCACTGTTCCGATGTATGCCTCTTTTGCTCAGTAAAAGAGTGTCCTATAGCTCACCCAATGGACAGTGTTCCTGATGAGCCGCTGATCGTATAGCCAAACAAACAAACGGGGTGTAAAGCATAACATTCCAAAGGTAAATGGCTACACACAATGATATTATACACTGTTTTCTTATTGTATTGTTCTAAAATTGATTTATTTTAATTCGGTATCTCAACAGTTTGTTTATGTTTATGTATACTGTCTTTCGGACCTTCCCAAGTTGTAGATTGTACCCCTCTTCATCTCAACAGTACAATGTACAACTTGGGAAGATCCGAAAGACAGCATACATAAACATAAAAAACTTGGCAATGTATGCTACCACACAGCTGAAGAGTGTCACTCAAGTGAGATGTTTTCAATTTCGGACCACGTTGCCAGCTCTGAGAGCCAGGGAGATGCATGACTTGTAATTGCAGGAATCAGTGCTCCCACTTCGCGTTGTGACAATGTCTATCGCCAGTGAGTTTCTCCTGAGCTCGGGACGCACCACAATGTAGAGGGAAAGGAATTTCCGGCCAATCGTATCTAACCACACATCACGTCAACACGTACATTGTACTTTTGTAGATAGCTAAGCCTCCAAGATAGCGTCATCTCGTGTCTGGGGGCTCTCAAGGCATTCATGCATTATACCAAACTGACAACGCTTCGCCAAATAGGCGGAATGGAATTTCCGTCGTTGCGAAGAGAACGACGAACGTACAGTAACTACAAAATGTATGTGACCAGTTGATGAAGTCCGCATGCCAAAGGCATGATTCCAGTGTCGATGTCCAGACCAAACTCTTCTCCATTCTTGTCACAGCTGCCCAGGCCGTTCCTTCCAAGTTTCTGGCACGCACTCGCCAGACAGAATGCTATTTCCGAACAGCAATCGAAATCACTCCTGGAGTGTCCTAAATTTCAATAGGCCCGCATGAGTACGACTGAACGATGTTAGGAAGTGCTGATAGTTTGTCACACTAGTGCCTGTCGCGCTCCGAATTTGGACAATTTGGCCTTAGTTTTCGTCTGGATGCACCAATCGCTACGCGTCGAGTCTTCCTTCCTTTGTGATGCAATCGGCATTCCGGATATGTAGAGGCAAACTCCCCCATCTGTCTTCAACGTGAAGTGATTTCCATCGTGAAATGATGCACATGCTACGTACAAACATACTGGAATCCACACACGGACCACAGTAACTGATCAGACAGACACACAGACACAAACACACACACATCAAATCTCCAGATCGGAATGCGGACGGTAGTCGCCAGACGCGAGCACCTGCCACTGCAGTCTTCCCTCACAGCATCGCATGATGACTGATTATACAGTTCTGGCAACTGAAATCCGACCCCCTTGCCGGCGCGGCGCCCCGGCAAGGGGGTCGGATTTCAGTTGGCAGAATTGTACATGTACATGTACGTGTGTACGTGTATCATCGTGGCTCTGGTTCATGTACATGTACATACCAAAGCATTACCAATAGTCAATAGACTGTTCCTGAAGTCATCGTATCCTCGCTCTCATTGCATGTTCTTCGTACTTCAACCCAGACTATGTGCACCTCTCCTACCACAATCATTGCTTCTGCCTTCATGTAGACCTACATTGTACATGTACATATTCATGGACATGTAAAATGTATGTGTGCATAATATATTGTATAAGCATGGTGTTTATGTGGTGCTATTCATCACCATGATCAATCATCAAACCTGATAACTGCTGAGTGGTCTAATGTGCGTGAAGACTTGCTGTTTCAGCACCTTCCGTAATCCAGCAGAATTTCCTAATTACAAATATTGCATGGGACAACTGTGTTACGTACTCGGTAGTGTTGCGTGTGAATACATTTACATTTACAAACGTCACACGTGGTTCACGTATGACTACAGGTGACTGACGACATGTACACACGTACATTGTACACGTCCACACGTTCAGTCGGTGTCATGACTCCACACTCATGTGATTCTGTTGCCAAGTGACGGAAGAAACGCGCAACAATACATACATGTACATGTACATGTATGTATTGTTGCGCGTTTCTTTCGCAGCATTGGGTATCACGCTCCTCGGCTTTCGCGTTGTTGAGCACTCTCAGTAGGCTGCTCTAGTGCTGCTGCATCGCGCAATGCCCGCTACATTTTGTAGTTTGAGCACTCTGGCGCTAGAGCGACGAGCTACCTTAATGTCTGTGGTGCCTCCTTTGCACCATGGCTGGTAGCTCGGCCTATTTAGCTCGTAGCTGTACTGATGAGGCCTTTATGGCCGAAACAGCTTGCTGTCCACAGCATTGGGTATCACGCTCCTCGGCTTTCGCCTTGTTGAGCACTCTCAGTAGGCTGCTCTAGTGCTGCTGCATCGCGCAATGCCCGCTACATTTTGTAGTTTGAGCACTCTGGCGCTAGAGCGACGAGCTACCTTAATGTCTGTGGTGCCTCCTTTGCACCATGGCTGGTAGCTCGGCCTATTTAGCTCGTAGCTGTACTGATGAGGCCTTTATGGCCGAAACAGCTTGCTGTCTACAGCATTGGGTATCACGCTCCTCGGCTTTCGCCTTGTTGAGCACTCTCAGTAGGCTGCTCTAGTGCTGCTGCATCGCGCAATGCCCGCTACATTTTGTAGTTTGAGCACTCTGGCGCTAGAGTGACGAGCTACCTTAATGTCTGTGGTGCCTCCTTTGCACCATGGCTGGTAGCTCGGCCTATTTAGCTCGTAGCTGTACTGATGAGGCCTTTATGGCCGAAACAGCTTGCTGTCTACAGCATTGGGTACATGTACATGTACATGTATGTATTGTACCTATGCGTGCATTGTGGGCTGGTCTAAGTGGTCTTCCTGGGCAGAGCACTGCTTGATTCATACCATCTACACTGTACATGTACAATGTACAATGTACATTGTAGTTGGTCCATGTCGAACTACTGGCACTCAATTTGTCAGCTTACTTCGCTGTGTTATAGTTTTGTTTATACCGTGGCCGTGGGCAACATTTGAGATGGGTTTAGTGAGTGAGTGTTGCAATGGCTAGGAAAACAAACATTCTACTTATGTGGACAGCAGTGTAAACGCTGATGTTTTATCTTGAGCTGATTTCCGGCGTTCAGAGGCCTGGACAGCACCAGTCCAGAGTGCGGAGTACATGTATAATGTACATCCTGGGCGTGAAGTTACTACTCTGCAGCTGTTCATCTACATGTACATGTACATGTAGATGACTGTACACTCAAACGCCTCTTATCCGGACGCCTCAGATACGGGCACGTCTCTCTACCGGCCACCCTTAGCTTGAATTCCTATGGCAAAAATGCTTCAAATTTTGGGGTTGAACTTTTTTCCGAATGCAGAAGTACTTATTTGTCACTGCCAACCTGTGTAATCCATACCTTTTTATCCATGGATTATTTTTGTAACCTGAACATGTGCAATATGCACCAAAAAAACTTCTTCAAAAATGATAATGATACATGGTAGATGAGTTATCCTGAGATACGGGCAAATCTGAGATACGGGCAGTGCCCGGTCCCAAGGTGCCCGGATAAGAAACTGTAAGTAATAGATAAGTACTTCTGTTTCTGCCTCCCTTTGCTCTAACACACTACATGTACTGTCACTAGTGTAGTGATGCTGCTCGTCACGGCTACAACTTTATAGTACAAGGCATCGAAGCAGAGCCGAACCCGATAAGTCTAGCATACTGCATAGTGCTTGTATACAGGTCGATCTGCTGCTGGGTTTACTCACTAGGGACGGACAGCCTGACATGATCTTGGTTACTATCCATCAGCACTGGGCCGAAGGCCGGAGATTGGCACCCACCGGGCTAGCATCCAGCAACCAAAAGTGGGGCCATGCATCATTATGGATATCGATATGATGGTAGGTAAACAACAGAGAGAAACACACAACACTTGTTTAAATATAGATCATAAAAAACACTAACAGTCTCCTCTTGAATTTAAAAGTCTAACAGCGTTCACATCAATACAACTTATTCTTTTTCTCACTGAGCAATACAATCTTTCCATATTCTTTCTTCTGTTTTCTTTTTCAACTTTTAATCCTCCCTACCCAATCTCCCTTTGGTGCGTCCATGGAGCTATGAAGCCGAGACCTCTGGTCGGCGGAGCTAAATGGACCCCACCATCACACTCCATTATTCACCCCAGTGTCTGGAGATATGTGGATTTTGTAGGAAAACAAAAACAAAAACAAAAAACATCATTGTACTTTGTAGTGTCATGATGGCTTCTCTGTACATGTACATGTACATGTACAGAGAAGCCATCATGACACTATACGGTCACAGTGCACGTACACATACGCCACGTCAATCTGTTCCACTTCATCACTGCACTGACCCTGCCGTCAGTGTCGATCCGAACTAGTGAAATCGCTCGAATCTTTGTTCGCAGTGGAGGGGATGAATGGATCATTTTGCTTTTGCCTGGTCACCCAGCATCAGGTGCTCAAAATACCGGAAAGCAGATGCACGAACATCTGTCATCTGGCCTTGCGCTGGCGTTAGGCGTACATGTACCGGAATCCTTTGTTTTTGTTTGTTTTGTTTTGTTTTTGTTTTTGTTGTTCAAACAATTGCTATGTGCATGAACATGTATAATCACATCTCGGGACTTCGCACAGCAATAGGGACCGGCTGCGGATTCTCCTCGAAAAGGTGGCAGATTCTGCTCGAAAAGCAGTGAAATTGGCAGAACCATGCACACCTTAACTTTCTATTATGGCGGGCAATTCCTCGCAACCTGCTCCATTTTTCTATATACCAAACATGTATGAAACTTACCAGAAAAAGTACCGAATTCTGCCCATTTTTCTGCCGGCAGAATCCGCCGTACCCTAGACAGCAGCCGTCAACGGACTTGACCGTTTTTTTTTAATGCGATCAGTATCATAGACTTGTATGGATCCGCTGGAATGATGTCATAAATGCGCGAAACCCCTTGGCCTTGCAATACAGTTGCACTTGTTTTGGATGCACACTATTCTGCTGTCTGTAGTTACGATGGGGTCACCAGACAAATAATCTGCTCACTCTAAGCTAGCTAGTATTCTGGAATTCATTTCTTTTATCGACACTACAGACTACAGTCTAGAGACTCAGTGTTTGCTTTGCGTTTGTTTGAAGCTTGTCACTCTCGTGTTAGGCCTAAGAATAGTAACCGAAATCTTGTTGATACCAAGGACATTCCGAGTGGCTTTCCTAATAAGGCGAAGAAAGGTTAAGTGAGGCGAAGTGCCAGTGTTCGCACGTGTGTAAACATTCCGATGATGTTGTTAGAGAGTGTTAGGTGCGTGGGTCACGTGGGTCACGTGGTTTCCAATGGAGATGAATGATTATGTACACTGTAGTATCTGGAGAGATTGATGTCTAGCCTCTTCATCCCGGTGTACATGACTGTAGTACTTTGTCGTGTGTCCTGAGTATTACAATCATCAGCATCATCACCTTGTGGCATGTACATGACTGCACATACCTGTAGTTTCCAGTGCCCACTGCAACCTTTGATGACGTAGACAATGAAGAGAGACTCGACAGGATCTAGGAAAGGCACATAATTCTCGTTTTCAAACATTTGGCTGAAGAGCTATCATGTCGCGTCTTATCAGGCTGTTCTCGCTCATCACTACAGTATTCAATAAGTTAGTTACAATAACAATGCCTGGCACAATCCATATGTGCCGGTGCATAGCTACGGGAATAAATGTTTGTCTCTGTTCAAAACAGTGCCAGTGAAAAACAAACACAAAACGATATTTTGGATCAGATATTTGTCCTACTGGTATTAGGAAACGTTTGTTTCTTAGCCACGCTTGTAGTGATTACCCAACAGAGGCGATGTGCGATGCGTATTTGTAGCTACATGTACACTGTCATGCTTAGTCTTTGTTTCGACACTATGAGTATGAGTATGAAATACAGGTTGCGACTTCGGCGATGATTTTGTTTAGGAATGGGTTTGCTCCCACACTGGAGCTCGCGCTATTCCGCAGACGACTTGACACTTGACTGACTTACGACTGCCATCCAGAGAACACGAGAAGTCCATCGAACCTTCGACTCGGCAAACCTGCAAGAAAGCATCACTCTCTGCTCA
The DNA here is from genome assembly GCF_964019385.1 of Sycon ciliatum. Taxonomy (NCBI): domain Eukaryota; kingdom Metazoa; phylum Porifera; class Calcarea; order Leucosolenida; family Sycettidae; genus Sycon; species Sycon ciliatum. The sequence goes on along the minus strand of NC_088651.1, from coordinate 14,332,422 downwards.
ATACACAGTGTTTCGGTTTGCCGATTAAGAGGATGATCTAAAAATGGTGAACTGACCACGCCATATTATTACTGTGATTATTTGTTTTACCATGGTCTACGTCTAGAGGAGAACGTACATTGTACATGTACAATGTACATGTACATGTACATTGTACATGGCATGGCGATATCTCAGATATCCCGGAAAATTTCCACATCATTGTTTTGAGCAATTTAAACCGTTCAGACACGGGTCATAATTTTGACATGGCAATGTACAAAGTCATGTACATGTATGCGAAATGTGACAGGTTCGATTCTGAAGCTTGTTCATTTTCGCCCAAGCCATGGAAGAGCTTCCTGGCAGCTCCTCTGACTCGACACAAGTGTCGGACATCAAATGACGCGCCATTCTACTGCTTCTTTCACCTCCACACATGCATTCTCATACATGGTACAAAGTGAATGTGAACTGAGCCCGCTCTATTCTGTTGACGCTGATCACGATGTCAATGGTTGTTTTACTTCGAGAATTCAAACGAGAGTTTCTTCCCAGTAACAAGATCAGATTCTCGGTAAATCTAATGCTGAATGTTGAGGGGGCTTGATCCCATGCATTTTGTCTCCGGTGCGATCAGTATCGTATACTTGCATGGATCTAAAGGAACGATGATCTAGAATAGTGTTGGTATCCAATCGCGAAAAGTTGGTCCCATGACCCTCATGTCATGGCCCTTTCCCAACACATCAATAGGGTGGTCATGCAGGTGAGAACTTCTTGGTCCGCCCACACTACTCCTCGCCAAGCATTTAGATCAAATATGGGAAAATACTGCAAGCTCTCCCGCATCGTGCACAATCAGCCCGTTGGATGACGCACTGACAGAAGCGACAAACGCTGGGGTCAAAAATACATGTACATGTACATGTAGGAAGTAATTCAGTCCTAGTATGTACATGTACATGTACATACTAGACAACCCTTTGTTATTTCGACCCCACGCAGTATGGTATTGTTGTGTTGAGCTAGTGCAGTCTATCATAGGACTTCTTCGGCGCTATTACAACATCATCTGTTCTAGCCTGGCAGAGCGAAAGCCAACCGCTGCAAGCAACCTCTCCACTGGTCTGCTCTCACTTTCCCGAGTGCCGGAAAACACGCAATCATAGCAGAAAAAGGATGTGAATTGGAGGCGTGAAGCGTGGTCTTGCCTCTTGCTTGCCAACTCTACACCATCATTCCTCCAGCCCCCTCCGCGGAGACAAATGCATAATTATACAGTCATGTACTTTCAGGTTAGTTCACTGATTGCAGGGAAAGACACAAACGGGGAAATTATGGAGAAAATTGACTGTCACCACCAGGTTTCGAACCAGGGACCTTCGCTTGAGGCAGTACTTTCAATTGGTACTGTTTTTCTACCCCCCCCCCCTTCCCTGAGTCGATTACTTCTGTTCCATTGCGATGTCACCTTTCTAGAGGTTGTACATTGAATTTGTAATCATACAATCATGTATATGTACATGTACCTCCATAAACATACCTTCTAGCATAGTTAACGATCTACCCGTCGGGGCCAAGGTCATGGAAAACTTTCCTCACTCAATGTTAAGAACTGGCGGTCGGCTTCGGTAATAGAGCAATTATCCACTTTTCTTATCCCGATATCCCCGGAGGTTGTGATTAAACTTGCGACCAGCTTCTAGCTGGGCTAGTGATGGCGCAGGTGTTTACAAAAAAGACCTCACCTTGGCTCCTCGAACTGGTGTAGGGATCATGATGGCGGGTTCCTTCATGTGGCGGGAGTAAGAGGTAGGGTTGCTCCTGGAAATACAACAAACTTCGAAACAACGTCCTTGTTACAGGTACAATGCAGTTGATACGGATGATCGGGATGCGAATACGGATGATCGGGATGCGAATACGGATGATCGGGATGCGAATACGGATGATCGGGATGCGAATACGGATGATCGGGATGCGAAAAACAAGAATGATGCAGTGGGTATCTCACAGGATATGAACAACTCAATCAATCAACCATTCTACCTAACCTTCTCTTGTCTTTATCGCTAAATCACCCCCTTCTTTTAGGCTATGGTGCGCAAGCTCACGTTAACGCCGAGACCATAGGTCGGTGTTGTGGGCTTGCCTCACCAGCACAGGCTTGCTTTGCAGCCCCTACTCTCCCTGCTGTTTTGTTATTGTATACTCTGTTGTCTTCTCCCCTTCTGACGAGTGGGTTGTATACTTAGTAAAAAAATAATAATAATAAAATCTACGAATACTTCAATAAGCGGCAAGGCGTCAACAATGTGAGGATAGCGATCAACGGGACCAACTGAATCGACAATAATTTTCATAATGGCTTCACTATCCATTTACATGTACGAGAGAAGAAAGTGATGTGATGGACAAAGAGGAAATTTGACTATGCCAGAAATTGGCGGACTAAATTGCATATTATCCTACTTCTAAACAGATGTCGCACAACTCTCATGAGAAACAAACGTGGAATAGGGTAGCAACAATAATAATGACAAGGCCATTGTGAGAATAGAGATTTGAAGGGGACAGATTGTAGTGAACGTCAAAAGTGAGATATTAACAACTGTAACAAAGCGACAAGAGCAAGTTAGTTTAGATTTAAACAATAGTGCCTCCTGTGGAGATCGGCTGGAGGGCGCAGTTACATGTGTGGTGTGGTAGTTAATGAGAAATCTGAAAAGGGCAGAATAATGCTGCTTACCCCTTCATTCATTTGCCTACTATCCCACTATGATATCCCACGTAATATCTTACATCAGGTGCCATCTCTCATTTGCCCTGTTGCGATCATGCATCATGTGTTTGCGGAGTTCACGAGATCCTTTCTGTGAGCGATCGGTTTGGCATCCGGAGTCTGCTGAGCTGGTTGTTGCCGAGGCCCAGGCTGCTCGCATGTGAGAATCTATTAATTGCAGCAGATTCTGTTTATTATAAATACTGGACATGGATATTGGATAACTGCACTCAGTGACTATTTACATTTTACAGGCTACGTTTTACCCCTTTTATTATTATTATTATCATTATAATTGACACAAGGGAATAGTCTCAAACTAGATCATTATAATTGTAAAGCTCTCCTTTTGATCTTGTCTCTTAGTGTTGTGACTATATGAACAGCTCGGAGTGAGGATAACAAGGATGCAGGTTACAGGGTTATGGCCCCTTACACGCCCGATTCGTTGAGCTCACCTCCTCTCCCCTGACTTTACTTGTGAGGTCTGCATTCGCCACGAAGGTGAAAAAGGCATAGTGGTGGCCTGCGGAAGCGAAGGCTATAACTTGTGTGTTTCCGAACATTCACGTGATACTAACGCGGATCCTGCGAATATTATTATTATCATATGAACAAATAGAGCTCTGTTTGTGCTGTTATCTTGTCCAATGCACAACACGTGTACAAAGATTCGAACGGAATCAAGAAGACATGCTCCACAAACTTTCTGTTACGGTCAACAATGTAGTTATGTGCACGATCTGAGCAATGACTTCGGATTATAATGATAGATGCCTGTATGCAATGAAAGTCCACCAGTGTTGCGGTGTTTCGTACTTTAGTCTAACCAGACCAACCAGAGAGCCAAGAGCTTAGTTCTATCTGTTGTACTACGATCAGACAAAGAACCGTTCCAAATGTTCTTCTCAGCAGCGCTTACATGTGCCGGTAGGCGCGACATGGGTGTAGCCAGATGGGTGTGAAGCTTCTCGGAATACTACTGGAGACCAAAGGCAAAGTCCCACAGCTACATGTACGTGTACGTGTCATGTAGTTCCACTTTAGGCACACGGGCAGATGGTCGCTTTTAACGTAGTTACCTTGACGTGCATGGGACGGGGGCATTCTGATTTCTGACACTAAAGCAGTTGGATCTCGCTTCCAGTCACTTGGACAAAACAATAGGCTTCCAGTAAACGACTTGACGTGGTGCCAGGAACAGTGGCACGACCCGAGACTGGCCTCCACACCTGACAGTGTGCGAGTATTGCAATGTCAGCCTGGCAGCTATACGTCCAGAAAGTGCTAAACGAACGAAATACAAAACTACATGTAGCTTTGTGTCAGCTTAGTTTTAGGTTTCAGTCTATGGTGCCAGACACGTCGTCAAAGCAAACATACTGATACTGTGACAGCTTTGGTGTCGCTGGAGATTGTGCCTTGCGTCCTGTTGGTCAAGCAACTCTCCCAGCCTAGCCTTGGTAGCGAGATGCTGCCCCGAACCAACACCTTACAAGTCCACGCCACTCAACACTAGTTCATCACTTGCTCCCTTGTGTTGTTTCAAGTGATGGCACTTGTCCGCGGTGTCCACCTACCACTTAAAGACCGCTTTACGGACAAACTCCGAATATGGTGTGAAGCGTCCAAGTGGCACACATATGGCTCAAGTGCATGTGCGACACTTCGGGAGCGGAGGGCCGGCGGTACAGCCAATGTTATCATCACTGCGGATAAACACAAGTAGTTGCTGTGACAATACGGTGCCGGAAAGGGCAGGTAAGTGCCTGCAGCAAGCCTTGCCGGTGTTGGGGGTTGCACGAGATTGCAATCTCTACGTTTTCGGAAAGCATTTGATGGCCCTACCGTTGGGGACGATGTTGGTCAAATTGTTTGTGCAGCGTTGCCTACATGCTACGAATCATGGTAACGTCCTCCTCTACAATGCGCCATGGCCAGAAAGACTTCAGACACGTTCCAGCAGATGGCATAGTGCAACTTGCTTAGCCCAGCCCTTCCGTATATCCGAGTTTGTTTTTGAAAGTGGGTGCGTTGGGCGGGGGATTTTATTAAAACCCCTCAATGATAATCTCGGAACGGTAACTGTATCACCGTCTATTGTATATCTACATGTACATAAAAAGTAGTCTTTGTTGATATCATATCAGGCCGTTAATGTGGCTGTAGTGCAAGTTGATAACTGTCTAGACGCAGATTCACTTTATACATGTACATGTACATGTACATGTAGGGTACATCACTACATGTGGAATAGCATCCATTGACTCTGGCAGATTAGGCACTAGCACCTTTTCCGCGTGCTGCGACTATGAGTGGGCTTTCGGCGTGGACCCAGCGTGCGCCGGCGCATAATAACAATATTGAATTTAGTGGTCGGCAGGCAAATACTCGCACGGTGTATGATGTACCATAACATAAGCAGTGCAGTTATACCCGGGACCTCGTAGCAATCATGCATGTGTATGTTTTGAACTCAAAAAGTAACAATTTCAACATTCTTGCCATTTGTAGACGCGAAGTAGTAAGGAAGTGTCAGCAAGTACATGTACAGCATGGGTGGTAACCGCATGGGGTTTCTAGGTTTGTCTGCAAGCGATAAGCGACACTTAAATATTTCAGAGCAATAGAACCCAATTGGCCGTCGAGTATCGGATCGTCAACCAGGGCATTTTGCCAAATTTGGAAATACGTTCATACTTCCCTGAGTGCTGGGGGATATCGCTGCGGTCCATCTCAGCCGGCTAACACAATAATGAGGCGACCAGAAATAGAAACTAAACGAGCACGTGGTGTTATCACAGCCAACAACGCAGTCTGCTCTCAAGCTTCTGAGGACCGTTTCTCACGTCAAATGCGCTGAAGAGATAATTTCGTTTGCAAGCATTGTCCGTACCCAGCTGGAAGACTTCCTGGCGGGGGGTGGGGTATAATATTATTGTTCTGTGAGTGTGTGTACCATTTAGTGGAGAGAGGAGGGGAGGGGGGAGGGGATAATTGTACATACATGTACATGTATGATCACGGTAAATAACATCTAAGATAAGTATACGGCGAAGAGACAACAATTTTAATATTGAAATAAGGAGGACGAGCTGAAGTGACATTGGACTACAGTAAAACCTGCTAAGGCGACCACTCTGATATGGGGACCGCCTGTCCTAAAAGACCACTGACACCAGGACGAAGGAATACTACATGTATTTCCAGCCAAGTGACACTGGATATGGAGACCACCTGGCTACAGAGACCACACTTTGAAGGTGTCTTGAGCGGTCGTCTTAAACAGGTTTCAATCTACTTTATTAAACAATGTCAAGACGATGCAAAAACAGTCTAAAAGGTAAGGAGAAATACATATTGATACAACCTCCACCACTACACTGCACTCTCAGCCGACTTGACCCTCCTGCACACAACTATCACCACTGCGACGACACTTCCATTGACGCGATATTGATAACGTTTATTCCTTCAGACAGCTGTTTCGCTAATACATACAATGTAGCTCATCAATGAAGGTGGAGAAGTACATGTAAGAAGAAAAAGCGATGGAAAAAAGATGATTCCAACAAGTTTTCGTACAACACTCTGCTGATATCTTAGTGCTGTCATCGTATTCTGCTTACCCTACTTTGATTGCTATAATTACTTACTTTATTCCCATTTTTTTAGTACAACGGTGATTGCTGAAGAGTGTTGTGCGAAGGGGTGTTCAAATCATCTTTTTTCCACCGTTTTTTCTTCTTACATGTGTTTTTCCAAACCCTTTAGATTGTTTTCGCATCGTCTCAATCGCTTGACATTGTTTATTAAAATAAACCAATGTCACTTCAGCTCGTCCTCCTTATTGTAAAAATAATAATAAGATCGATGGCGTATCTACATGTACGTGTACAGGTACATGTAGAGTGAAGCCTGTCGAAGGCGACCGCTCAAGGGACCATCAAAACGTGGTCTCTGTTACCAGGTGATCTCCTTATCCAGGTTCATTTGACAGGAAATTACATCCCTTGTTCCTGGGTTCAGTGGTCTTCTAGAACAGGTGGTCGCCTTATCCGAGTGGTCGCCTTGAAAGGTTTCACTGTAGATGTACATGTACACGTTGTTACACTAATCAGTGATTATTGAATTCAATAAGAGCCTGGCAAGATTGCATTAAGTCTTATTGATCATTTTGCACGTGCACGAATGCGCTGACTGTTTGGCTTGCCACTTTTCTCAGTGCTGTTATGCTGCATCTTTCTTTAAATTCATCGTTGCTCTCGTCCCGTGGTTGGATTAACCCTCACTTCCTTGTATTGGCTATTATCATTCTGTGCCATGAAGTGCAGACAGTAAATAAAATATAAATAAGTACCGGTAAATGACAATGCAGGAAGACGAAAGGCCTGTACATGCATATTCTCATTAGAAAGCGTCTTCATGCATGCCAGACCTTGGTAGTTATAGACATTACGTCCTACAAAATCCACATACCTCCAGACACTGGGGTGAATAGTGGAGTGTGGTGGTGTATTTATGACGCCAGTCAGTTTATTCTTCGAACTCATCTCTTCCGAGCTGTTTCAGCACCATAACATAGTGCAGATCACAGCTTTACATGGATGTCGGTAGCGTAATCGGCTCTCGCAAATGGCGAGCACTAGGCGCAATCCGTCATTATTAGCGATCTTGGTTCGCAAAAGGCCAAGTCCATGATCCAGTATGGTAATGAGAGTTTGCTTGCGCGGGTACGTGACCAAATTGCGCATGGCCGAGGTAAGCGCCGAGTTCGGCGAATCCATAACATGCAGGAGAAGTGCTACTCATCCTCCCGACTTATCCCAAGTAATCATTGCTTCATCACAGAGGAAACGGTTTGGGCTCAGAGGGTCATGCATATCCTGGCCTTTTTGCAGCATATTGTCAAAGTAAACAACTCTTCCAAAGTGCAGCTAAGGCCCCAATCGGATATTGTGTGGTTTTGAATGTGCGGTGTACATGTACGCGTTCCTGTACACAAGATGGAGGGGAGAACATGAGAATTGAGATACACGTACCAGTACATGTACAATGTAGGTAATTGGCGATTTCCACCCAACAAGAGTTCTGACAAAGCAAAACACTTACTGCGCCGATTGCTTCCAATCTTTTCTTTCCCAAAGCATTCCCCTGCTCACCAAAAAGACGACACAAGTAATTCGCGTTTGTTTCACCATCTACTGATCTACATCTAGATTTAGTTTCAGACAACGATCACACACATGTACAGCGGGGAACATCATTCAGGTTCGTAGGGCAGACTTTGGCAATTACGATGTTCGCCAAGATCAGCAAACTCGAGGGAAAGATACCAGGCCCCAGACTACCCACATTACACATAATCAACACCAATCTCTTGCAAAATGAATAGCATGTGTTGGGATTTTTAGGGGCCTCCGGCATTACATAAAAGTGGTAAGTGCTCGTTCATGACAAAATAGAAACTCCGTAATACTCGGAGCTGAGGTAGAACGTGCAAGATCGTGCCGACTCTAGATCGCAATGCAGTGGTATCAAAAGTACATTAAAGTATGGCCGGAGCATTCCTTCAACGTGTCGTCATTGTAAACTTGTCTTCAATCTAGTCTCAGCTGCCCAGCAAGTTCCTTCCTTTTCTCCATTCACACACTGTCGAACATAAATACTAGTTCCGAAGTGTACTGACTACAGATACGCACCACACGAGATCCGTTTCGTGTATGCCGGGCATTTCCCAAAGCGTTTGTTGTCAGGAATCACGGCTGCGTTCTCACACCAGAGGGATATAGGCCGAGCCGTGCTCCAAATTTGGCGATTTTTGTCCCAATTTTGCTCAGAGCACACCAATGGCTGCATGCCTAGCTTTCCTTCCTCGTTGATGCAATCGGCCACGCAGGCACAGTATAGACAAACGATTCCATCTGGCTACAATCTGCTGTTATATCCGCCCGCAAGCCGCGGTCACACTGCACACAGACATACCGGCTACTGGTGTTTTACAGTGGGAATATCAGCAGGAATGCGGACGGCAGTCGCCCGACTCTGGCACCTGTGGCCGCATTCCGCAGAATGTAAAGCCACGATTGTTTGCCTTCGTGGCCGCTAGGGGTTTTTCAGATATCGAGGCATTACAAATAGTCTGCAAATAGTCTCTAGCATCATAACCTCACTCTCATCATTGGTCTCGCCAGGCAGTTCGAGACGATCAACGCTACCCGCCTCTCCCCTGACGAATGCGTTGCGAGCCTATGCTGCCTGCTGCTGCCAAATTCCCTGGAAATGAATTTGAGCGTCATACATCCACTTTCGTGTCGACGTGTCGATGACGACGACAAAACCTTTCGAATACTAGCAGTGGAATCGCTATACAATACTGCCGAAATGTGTTCATCAAAACTTTGTCGCAATCGCTCGCTTCTCCTGGTGATGAGGTGCTTGATGTGGTTTGGATGCGATGACCATGGCGTGATTTCTGGGTAGGGACGCTAAGGATTACATATCGGAGCTACGATATACACGTGCATGTAACATCAAAGAAGGAATGACTGTTATATCTCCGCTCTCCGCTCCTCGTACAATCCCCACTTCACATCACAATGCATCATTGCTTGTGAAATGGGCAATTACATTCCGCGCTGTACTCTCCACCTTTCGGAGGGGGGCTAACATGCATAATCACTATCATACACATACATTTACATGTACATGTATATACATGTATACATATACACACATACATGTACATATATTATACTTTTACATGTTACATTGTATATGTATTCATAAATCCATATCCTATACACTGTAGTAGTCAGTGACGGAACATTGAAGAACAAAAATCGGTACATAATAGTGTGGTTACCAGTACCATTATCGCAACACCTTTCAGAAATAAAGGTTTTCTCATGCTCATTGTCATACAGATGCACATGCACATACAGGTATTTCGTAGACGTGTTGATTTGGATTTATAATGTAAGGCAGAGTACAGACTGCATGCAATGTAGAATGCTCAATGCTGTTGACAGCAAGCTGTTTCCACCGTTAAAGTTAAAGGCCTCAGCAGTACAGCTACAAGCTTCTATCGTGTTGCTATAGTAACTTGCCATGTGTCGGTGCAGCAATCGACATCAGTTTCTGCTGAACTGAGGCATAACGCTTCCTGGCACTGCTGCATCCCTGTGGCGAAGCCGGGCAGTGCATGGGTGCTGTGTCAGTACCATTGCATAGTACAAGTATTAGGCGTCAACCCAGAGCTAGCTACAGAGGTCCTGGTGTTTCCGTCTTTCAAGTACATGAAGCTGTGTTATCCGAAATCTACATCTACATTGAGCTGGTACTGGAGTGTTCCAGTTGCCCGGTACCTAGAGAGAGGCACAACTGAATCGGGTGCTTCCTTTCCAAAACCGAATCATTGATAGAATTATATTATGTTCTTCAGTTAGGCCCAGAACATGTTGAACCCGTGACAACACAATTGGGTACCTTACGTCTTTTCCTGTTCTTCCAGAAGAGACGAAGATTGTAAGATGCTTTGTTGTCCCGAATCTACAGCAATCTGGCACTAAAGTGCTCTCCAGTTACTCGGTAACCAAGACCTGCTCTGTATGGTACATGTATAATCATGTAGTTCTACATGTTCATGAAAACAAACAATCCAAGAATCTCCACAGCAGCGTGTGCTTTATCTTAAACTGATGTCCGGTGTTCAGACTACAGAGTGTAGAGTCCAGCGTACACGACTTGTAGTTATCAATTATTAATACTACAGCTGTTCACCTTTTGTTCCGCCCGTTGCTGAATCATTACACAGATGGCGCTGATCACATCCGACTACGATTGAGATTTGAGTGCCCCACAAGCAGTCGTTAGTTCTGTATCAGTCAAGGATGTTGAAGTACAACGTCCATATACATGATTGTACTTGTACAGTGCTCAGGTTCATGTCGTTCCTGGAGAAATGTCATGGTCAAAGTCTACGGAGTGCAATTATCATAACTCGTTTCCTTGTGTTTTCTTCTTCTATTTTACTTTTATCACTGGCTTATTATCCGATTTGAATGCAATTATCATGGTTAATGCCTACACAGATGTGTTCTCTCTTGTATCACGTCTACATGTGGATACATGTACTGAAGTATATAATACATGTATAGACGGTGTTACGAAACGGGAACTGCTCTTTCTTCTGTCTGTGTTAATACATGTACATTGCAGACACATGTACAAATTCAAACACAAGAATATGCAGGACCACGAACATGCTATACCTACAGACACGCTCACCGCCGCCGCCGCCGCCGACTGCTTTTGTTTGCACGATGCTGATCCAAACAGCAATGCAGCTGGAACTGGAAAATTGAACATCAAACCATTATGATTGTGTCTTGATAATTGGCAGCAGCTGCTGAGGTAGTGCTGGCTACTCGGAGAGCAGAGTACAATGTTGTTTCCAGACCAATGCTAGTCGAGCAAGAACCTCTGTTATCCACAGTGGTTTGGTTTTCTACAATGTACATGTGCATATGTTTGCAATATTTTGTCTATTTTGCCTTGGTGGACGACAGCAACGCTGGTGAGTGGGTGTTCGGGCATCTCCGCATACATGTACATGCGTTTATCATGTTTCATTTCGTACACAAGCAGTAGCTAGAAGTGAAACTATTGTCAATTGGTTTCCTCAGGAACAGCCAGCAATGTACTGTAGCTTCTCCCTCTTCCATTAACTTTTATGCAATGCAGATTAATGGTCGAAAGAACAACCACTGGAAATGGGATTACTTTTACAAACCTTCACTAGTTTCCATTTACAACTGAGCTGCATCATAGTGGCAACAATCAATCGGCTGTGAAGAAACACGCCTCAGTTCGTACATGTAGTGTTATACACGTAAGTTCTAGAAACCTGCAACCGGCATTTTATCGGTACAACCCAATGGTTTGAACTCGTGGGAGACAACGTGCGAAAGATGACATACAGTACACGTGTTACTCCACTTGGTGTGATGTATCTCACTTCCAGTCCTTCTATTGGCGGCCTTGCTCCGGATCCCTGAGCATCCGTTTCAGCCCAAACCATCAACAGTACCTGTATCATCATTACTTAGCATGCCAGATTTAAACCTGCCCTCGCATTGATATCGCAATAGCTTCCTCAACACGTGTTGTAGGCTCACGAACATGGGGATGCGAGATGGACGTACCTGTTGGACCAAGCGTCGAAAACGTAAAATTCTAATTCACAAGAGCGGACCCAGATCACTAGCTACATGTACATATGCCATGAAAATTGCACATCATGCAGTGACCAGTTGTCTACCATTGATAACAGGCCTTCATGGAAGGATTCCGACGTCTTCCGCTACGCGTCGCCGTGGGAAATGACGCAGAGTGAACTTGCGCTGTGCATTCTTTCTGACCGGCAATGGGACTGCTTCTACTGGACGCGGAAGACAGCGGATAACGGCATTTTTATGCCATGTTGTTCAGTCTCACCTACACTACGTCTTCGAAGGGACTTTCTGGGCGACTTCGTACGATTTGTCAAGGCCTGCGATGTTGAGTTCGTCAAATCGGACAGGCACTCGCATATGGTGAAACACATTCGATGATGCCATCTTCATTTGGTCCGTCGATTCATAGCAGTAGTGAGTTCTTTTCATGAGTTCCCACTATGTTATGGAACGAAACATCTTGTCAGGAGTAACTACATGTGCATGTACTTGCTGTTGTGGAGTGTTGCTGGTGAAGTGTTCGTTCTGGTGTTTGCAAGCGTCGTGTGGTCTCATCCGGCCGAAAACAAGAACCTACTACTTGTACTAGTGTTGTTCACTCTACAGATGCTCCTGAAATCGGATTCATACCGTTATGTTCACTGCGGGAGATTGAGATTGCTTATTCCGGTTTGTCAAGTCGCAAAGCTACTGCGGTTTGTCAAGTCGCAAAGCTACTGAAGTACTATTTGTGGGACAGCACATCTGAATTCAGTTGCAGGCATACACGCATCTTTCTACAATGCAATTTCCAGCTCCAATGGCCAAATAGTGAACTATTTGAATGCCATAACATTTCTATGAACAGTAAGTCTGAACTTCAAACAGGCATAGGGGCAGAAACATTCGATCCAACCAATCAAGCACCAAAATCATCAGAGCCCCAAGAACATAGTCAACAGTACTATTCGGCTATACCACTCGCCACTAATGTGTCAATATTTGAATATTATTACAGTGGTTACCATCTATTTGTTAGAGTCTTTTCACTTGTCCTGTTTGTTGCTTGCAATACATTGCATAGTTTTTCATTATCTAAGAATAGATCTGCAGACTTCAGTGTCTTTTAATCCTATCCACTCAAGTATACTTAAGACTATGTACAATACACATGTACACAGTACATCAATAGTATACAGCGAGCATTCCTAATACGGCCAAGGCTGGTTAAGTGTCTGTTTCAGAACTCAGAGGCACACGTAACAGATAGAGTACTAGTAGTTGCTAGCAAGCACAGCTCTAGTCCACAGTGCAGCGCAATCCACATACAACCAGTGTCAACCACCCACACTATTATACACTGACCCACACGTAAAACCCTTGGCCTTGGACGGATGTGGTCTGCGCTGATTGTGTTGGCCACGCGGCTCACGTGGTTGTGAATGTGGACTACAATGTGCATTGATTTACTAACATCAGGGGTGTCTTGGTGCCTCTTCGAACTCGACTGGTGTCTTGGTCCCTCTTCGAACTCGAGTGGTTTTAACTCTTGAGAGTTGAGTGAAAGAGAAGGAAAGGTGAATGACCAGACAATGTACATGTATATGACTTGTACATGTATATGTGTAGTGCAATGAACTAGTGAACAAGTAGTATGTTTAGCGTAAGCGGTGTATCGTAGTGTTTACTTCACTTCTCACCCTACAAAGTACAATGCAAACTACGATGATTAAATAATAATTAGGGTGTTGATTCAAGTGTATGTCACTGCACAAGAAGACCCGTCGCTTGCTAGCTACTCTTTGCAAGGATCGATCCCGCTCGGTTGCGTGTGTTGTTATCCAATGCATTAGAGAGGTTAAAGATGCGCGTTACTTCCGACGTGACGCGCAATTTCACCTCAAATTTGGCGTAAAACTCCAAATTTCGACGTGAGCTGCAGGTCTATCACGTTGTTTTTCGACGCTCCAGCCAAATAACGCGAGCTGAACTTTCGCGTAACGTCAGAAATAACGTGCATCTCTATCATCACCCACTGACCACTAATCATCCACTTGTATCGCAAATGAACATGACTGCTTGAACTCAAACCTACATGTGCATACATGTATATCGTTACAATGAATATGTATATATATTTGCTGGTACAAACCATGGCAATGGTCAAAGTTTCGACATCCGTGTAAGGCTACGAAGGCGGTGTAAGTCGTCCATCGTTGTCCGTGTCGCCGGCTGCAAGTATTTCGATGATCCTACGCTGCACCATTCGAAATAATCGGACACTGAAAGCAGCGCGGAACATCTCTGTTGACAGAGAATAACGCATGATGTGTACAATGACTTTACTGGCATGGAAAGATACAGTCATGTGCAGGTTCACATACATTTTCTTTTTTTCTCTTCTTCCGTGGTTGGTCTCACCCTCTCCTCAATTCAATTGGCTGTCTTGACATGCCACGAGGTGCAGAAAATAAATAAATAAATAAATAAATAAATGTACATGTGCATGTTCACATACACTGTACATGTGCACAATATCAATATGCACAGCTAAAACAACTATCATTGAAGGGTGTCTGCCATACCTCACATACATGTACATGTACAATAACATGTACCTCAGTATGCAACGGAAATGATTATAATCAAATGTCAAGTCGGCAGGAAAAGAACGAACTGTGAGCAAGGGACCACCCAAACATTTCTCGAGTATCGTAGATTCGGCTACTTCCAAAGGCTCCCTGTTGCGTCAAGTCGAATATTGATGTCATACAAGTCTTGTGCGTGGGGACAAGTTGGGAGTTGGAAACTTGCCCATCTAAATGTAACAACGTAAATGTGAGTTTCAGGGCTAGGATCCTGTTCCCCAGATCACCCATGTTCAGGCGAAAGCTAGGGTGTGAACTCACTGCGTACGCTGGTAAAGTGGTAAGTATCCGAATCAGGATCAACGAATGCCATCGACAGCCATAAATAGTCCAATGGCATGTCTTCAAAAAAAACTTTAACCCGCCGCTTACGCAGGAAGTGAACTTCAATTAAAATGTCCATGGCGTTAATATCCGGCGGGATAGTCCCCGCATCAGAGAGGTGACACACATTCCTGCTAACTAGTGTTGGATTCGATCAAGGTCTGGGACGCGAGCTCTCTCTATGGTGGAATACCGAATCAGCTTTGGTCAGGGACTCCTGATTGTTGACATCATTGACAAGTAGACACAAACTGGACGACTGGCGGCCGCCAAATCCGCTTTTGATCCGAGTGTAATGCACTTAGAGCCATAGAGGTGCAGTGTAAGACTGTGAAAGATTATTGTCACCGTTATGGCATGCAGGGACCAGGGATGACAGGCCTGAAGACAACTGACGCCAGCAAACACTGCCCTCGCCTGTCAACGAGTGCCATGGTGTGCGTCATGCAGGGTAGAACGGACCATGGGTTGGTCGGGTGAAGCGTGGGCTTATTTTGCTTGCCATCAGTGCATCACTCCTTCATGACAGACTCTCCCATTCCAAGAACTACATTGCACTGAAAAAGTAGCTCTCAGAAATATGCTCATTCCCAGTGTTCGTCAACCTGCTCCTACATGTTATCAACAAAATGTTATTTACAACTTTGCCCTATTACCTTTCTCATACGTTTCCATGTTGTAAGTGCAATCCTAGCATCGCTCACATTCCATTACGTGCATGTACATGTACGTGACTGCATTTATATTGCGCACATGTTCGTGCATGTGCCCGCGCGTGTGTGTGCGTGTCCGCGTGCGTGTGTCCGTGCGTGCGTGCGTATGCGTGCATGTATGGCCATACACGTATCTCATACTTTGTCTCCCCATGGTACAGTATCAGCAAACACATCAATCAAATCAAACAGCATCACTCAGCCCCTGAGTATACATGTAATGTATACCCAGTACAGCCGCCTAGCCGGTGCCTGGATTGTTGCCTAGCGAGTAGACGCGGTTTTCAGGACTTAGCAAGGTACATTGTACATGTACATCATATCTACATGTACAATGTACAGTGTAGATAGAAACACCTTGAAAAGGCTATGGTGGAGATTCGGATTTGCCAGCCACTCGGAAAAGATCTGCACTATGCCGAGACGACCCGAAACAGACGTAACAGGACGAAATGCGATCAACATCTGCACAGGATTTGTCAGCTTTCAAATAACTGACTTCAACACTTGATCCTATCGTACACCTGCTGACAGGTAAGCGCTGGCAGTCAGGAATAGTTTGACAAGGAAGCTGTATAGGAAGAATGTATCCAACACGCTGTAAAGCAGCAATGGAGTGTTGTTTTTGACTGATACACAACCGAATTTCCAAACGTTCACTCACTCTCATGCTTTTCGTTACGTACAATGTACATCCCCTCCCCCTCTCCCCATTCAAAACTGTAAGTAATAACAATACAATGTCATGCAATTCCTGTTCTACCAATGTTTAGGTACCTTCCTAGCCTATAGTCTTATTATCCTAGACGCTTAGTTAGGGGAATTGGGTGTTGCTCCCCACGTGGGACCTTGCGCTATTCCTGCCGACTTGAATTCTCACTTGACTGACTCACGACTGCCATCCAGAGCACACGAGCCGTCCATTGAACGGTCCACTCGGCAAACCTGCAAGAAAGCACCACTCCCTCCCTGCTCAATGCTCGGGGAATTCACCCCTCATCAGTTGAGCTCAGTTAGGGGAGAGTGAAAATAAACAATACATGTACAAACAAAATCTAGCCGAGGAATTGTATGTTGCTCCCTGCATGCATGGAGCTCGCGCTTTTCCTGCCCACTTGAATTCACACCTGTCGGCGCCGCTTGCTCCCATGTGGGGAGAAACACACAATTCCTCAGTATCGCCCAAGTAGCTGCAACCTCTTCTTAACAACAACACCTACATGATTGTACATGTAGCTTGGTTCGAAAGTTCTCTCGCCTCAATAACAGTATCTCGGCTATCTGCAAGCGGGTAGGTTCAATTTTACATCAGATCACATCCATGGCTTTCCATCCATTCAATCTACATGTACATGTACATGTACACTTACAAAATGTAGCTTTCTGAGCTAGACGCACAATGGGCAGCAGAGAGGGATAAGAAATTTCCGTCACGGATGCCAGCCGGAGATAATTCGCTCACGATATTTCAGAAGGACCGCCCTTGGAGGCGCGATTCATGTAGTGTCTGGATCTGCCCGCCACAAACATGTTCACGTGAACATACCGTGTAATTTTTGCGTGTGTGTATGCGCGTGTGTGTCGTAATTCGTCTGGACCAGGTACGCAAAGGAATGCGAGCATTCCTTACACCACTGCCTAATTCCTGTGCGTACTTTAGTTGCCTATCTCACACTGAGAATCTACTGGTCGGATGTCTGCAAATCTAAAAGGAGTTACTCCAAAGGCTGTTATTAACGCCTTCATTGTAAATCGCAGGACGCACAATCTGCTTCGGTCACGCGGGAGTGTCCCTCGTACCCGCATTCCATTACCGGGCGATGGACAATAAACGTCGATTTCCTCAGCTAGATGGGAATCGTTTATGAAGCACTCTTCTAGTGGTTTAGACATTGTAGCTTGAAATGAGTTGCCTCGCTGTGCTTTCTCTGCCACAACGCGACTATAATAAATTCCAGTTGGGGCGTTCAGGGGAAGGAAGCAAGCAATTGGAGGTGATATCCGGCTAGTTACCCGGCTGAGAACACTGCTATAAAGTTATACTCGACTTCCAGCAAGGTGCCAGGCAAGGTGTACTGGCTTCCAACTAATACTTCCAGTTTGCATGCTCCGGCCAGGTCTAGGGTTGGGTGAACGCCCTGTCACTGGCAGGTCGTGCGCTGAACTACCGCGTGTCGCGGGTGATCAAGTAGCGACGTATACCATAGTGCAGGCATTAAGCGCTCACTTGAAATACATGTTTCCGGCTGTGGACATGTTCTTGTGTGAACTAGATCTAACGTCTACTATACTCTACGCCTACGGATCTGTCGTACTCCAAGCTTCAAGTGGAATGCGCTAGAAAGAGTGGGAAAGCCGCGGCCCATACCAGCGGACGAAAATAGCGCCAGGCCACGCTTTCGACTGGATGTTGATCGAGCAGGACGCAGAGGGTTCTGTAAAAACCCTTTCTTTGTTCTTGCTTGGCTTCATCCCGTGCGCCATGGCTAAATGCAGACACTACGGGTAGATGCTGCCCTACTGTGCAGCTGTCTTTTCTTAGAAAGTCGGGGACAGAGCTCTGCTTCTTTTGCCTAAATTTAGGAGCGATCATTCAGAGGACGCCGGTTTTGAGAACAGATAAACACACTGTCCATTCTCTGCTGGCGGTCACTCGCATTTGTAGTGGCTTTGGTGGTACACCTGGCATCGCATGTATCAGGCATGCTTGTTGGTGTGAGCATCCGGCGGAATCAGGAGTGAATATATTACGACACCTCTACTGGTGCAATGTACACTATCCCTTGGCGACGTATAATTATTATGATGTATGGTCTATGGTCCTGGCTCCATAAGTATGGAGTTGCGCGGTGTTGACCCGGATGATCTCCGCTGCATGCACTCTTGTTTTAGCGCCTTGCCCTCCGCGCCCGTACTCCAGAGATAAACCTTCTGGCTCTCTTGCGCCATACCATATTTAACCAGCTTCGTGTGCGCTCGCTGGGCGTCGCTGCGAGCTGCTACTCAACGCGGAACTGATCCGTGTCTCCGAACTGGGGCAGCGTTACACAACGACATACATTGTACAAGAATGGTGCATACGCTCCATTCTTTTTTCTTTTTGTCATGGTATCTATAGTAGTCACTCAGTGTCTGGTGTGTAACGCCGAAGTCGCAACACCCTCTTCTTCACACTCACACTGTGTATTGACTCCGTGTCACCGATGTGTAAGACCTGTGGCTGTGCACTGAAAATAGCTGGATGCCGTCTCATCGTGCGATGCAGATTTCGTCTGGACTTCCATTTTGATAATTGACTGACATGTTCCATGCTGGTGGCCATTCAAAGTCTTTTCTGTCCCGGTTATGATCCTGTTAGTATCATTTTGACCATGGATTTCCCATGGGCTCTGACTCTGAGTCGGAGGTGCACAAGGCGCCATCAAATCGTATCGAAAAGGCAAGACTGAGTGGTAACTGTCAATGGCTCGACGAGCGTAACATGTTATACTAAACTACATGGTAACTTGGACAGGATATGTTCAGGCAAACTCAAAACAATCAGCGTCTGTGCAGTGAAGAGACGAGCTCCAGAGCAGTAAGGCAGGCATTTACTGACACCAAGCGGCACACAGCCAATAAAACAACATCCCTGGATTCTGTTTGGTTCCTGGATGATCCATTATCGGCGACGAATTCAGGCTTCGCTTGTGAGCCTCTGCGTACTGCTTGGAGATGCAGCGTACAGGTTCGGCTTCATATTCTCTGTGCTACGCTGATGAGTACACAAAGGACGAAACAGTTTTGTCCGCAGATGGAGCATACATGTACATGTGCATGTATGTACATTTGTACGTGTGGCTCTCTTTTGGATAGATATGGATACTGTTTAAGAAACAGTGTTATGATCCAAAACGTTGCACAATCATACGCTCCAGTCACTGTAGAATACAATAACATAACCAGCAACACATGCAACGGCAGTGATGACACTCCGGTTTAGACTAACTACAATGTACTTCGCTCGTGTGCGAGCGTATGGCACGCATGTGACTTTCCAACTTGGGGGAAACCTGCGGAGCGATTTCGGATTTGTTTTGTCGGTGTTTCGAGAGGCAGGCCGCTCCGCGCGAACAACACAGCGATGAGCAGGAGCTACGGGATATCGGCACTGAGTGCTCACTGAACGCATTGCACGGTTGTAGAAGGAAACCGGTGAGAAACGATCGGTGGACGACCAGGGGTAACTGGACCGGTTACTCATCTGTCGGACTGGTTTGTCACTTCTTCAGGCACTCTCCCCTTCGAGTTGCAGGGTGTATGTAGTCTGTACATGTATTTCGACACTCATCTAACGTATAATTTCGTTGAGTTTCGGTGCGAAACGTCCATGAAACGTCAACCCCCTATTCATTTCGCGTTGCAACATGCTAGAGAGGAAATCAGGGGAGACCCGAGTGAAGTGAACGGTCATTCCTTGCGCGGCGACTTTCTTGTTACGTACAATTATACTGCTTCAAAAGGGTGAAATGCACAGTATTCGATTCACAGCCATCTCCGTGATCCATCACGAAAACACAACGTACCTGATATAGAACTCATCAATGATCATCTGTCATTGCTATGGAATCCCTTCTTGTTCCATCTGGGCGAAATGAAATCGAGATGACGCTGTAATTGATAACAGTCACAACGCAGCTCTGAAGTTCCTAGGCGAGTTGAAATCTGACGTGAGTAACTGAGTGCAATCATTCACGACCGCGATACTAGGATGCGGCAAACGAAATGCAGCACGCCTGAGTTTAGTTAGCTGGCAGGTTCTGCTGTTTGGGTAAAATGTCCAAATGTTATCGTTTGTTTTTCATGTTTAGGACCAAGAGATACGCATAGACTCTGCGCCCGCAGGTACTTGGTCACACCTAATAATATCCCAATGATTTACACGTAGTAGATCTACTGTACAGGCGTATTCTTGTACAATGTCATGTAGAATCAGCCATGTAACCAGTTTTGGTATGGTGTCTACTTTTGGTAGTTAGCTGCTCAGTGCGTCCACCAAACCAACAATACATTATTATTATTATTATTATTATTATTATTATTATTATTATTATTATTATTATTATTATTTGTAAGAAAGGTTTGCTCCCCACACCGGAGCTCGCGCTATTCCGCCGACTTTACTTGACACTTGACTGACTCACGACTGGCACCCAGAGCACACGAGAATTATTATTATTATTATTATTATTATTATTATTATTATTATGTATTTGCCTGTAGTGTTGACCGTTACTCCTACGCATTCATTCGTACTGTAGTAAAATCACTTTGAATTGGTGCCAAATATACTATCGTCACTTTACAATATCAACAAAAGTTTTTAATTGATCATCATTACCATGAAGGCATTGAAAGTCTTTGTCCACGCGAAAGCTTTCATGCCACTCACTTCATGCTCCGCATCGGATGTGTGTAGTCATGTAATTGTCATGTACATGTGCGTGTGTGTGTGTGTGTGTCGTTCGGTGAAGCGTGTACAATGTACATATACATGTACATGTATATGCGGCGGGGTTTCTGCCTTATTCATCGTCCCTTTGTTGATTCGCGGACAGAGCGTGCACATCGCTCTGAAATGAAAATGCAATGTGAAATCACACATGTACATGTACATGACACAATTGCACATGTAATAGTGTTCTGTGCGTTACAATAGAAGTTTGTTCGCTAGAATATTACTACAGTCTACAGCCTAGTACAGGCATAGCACATGATGATGGTTAAGAAATCCACTACACCGTAGACCCTTCACCGTTTGTTCGTCTTGCATTACGCAGCGAGTCGACTTCATTGTACCGGTACACTGCGTATCTTGTGACTCTTCTAATGTCTGAGTGGCTAGCCACCTTTTCAGACTTGGTGTTGGATTTCCAGGCTGGAAAACTAAAGTTTGTGGTGGCATTCAAGGCTGAGAGGATTGATCCTTGAACACCTCAGCAAAGAGTTCGGTGTCCACTAAAAATAGACAAATCAAAAATTAATTACAAATGCCAATGGCCAGATAATTTCAGATCATTATTCATTGTGTGGAAGTGAGGTAACGTCAGAAAGCGGCACTCCCGATCAAAAATGATCGCCCTTGTGCTCCCGTACCGTTGTAAGCTGAATTTTTCCGCATGCTACAGTCTGTCAGTCATGTATTTTCATCATTTACAACGTGGAGTTTTCTAGCTTGCATCAGTGACGTCCCCGTGGTTCGCGTACTACCCTGTGTGAGGGTCGAAGTCTCAGTACTGACACCATGGACACTAAACATGTGAAATCTCGTGCGAGGCTGCACACTGGCATGATGCAGTGCACACATTCATATCCGACCTTGTGCTCCACAGAGGCAGCGGTGTGAAATGACATCACACGTCACTTTTGCCTTGTTAGGTCAGGTGCAGAGCGCTCCTCTCGAGGAGATCAGGATTTTGGCAGCGTGCGCGCGACCGCTGCACTGTACGACGGCATGTTCAGCCATTTGCGACCGTACAGTGGAATGCCGGTGTGCGTACATTTCGCACTGCGCTAGTACCGCATTCCGTAGGTTCATCATGGCCGGGCGCATGGTCTGCATGCCCGTGGCTGAGCCTGACCTGAACTCGCTCCGTCACGAAGTGCTGAGTTGCGCGCTGGCAAACACTCTAGTCCTGTCAAAATTGCCAATTATAGTCTGGACAGAATCTGGCATGTTCGGTGTTGTCAGCTAGCGCTGTTGGCCTGACACCGTTCTTCGCCAGCGCTATATCAGGACGAGATGGAGTCGATTCTCCTCAGAAGCCTACAGCCGGCGAACGAGGAGACTTGGAGAAAAGCTCAGGAAAACAAAGTTCGCCTCAAATATTGCCTCGCAGTGAATATATTTATATCTACACACATCACTATATCAGCAGTTGAATATCCTTCTTTTGAATTGCAATCATGGTTGACTCTCATTGTGATGGTCCTAGCGCGGCAGCCGCCTCTACAGGAATGCCAGCGCTCATTCCCATGCCGCAGCAGCAGCAGGCAATGCCAGCCCAGGTCAGCACCAGCGCAAGCAGTACGCTTGGTTATCCGTTCATACCGCTCGCAGTCCGCTACGATAGCGATGCCGAAGTCAGTATGATCGCCACTAGTCAGCAGCAAGAGGTCTATGAGTACGAGCAGGCCTCGAGCGAAGCCAACCTGCAGCGCAGCAGCAGCAACAACACAC
Organism: Sycon ciliatum; assembly: GCF_964019385.1. Taxonomy (NCBI): domain Eukaryota; kingdom Metazoa; phylum Porifera; class Calcarea; order Leucosolenida; family Sycettidae; genus Sycon; species Sycon ciliatum. Next base: position 14,309,539 of record NC_088651.1, on the reverse strand, counting down.
CAAGCTCGCTGCGCTCCAACGCGTCAGCGCCGGTCTATCCGAGTTACGACGCTTCAACCCTATCCACAGAGCAGATGTCAGTGGGCGATGAATCCGAGGAGCATGAGCAGCCAATGTCGGAATTCCACTTCGCGCCTCACACCAACATCGGCAAACCAAAGCAGAGCTTCATCGCCATGATCTTCATGGCCATCCGTGCATCACCCAAACAACGTGCTTCACTTTCGCAAATCTACGAGTTTGTCAGTAAGAACTTTCCCTATTATGACGAGCGAGAGGTCAGGACTGGAAAAGCAGCGGCCAAGGGCAACTGGAAAAACTCAGTGCGCCACAATCTCTCCCTGAACGCCTGCTTCGTGCGAGAAGGTCGCAAGCCGGACGATCCAGGCAAGGGCTCGTACTGGAAGATTGATACTGAGTACAGCGACCTGTACAAGGATGGGTACTGTGAACGGAGAAAGGTGCGCGTCAAGAAGACTCCACGGCGGCCCCGTGTTCCGCGCAAGCAGCACAACTTGATCACGTCCACGAGTAACGGTAGCTATCAAATGCCGCCACTGTTCAACCAGCGCGATCACTTGAGCATCCAGCCATCAGTCGCACCCATGCAGAACGCCGGCAGTAATCAGCGGCAGGTCAGTCAGCAGTACAGCTCGTCGTCGACATCAACTCCACTCACCCCGCCCGTCAGTCCCGACCTGGCTATCCGCAGTCACACGGCAACAACGAGCACGCCATCACCCGCTATCATCACCGCATCTCCTCCTCAGCCATCCACCGCCGCCGTCCAACCGCAGGTGTTCACCTACCATCACACAGCGGCAGCACCGGCACACACAGCATTCCAGACCGGCGGTGTGCTCAGCGGACCGCCAGTGCCCGTGACGGCCTCCGGATCCCCATTCTCCGTCGCCAGCCTCCTCTCCAACGGCAGTGCTGCTGCCAGTGGATGCGCGGGCCCCGCTCCCATGCCCGCCGTCAGCGTGGGTGGCTCACCCGCCATCACCTTCTTCCGCGTGGTGCCCGCCGGAGCCATGGTAGCGGCACCGCAGTGGCCCGGTTACGCGGCTGCACCACCAGCACCCATGCCTGCACAACCCGTGCAGATGCCAATCACGTACTTCACGCCGGCCGTTTCGATGCCATCTCACCAGCAGCCGTCAGCCATGTAAAAAAGAAACTTTCTTCATGCTCTATTTTTACCTCATCCCCTAACCGTGAACCTTTTGGCTATTCTCTTGATTATAACATCACTATCTATGACGTCATTATGCCACTATGACATCAATTCTGATATCACACTGGAGAGAGTAGAAAGTTTCTACTCATCTTGATTCAGTAATCTCCACATCTTGAATGCAACAAACTCAGAGAGTCTCAGATATTTATTCCAGAAAAACAGTTATATTTTCTCTTTATCGACAACATGTTAATCAATGCTCTCGGCTGCTCCTGTGCAGTCGATGCTAACAGAAAAAGGAATAATTCCCCAAACAAACTACAGTGTGTTGTTGTCTTGCTGTGCATCTGGAGATGTGCCCTGGTCTCTCTACTGCAGTACTGGGAGATAAGCATTGGTGAAAACGCATGACTGAGGCCCAGTGCCTGCAGTGAGGGTAGCCCACATGGCATAATGTTGATGAATGAGAGGGCGACATGACTAAGGTGTGTTGGCTTCATTACGTCTCCTCAAAGATACGTTGAGTGTGTGATCTCATATTATCGTTTTTTTGTTCTGGCGCTGCCTGCACCAGATTACGACATTTAGCTTGTAGTGACATGGGATTTGCTGTTAACTGGAATCTTCCATGGGTAGATGGATCAACAACATTTACATGTGTTGATTTCGTACCTGTATATGTCACCACATTGTTTGACGCAGCTGTGACTGTAAACAGAGAGAGAGAGAGCTGATTGATGGGCACTGACATGATGGAACATGCAGCTACGTGTACGTACCAGGACTGAATATACCCGTTATCAAGTACTACTAGTACTACATGAGTCAGACTCTTGGCAATGACTGTTGTAATGCTTCATTGACTGCTAGCTCAGCAATGGACTACTAGTACTAATAACCTTACTGGTCTTAGGCCGCGGTCACACCAAGCGCGATTCAGCCATTCAGCGGAAAAAAGCGCTTTTTGACGTCATCGTCGCTACGGAAACGGCTGAATTTTCGGCTTCAGCCTTTTTCAGCAGTCAGCCGTTTTCAAAGCGCTGAATGGGAGCGCTGAATGGATTCAGCCACTTTCAGCCATTCTGGCGCAGTGGCGGGAAAAATAAACTCGTTCAGTTCTTGCTTTGTCCGCATTGGCAGTGGATTTCTTTCTCAACCTCAATCGATCTCAAGGTTTACCACAGCTCACGGAGATGCCCCGTGCACGTAAGCAGTCGGCTCCCGGGCCCAGGCATTCCAGTCGCAGGCGCACCTCGTCGTCCCCGTATGCCGACACTCCAAATCGAGCCCCTAGCCCTGCGGACCATGCGGCCGATCGTTCCGGCAATGCCCGTGCGGATCGTTCCGGCAATGCCTGTGCGGAGCAGGACGATATCCCGTCCGCCGTTCCCCAGCCGGCCAGCTTACTCACAACTGGCCTAAATCCACGTTCCGTTACGGCGGCCGTGTCGACGGCCCTGCACCCCCTGCTGGCTCGAGTCGAGCGCCTTGAGGAGCGAATTTCAGCTCGCCAGGATCTTCCAGCTTGCATCGTGTTCTGCCACCTTCCGGCTTTCGTTGTTGGTGAAACTTCTCTCCTTGCCTTTTTGTCGGTCATCATGGAATCCTGGACAGTAGCACTGGAGCGGCGACTACTGGAGTTTTGGTTTGAAACAAAAACCAAGTATGAGACCACTATGAAAAAAATACCAGAAAGAGAGCGTGGATCTTGGACGAACTGAAGAAGTGTGCTGGAAAAGGCGGACGGGACAACAAGAGAAAATCATATTCAAAAATGAGCGGGAAGAAAAAAACTCTAGCACACAAAAAAATCCAGCCGATTTCGCGAAGTGGTGTTATGTGACCAACCGCCCCATTCAGCACAAGCCACTTTCAGCGCAAGCGGGAAACGGCTTGTTTGGTGTGACCGCGGCCTAACTAAGTCCTTGCACGCACTGCTTCCCGTTTCTTCAGCACACTGATGTACACATGGCTGCATGCCAAGACATTTTTAAACCATTACAAGTTCAAGGGAAAGCCGAAAGTAGGATAGCGTGATGCAATTCTGTCTCTGTATCCTGTACAGTATAATGCTCTTTGTCATTTTCTGCATCCAATGAATGATCCATGGCAGTTTTCGCTCTGGTACCTTAGTACTCGGTTTCATCAAGTACATGATTACGCTGTCATGCAATGAACATTGTACATGTAGTAGTAATATTCCATTTCCAGACGAGACTCATCTTCTCATGTCGCCATTTTACACGTACACGTACATGTATAATGTGTCAGTACATTACAAATTTACACTGTACAGTGTACTGTGTACTGTGTACTGTGTACTGTGTAGCTTCAATGGCATTCTGTACTACTTGTATTTTCCCAACATCACAAGCCTTTCAAACAATTGATGAGTTTAGTTTCGGTATTTTAAAAGCGTTACATTTAGGCTGCAAGTACAGTACAGGGCATGTACCTCAATCCTTATTCAAACTCTGCATCATGTACAGTACTTCATTTCGCGCTCGGGACATGCGTCGCATCGGGAAAAACTTGACTTTGGATTTGTTGTTCTGAAGTATGTAGCAATTAAGTGGTGTCTCTTTGTCTTTGCTCCTCCCTTTCACACACGTTGCTTCATGGGTTGCTTACCAGTCAACCAACCTCACTTGTTCGTGGAGCACGTTTGAAGGGTTCTACTACATGTAACGTCTAGTTCTAGGATTCTTTCCCACATTGCGTCTACTGTGTGCTACACGAATCAAAGCAATGGCCTTTCTGTTAGGCAGTACCGTCAACTAGGATGAACTCATCTGCTTCACTACCTCTCTCTCTCTCTCTCTCTCTCTCTCTCTCTCTCTCTCTCTCTCTCTCTCTCTCTCTCTCTCTCTCTCTCTCTCTCTCTCTCTCTCTCTCTCTCTCTCTCTCTCTCTCTCTCTCTCTCTCTCTCTCTCTCTCTCTCTCTCTCTCTCTCACTCACTCACTCCTTTCTTCCCGGTTGCCGTGCTTGTGACTTTTTTCCCCTGCTGCCGTGCTCATATTAGTTATCTAACTACAGCTGTATCTTCTTCTTGGTTCTGTTTGTCCGCTTATTATTATATTTTCTTTTCTCTTATTATCAGTGGGACCATTGTCATTAGGTTTAGGCCTGTTTTGGAACTCCACTTTAAATAAAGCCAAACAACAAACAACAACAACAAGCAATACCAGAAACCCTCTCTTAACCTTTTTCAGAGAAAATCTCTGAAATCAATCTCCGCAGTTCTGAATAGTCAGATAAAGCTCGGGCCAATGTTTAATTGTAGCTCTCGATAGTGCACAGTTTTCAGAATAGTTTATGTCGTGTCCCACAAATGTTGATAATCCAGAATGTACAGTAATGATGTACTGCACATGTACAGTGTAAATGTATCTCTCTTCATTATGTGATTTTCGCACGCTATATCACGCCAGACCTACATTTGTACATGTACATATACAACGTACATTGTAGCTCTGTGGATCAATAAATTATTCATTCCCAGTAGAAAGCACCTACATGTACATGTAACAGTAAACACACATGAACACCTCGTGACTTTTTCACTTGGCGATAAGTCACACTCCCAGCTGCTTTGCTTTCAGCGCTCCAGTTATAGTCCCAAGTTCAGATGTAGGCTCAAACGAAGCTTTTGATCAGGCATGTATGGCCTTTCATCAAATGAACTGTGCCTGATTCGCCGAAATCTAGTGCTGCCCATATCTTCCCCAGAAGGGGTTGGTAAATCCCTTCAACGACGCGCTAATCCGGACGGGGGACTCATCAGCGGCGGTGATCGATTTCTGCGTGCCAACAGGTGTGGCTTAGCAAGTATGCAATTGGAAGGGTTCGATTGTTCTTCAATGCAGGTGTGAACAATTCTCAGCTCCATTCAGCCACTTGTCAACTGGGCCTTTTCGGGCATTTTGACCTTCGTTATTGTTCTGAGCTGTATTATTAATATTATGCTTTAGTAGAAAGCACTGCAGCAACATGTATTTGTACATGTGGAATGTAGTCGCCTAAGGTGAGGTCTGTGTAGTGTGTTGCTTAATGCCAACCAATGATTCCAATGCCGAGCAGCTACATTATAATTGTACCTGTAGATTGTACGTGCCGAATTGAGCGTCTCCATATTTGCAGAGGTCTGTAAGAGGCAGGTCTCCGCGCCGCCACACCCACAGTTTCTCTTCGCATGTTACGGCGACGTTGCCTTTGTCTAGCGCCGAGAGAAGTTCTACTTCTAGTCGTGTTGTCTTTCAGTTCCCAATGCGCCATCCATGTATGGGTAAAGCTGGGCTCCGAACCTGCTCTCAAGCGTTGACAAGACGTCTAAAACCATGTACGCATGTTTCAGGTGTACTCATGATAGACTTCGTTACGGCCAAAGACGGACAGCTAGCAGCTGGAATGCGACCCCGTTTGCATGTTAACTGTCAGCCGTTGGTGCTGACATTTGACGGGCTGCTGACGACTGGGACCCACGCGCTAGGGTCGACTGCACTGGCAACCTTGTCAGAGGTGGGTACTGTACCATGCAAGACCTGTAGATCTGCCCAGTGGAAATGACAGTCGCTCTGTTGTTCTGCCAGTGTTGTGCCCGGATAACGTCGTTCCGGAAAACACGAAAGCATGTGCAGCTGGAGAGTGTCGTTTGACGATTGGCATCCGTGACTTGCACTTTATCTCCAGTGTGTTGATGGCCAGTGGGCAGTACGCATACATGTACATGTAGGCCTCAGTTGTAAAACTGTAGCAGCAGCTGTAGCGTTCTGTAGTACATGTACGTACTGGCACAGTGGCAGTGGCAGTGCGGGATCACAAAATGCCACTCGCGCCGCAAACGTATATTTCCCATGTAGACATGTACGTATGCTATCTCTCGGTGGCTTTCCGCTATCATATTTTTATTTTAGAACATACTGTACATGTAGAGTGGAATATCATTGTGCAGATCTACAGTACAGTACTCAGTAGCGCTGATGTTTCATTGTTTGCCAACCAGTGTTGCCAAGGACCACACGTGAATGCGTACGTGCACGTCAGACGCGAGCCACTGCATTGACAACAGAATAGGCCGGGTTGTCACACAGAACAACACAACCCTGGCTAGGTGCTGCGGACGTCACAATACGCCATCGCCTGTTGCACTGCAGAGAGAAAACTAAGGGAGTAAGGACACTCTACCAATGTACCATGCTATAGCCAAATCCATGACTCATACAAGAGCACACCTTTACATGTGAACATGATTTTACAATTCTTACCTCGCCTGCTATCACGTATCAGGCAGATATTTAGATATTTGCATTGTCATTGCAGTGTCATGGTATTAGCTTATACATCCACGTGTACATGTGGATGTGCACGAAGTTTCTACCAACCATGCATTGCACATCATCCACAATCAGCCGTGCCACGTACCAGCCCGATCATCAGCGCGTTGTGAATTTTTGTGGCGATTTGCTTTCCTCCTGGTACGAATATCTATTCGCACGTCCCCTGAGTCTGATTCCTCGAACAATGATCGAATCAAAGACAACGAATTGGTTTGCCACAAACGCACGTCACAACATAACGCCCTCAAGAATATTGTTTACTCGACAGTGAATACTAACACCTTCTACTAGGCATCGCTAGGGGTAGTTGTGAAGTACCGCCGTTATCAACAGTCGCGGCATGGCGTCCTTTCATCAATAACTGACTGGGGATAATGTTAGAATGCCGTGAAAGAGTATCACCATTGGCGTTGAATGTGGAGAGGATAGCTGGGTGGCGCAATGAATAGGGCGGAAATTAATTCAGTCAACGCGGACAACCGAAATACAATGTACATGTAATACTAGTAATAACAATCATGTTCATCTACATGTGAAGAAGAGGTTGGTGCCGACTTCGGCGATACTTCGGGAATTGTGTGTTGCTCCCTACGTGGGAGCTCGCGCTATTCCTGCCGACTTGAATTCTCACTTCACTGACTCACGACTGCCATTCGGAGCACACGAGAAGTCCATCGAACATTCTACTCGGCAAACTTGCATGAAAGCACCACTCTCTGCTCAATACACAGTGTTTCGGGGAATTCACTCCTCGGGCTCCTGAGTTGAGCTCCATGACCGACACTGACTCACGCTGCTATCTGGTGTTCACGAGGTGTTTGTCGCGCTGGAAACGGAGCGTCTCTGTAAGTTTGTATCCCTGGTGATGTTTGTGCCTGGACACCACTATATGTCATGTAAGTGGTCCTCTTCAGGCACAATCTTCCTCAGCCTACTCAAGCACAATTGATGAGGGGTGAATTCCCCGAAACATTGTGTATTGAGCAGGGAGTGGTGCTTTTTTGCAGGTTTGCCGAGTCACGGAGTGGAAGGTTCGATGGACTTTTCGTGTGCTCCGGATGGCAGTCGTGAGTCAGGCAAGTGAGGATTCAAGTCGGTAGGAATAGCGCAAACCAAAGGATTTTGGCGTTGTACGATATACAGTACAATGTACATGTACATGTACATGTACATGTATATTATGTACAATGTAGTGTAGGTATCGTGTGCAAGGACAATGACAATGCATTTGCATGTACTTGCTCTTCGGAGGCACCTAACTGCACAATCGTGTTCATGACTACACATCTACATGTATGGACATGTATCTAGGAGGTCTGTGATTAAAATTATCGTACAACGCCAAACCCCTGTTGTTTTAGTCACAACAATCCGTCGGCGAGCGTTCTCATACGCTCTTCAAAGAATTCTAGTCAATATTTGTTATTGATATCGATAGCATTATCAAAGTCATTCAGCGCCCGCTTTGGCGAGCTGTGCATAGCAATATTTTTAGGCAGACACGCCCTTTTCTAGAGGCTGAAACCCTGTCTGGCTCAGTCTAGTATTCATTGTCAGTTTTATTATTGAAAATTAGCTATCGGATATCGCACCAGAGCGTTAGTTTCCTTCAAACACCTACTGAATGTACAAGCACCATTCAACTGAAAAAGGCATGCACCAGCTTTTTCCACGTCCACCACACATCTGTCATGTCACCTCAAAGCGGGGAAGCCCTAGTAATGGTTCATGAATCCGCCGAGTCCACATTCCTTCTCCGTTTCTCTCCGTTTTTCTTTCCTTTCAGTTGCCTCTTTCTTTCTGGTCTGTTTTACTTTCTCTTTTCGTTCGTCCCTCTTGATACATGCACATGTATTTGTTAGATTGACAGCATAAAACAAGGAGGAGGACACTGTGTTCGAAAACAGTGACCTTACTACAACCTACCGCGGAAGGTTGTAGTACGGTCACTGTTTTCGAACACAGTGTCCTCCTCCTTGTTTCATGCTGTCAATCTAACAATTGCGTGAACTACAACAAGGTTTATCTAATACTGGTTTACCAGTTTTGGATTATATCATGTACGTGTATGTATACTTTGTACTGGTGAGGCAACGAAAAAGAGAAAGGACCAAGGAACTACATGTACATGTACAAATTACGCTATACTGTCCACTAACACCTTACACCACCAGTTACTAAACAATCAGCTCATGTGATAACATTGCACGACACTGACCCACTTACACTGACTAGTAGTACATGTACCATTAGTATTACAAGTAAACATAGTGTAGAGTGGGAAGCATGCGAAAATAAACTTGCCGATAACCCGATTTCCAGATAACATTGTAATCTCCTCCGTACCGGATCCGTCGCTTCTATTGTGAATTGGAAATTGTAATCGATAATGGATACACAAATGTACACTATGAAAACTTGGCAAATTCCGTTGTGACTCAGAGTGTTATGGCTGAACCTATCATCTGACAACGAACATGGATAATATAAAAGGTTTACTATTTCCGAACCATTAACCCGTGAAATCGCCGATTAGTGTATCATGCAATGCTGTCGGTCTGCACATGTATATGTACATGTATGGAGTCAATTGGTTGCATATTTTTCCGGGAACGGGCACGGTAATTTACTCTTCATTTTTCTTTTTTACAGATATTTTATTTGCATGGTACTTCAAAGTAGATATACATGTATTATGTACATGTACATGTAACGATAGTGTCCTTTTTCGTGATGTCTTATTCCTCCCAACATTGTAATGGTCGAAGTGAACTGCACACTTCTGTGCAGATATCGAATGTACATGTACATGTACATGTACATGCATTGTACTGTTGAGCCACCGAAGTGAAATACATTCAATAAGATACGATACGATGTACATGTACATGTACATCGTATGTTTGAACAACAGCGCCACCTCTTCGTGCCTGGTGGCGATGGATCAAATCGAGTTCGATTGGTTAAAAGTAGGGCTATTCTTCCGCCGCCAAAGCTACATGTACATGTACATTGTACATTTTGTACAATGCACGAATGGCATGGACTGGTGTGAGACAAAGGCGGTGCGATCGCGAAGTGCGGATACGATACCATTTCCTAATGTCACATCCCTTAAAGTTAAATCATTTCTCGTGACACCACGCTAAACATCATCTTGCCATCACATTCCCCAAGGTCGGAGTTGTTATGGAAACTCGGGTAAATATTGACAACATGGTGAATCCTTGTTTACATACGGTTTATGCACTGTGCCGTTACGAGTAAATGGACATGACGTGATTGCGACAGTCACTCCTGTCGCTACAAGTACAACACATGCATAGAAACATGCCATGCCAACCTGACGTGTACCCGCATCTCGCACACCCTTTCTTCGTACCTGGCCGTGTATAGGAATGATTTCATCCCGCGCCATATGAGATGTTTACATGTGACATCGTGCGGTTATTGGAGCCTCGAAGCTCCCTTTGCCCTTCGCCGAAACGCATGAACCTCTCTTCGCACGACAAACATAGTCATGACCACTTCTTTCGCTAATAATTTGAATTTGAAAAAAAACTCCATGAAGCAAAAAGACATAACATGTACCCCTATACTGCATGTTCACGTGCATTGTACATGTACATGTGCAGTGCTGGCAACTGAAATCCGACCCCCTGAGCGGTGCGCGCACATCGCCAAGACCCAACACGGGATGGTAAAACTACGAACCGGAGACCGCTAGAATGTGAACCCACCGCTAAGGGGGTCGGATTTCAGTTGCCAGCAATGTACTTGTACCTGAACATGTATTACGATTAGGTAGACGTTGGCGGATAATGCCAGCAGGAAAATCGTCAGAATTTGGTACAATTACGTTTTCAGGTATTTTTCGTTTCACGCATGTTGGCAGAAAGATGAAGAAATGGAGCTGAATTCAAGGAATTGCCTGGCATAGAGTTTGTATGGTTCTGCCAATTTCACTGCTTTACCTGGAGAATCTGCCAAATTGTTGAGCGCTCTACGCCAACGGCTACGGTCAGGTCTCAGAATGCAAACCTTGGAACACGCTAGACTCATGCACACGCGCTGACGCACACACACACAGGCGCACAAACACATATAAACATGTATTTCTCACACACACACACACACATCACACACACACACACACACACACACACACACGCACACACACACACACACACACACACACACACCAACACACACACATACACCACACACACACACACACACACACACACACACACACACACACACACACACGCACACAAAAACACACACACATAAAACATGTACATGTATATACCATATCATCTATACACACGCATGTACCCGTACGTGTAGTCCGGGTCGCTTACGGAAAAAAACCTTGAGGAGCTTTTTTTTTCATTTTGTCTGGTCAAAAAAGGGGCGTTAGTCGAAAGCCTAGATTGGCCATGCATGGCGTCTAGCAACTCGGCAACATTCAAGTCATGACTTGGCATTAAAGTTTACCCATGAGCCAGGCCAACCATACAATGTTCCTGTGCCTTAGCTACTGTAGTGAGTGTAATAAAGCCAAATTGCAAACCATGTGAAGTGTTTGTGGACATCTACAATGTACATGTAGATGACATCCCCATGTACATTGCATGTACTGTACTGCCTGTCATTGGGCTAAATTATCACCTGGCTCGTACGTGCCTGTAGAAAAACACAACCTAATCAGTGGGCGGACTTTCTCGTTGTTTCCACAATGTCCTGGAGCCAGTGCACTGCCTCTCAGCACCGTACACGTGACATACTTGCACCGTTTGACACTCTACAATGTAGAACCAACTTGGCAGCTGATGCGTCCAGTGTTTGTTTCGGCGAGCCGCAACCTGTCACTTGCAGCACTCTTGACAGACGTGGAGGTCGCATAGCGTTGCTGTACGTGCAGCGATGCAGGTGGTCTAGCTGTTTCACGGTACATATTCGTACAACGAAATCAATAAAGCCATGTACATGTATGTACACTGCTGTACGTGTACCAGCAGCACCTGAAGAATAATAGTAGGCTTGCTGAGCCTGAGGTCATGACACTGCAACGACTACTTGAATTAATGACTAATGACTATTGTGAATTTCACGTGTCTTCTTCGTCTTCCACCGTCGAATCTATGGAGCTGTCACTTTTCCAAGGAACATAGCCTGTGGCTCGCATACTTGGTAATGTTGAGGGCGAACAGACCACCCGTCCAGCCGTTGACATGCTATTACCGCCGTGTCATGCGTGTAAGGCATTTGGATCTCGCCACGGTCTCAGTGTCCGCAGCGATGCCAGGTCGAATTCTTTGCGGGTCGTTTCGGGGCGAGCTCATCCAGCGGATGTGTTGGACTATCTTGCATGGGCCCCGGCCCCTTGTCCCGTCTTCTCAGAAACTCGCCGTCACTGTCAGAATAATCGTTTGCTCAGGAAAATCTGCTCATGGCCTCAATTAAGAGTACGTGTTTCCGTGTCCGTGTTGTTTCGTGTCGGGTGTTCTCCCATCATAGCGTACCCCCTTTGGTGCGTCCATGGAGCTATGAAGCCGAGGCCTCTGGTCGGCTGAGCTCAATGGGCCCCACCACCACACTCCATTATTCACCCCAGTGTCTGGAGATAATGTGGATTTTGTAGAGAAAAAAAAGAGAAAAAAACATGTACATGTGTACATGTACGTTGTAGTCTGCATCCTTTATGACCATCCGTTGCAAGGGTATCACAATGTACATGTACACGTACACGTACATGTCAAAAGGAATTCAAAGGTTTTCTAGCCTTTTTTAACCCTTTTCTCCTGGGGTCCCACGCACAACCGTGGGCTTCAAACAGATTTGCGGCCAAACATTTCATCTTGTGGCAAGCCTACATGTACGTGTAGATAAGCGGAAAGAACTAAAGTCAAGAATTCCATGAAGAAACAGTTGTTGTGCTTTTAATTATACTATAGTCGTCCAACCAAACAGGCAATGATGCCTTGCCCTGCGGACCGGTAGCGCCTTGGCCAATGTCATAATATCCCCACGCCACCCGCATACTTGTAACGGCAGTACTACATGTATTATTATTATTATTATCATTATACTCATTCTCGCGTTGAAGTGTAGCAGCAGTATGCTGCGTCCACAGCTTCGCTTATGCAGAATGGCTTGGGTGAGAGGAGAGGGGAGAGAAAGCAACAATCTAGGTACATGTACTACATGTATACTGATCAGTCACATGTACATGATTGTATAATTATCTACACGGCCTACGTACCCCCATGCCACCCGCACAGTACTATACCATTGTATACTGATCACTTGCACTGCCTTCGCGCTGAAACACAACATTGCATACCTGCCGTGGGATAACACCACCTACATGTACATGTATAGTATATACTAGGCTATCATAGTGAACAAGACCACACAACCGCGAGTATAGCCCCAGTATCCTGAGGATTGCTTTTCAGCATGAAACTTTTGAGTAGAGACATTTAGTCACTTTTTTATTCCACCGGATTTTCGTTTGTTTATACTATTGTACTACACTGTACATTGTACATGTACATTGTAGATAGTTGCACCTTACTTTTTTCCCCTGCACCTTACTTGACTATCGACATGTGTGTACTTAGCCTACGGCTACGGTAGCCCTGTAGATTAGCATTGTGTTGGATTGGATTGGATTGGATTTGTTTATTTAACGTCGAATAACAAACAGGCAGTGTTGCCTTATTACATGAGATCGACTGTAGCACCTACTCCACTTTTATGTTTATGTATCTACAAGTACACACTAGTCAGAAAAACAGATGGCTTGATCAGTCACAACTTAAAGTTTCATGCCATCTCAGGCACTCATCAGGTGAAACTTAACTTTAAGTCGTGAGTGATCAAGCCATCTGTAGTCATCGGCGGATAATGCCGGCATAATTTTGAGCATAATCACGGCTTTCTGAAAAATGGCATTGCCGAGCATCCTTCAGCATACATGTAACTGCTGCATAAAACCGCTAACTGTTAGGGCCTCAAAGGTCAAAAGTTTACCGTCCAGTGTCCGTTGTTTGTTACAAAGGCAAGGGAATCTTCCTATAATATATCCACACCTGGGACTCGGCAGGGAGTCGTACCATACCACGGTATATATCTGGCACGGCTCCGTGAAAGGGCCTGATCTGAAAGGGGCTGGTTCCTTCTCCCGATCTGAGACTAGATCTTCTTCCATGCAGTTTTCTCCGGAAGTCCACCTTTGATCCCGAGCACACATTCTATACATTTTAGTGGCATTATAAACATGAAAGGGCACAGTGTCATAAAGCATAATTTGAGCATAATTTAGTAATTTTTCAGAGCATATTGCCAGCAAACTGAAAAGCATAATCCGTGTGATTTTCGAGCATTATCCGCCGACGTCTAGCCATCTGTTATTCTGACTAGTGTGTCACGGCTCTACCGTCCCGGTATCGAGCTCTCTTGGATTTCTGGTGCAATATCTACAAGTACATGTATGTCATTCGGATCTTCCCAAGTTGTATAATTATTGTACTGTTGAGATACCGAATTCAAAATTAATAAATCAAATACACTGAATACCAAAAATATATATTAGGTGTGAGATTTCAATCTGCGGACAGAACTGTTTCGTCCTTTGTGGACTCGTCAGCGCAGCACAGAGGAAATGAGGCCCAACCTGATAGCAATGGAAATAAAAAATTTCCAACCAGGCCCGAACGTACCTTGCCAGAGTGCTCAAACTGACAAGTCAGTGAGCTCTGCATAACGCAAACAGCAAAGGCACTACCCCACGCAAGAGTGCTCAACTGCTACAAGAGCAATAGCGAAATACTCAATCTGCGGACAGAACTGTTTCGTCCTTTGTGGACTCGTCAGCGCAGCACAGAGGAAATGAGGCCCAACCTGATAGCAATGGAAATAAAAATTCCCAATCAGGCCCGAACATACCTTGCCAGAGTGCTCAAACTGACAAGTCAGTGAGCTTTGCATAACGCAAACAGCAAAGGCACTACCCCACGCAAGAGTGCTCAACTGCTACAAGAGCAGGAGCGAAATACTCAATCCGCGGACAGAACTGTTTCGTCCTTTGTGGACTCGTCAGCGCAGCACAGAGGAAATGAGGCCCAACCTGATAGCAATGGAAATAAAAATTCCCAATCAGGCCCGAACGTACCTTGCCAGAGTGCTCAAACTGACAAGTCAGTGAGCTTTGCATAACGCAAACAGCAAAGGCACTACCCCACGCAAGAGTGCTCAACTGCTACAAGAGCAATAGCGAAATACTCAATCTGCGGACAGAACTGTTTCGTCCTTTGTGGACTCGTCAGCGCAGCACAGAGGAAATGAGGCCCAACCTGATAGCAATGGAAATAAAAATTCCCAATCAGGCCCGAACGTACCTTGCCAGAGTGCTCAAACTGACAAGTCAGTGAGCTTTGCATAACGCAAACAGCAAAGGCACTACCCCACGCAAGAGTGCTCAACTGCTACAAGAGCAGGAGCGAAATACTCAATCCGCGGACAGAACTGTTTCGTCCTTTGTGGACTCGTCAGCGCAGCACAGAGGAAATGAGGCCCAACCTGATAGCAATGGAAATAAAAATTCCCAATCAGGCCCGAACGTACCTTGCCAGAGTGCTCAAACTGACAAGTCAGTGAGCTTTGCATAACGCAAACAGCAAAGGCACTACCCCACGCAAGAGTGCTCAACTGCTACAAGAGCAGGAGCGAAATACTCAATCCGCGGACAGAACTGTTTCGTCCTTTGTGGACTCGTCAGCGCAGCACAGAGGAAATGAGGCCCAACCTGATAGCAATGGAAATAAAAATTCCCAATCAGGCCCGAACGTACCTTGCCAGAGTGCTCAAACTGACAAGTCAGTGAGCTCTGCATAACGCAAACAGCATAATTAGGTGTGAGATTTCGATATGTTGTACATGATGATGAACCGATCTCGTTCCTAGCACAGTTTGGAGCGGAACTGTCTAGTAGCAGCACTGAAATCATTATACTGTATACATGTACACGTTATTCCTGATGATGGGCCTTGCCCGAAAATTTGTGCTAATGTATATCAATTGCAGTGTAGCCTAGAGACCGTTAGAGAGTGTGTACAAGTTGTGTGTACAGGATGTATGGATTCAAGTATTGGCTGCAGTGGAGTCTCCAAACCTTGAGAAAAACGTATACATGTAAGCCAATTAAATTCTTGTGAAAAGAAGAAGGACAAAATGTTACGAGTTATGACTAACTGTCCACCAACGACCGTTTTTAAGTAACCAGATCTTATACAGTCAGCGAGTGCGACAGAATGGCACAAAACTGACAAGGATTACTAGCTTGCTTGCTTTCGTGGAGTGTGGCTGGTGAACTGTTCGTGCTGTTGTCTGCAAGCGTCGTCGTATGGTCTCGTCGGGTCAAATGAAAACTCTGACTAAGGATTACTAGTCCGGCGGATTCTGCCGGCAGAAAAATTGGCAGAATTCGGTACTTTTTCTGGTAAGTTTCATGCATGTTTGGTATGTGGATAAAAAATGGAGCAGAATTCGAGGAATTGCCCGCCACAAGGTTTGCATCGTTTTGCCAATTTCACTGCTTTTCGAGCAGAATCTGCCACCTTTTCGAGCAGAATCCGCTGGTCCCTAACTGGAGTACTGAGACATTCCAACACTTCTCCAAGGCGCAAAACAACAACTTTCCAACTTGGAAGGCTCAGGTTCGGAAAGGTCCAAGAGGGGAAGGAAATCGCAACGAAGAAGAGCACGAGCTACGCATCACCGACACGGCAACAAAGAATGCCGAAAGTTACTGGATGATGACAGGTTTGCGCCTTGGAGAAGTGTTTGAGCTACATGTAGGTGTCAGGTCGTCGAATCAGGCGAATGTCTCCGTAGATCTACTACTCCTTGTCAGTTTTGTGCCATTTTGTCGCACTCGCTGACTGTGTAAGATCTGGTTACGTTGGTGGACAGTAGTAGAGAGGTTAAGATGCACGTTATTTCCGACGTGACGCGAAAGTTCAGCTCGCGTTATTTGCTCGCACGTCGAAAAATCAACGCGAGCGACCTGCTGCTCACGTCGAAATTTGGAGTTTTACGCCAAGTTCGACGTGAAATTGCGCGTCACGTCGGAAATAACGTGCATCTTAACCTCTCTAATAATTATTAGTAGTAACTCGTATACATGTAAGTACAAATTTTCGTTCACGAAATCCTTCGAAGGCTTCGTATGATCACTCCACCAGCAGGCAGCAGGCTAGCAGGCTAGCAGGCTTGCTACGTAGATCTACTAATTTCGTTTTTGGTCGATGTCTGTCACCCCGAACGTTCAGAAAAAAAACTCTAGTTTCGTCAAAATAATAGTGAAAGCACTCCAACAGTACAGGTGACGGAGCTAGCGCGAGCAAACACAGCTGAACTGTCTGACCGTGAACAGTCGAATCGTATTGTTTTGCCGAACCATTAATTTTTTCAGTTGGTTCTGTGGCGAGCAGCTAGAAACATTTTTTTCGTCTGTAGTTCAACAGACAGTACCGAGAGGACGACTAATCCTAAGCCTATCCGGTCTCACTCTCAGCTCGCAATGCTTTCAAGCCGGCAGAAACAATTTTCAAGTGCATGCATACTAGGAGGAGGCGAGGTTCCCTCTCCAATACTTGTATAATTATCAGCAATTTCAGGATACCGTTTCGCTTCGAAGTCGGGGAGCTCCAGCGACACAAAGGACACAACTCGAAATGACGACTCATCAGCTCCACGATGTGTCGTAGGTAAACGTAGGTAAGCATTTGAACAAAAACTCTTTGGTCCTGACACATACAATGTATGTGTCAGGACCAAAGAGTTTTTGTTCAAAATTTAATGACTATTATTTTGGAAGTTGCTTTTCTGTACTGCCATGACCAGCGACCGTGTGATAGTGGAAGTGCGTGAGGCTACAAATTCGTGTGTTGTTGCCTTAAGTCAGCGTATCCTTACATTCACCGATGATACAGAACCGTATCGAACGGTCCGCCAGGTCAGGCCATGGCCGGCTTACTTCTAAAAAAAGTTGACCTACCCATTTCCTGTGGAACTCGTCAGTAATGTTCATTTCCGGTGCAGACTCCCCTCAGGCCGTACCACCTAGAATACCGCTGCTACGACCCTGTACTATTTTTCAACTTGATGCTGATAATTATAGTAACTACTTCCAACGCACACAGCCACATCAAGTCCTTGGCTACGCAAAAAAAGAAAAGCTAGGGTCACCATACAGGGGCGTCGGAAGTAGAGGTGAAACGCTTCCATGTTTTTCATGTCCGGGTACCCTAATGCCAGCATAGTTTCCCACGGTTTGGGCATCGGTTCCATACACTCTTTTCTCCAGACCGACAAATGGGTTCGTGAAAGTTGTTTTTTTGAAAACATTTTTAACGAGCAAGAACGAGACATCGGAGAGTCCATGTGCGAAGAAGATAATGACCAGGGGAACGCTTTGAAAAAACGGTGATCGTAAGGCAAGACATTTAAATCTTGAGTAGACTTGACGTGTACATGTACAAGTACATGTGTTCGCACGGGAACGAGATTTTTCTTGACCGAACGGGTACCCGATTCTTTTCAGCTGGCGGTTCCAAAACCGGTTCCTTACCCGAACCGTTTCACCCCTAGTCGGAAGGTATTTTAGTGTGGTACGGTCAGCCATCTGAAGTACAATTTACTCGTGGGAGAGGGGTGGCTGAGCCAAATATTTTGGAAATTTTAGATCCCAGATTAGTTTGATTGATTCACGGGGTACCTGGGGGCAAAAAGTGGTACGGTCAATACCGTAGTGACCGTACCGTGTCCGACGCCCCTGCCATATTCCTGATGATGCCCTGTTGAGGAAAGATTTGGAAAGATTAGGAGAGGTGTATATAGCCAAGGACTTGTCACGGCTGTGTGTGTTGAACTTGGAAGTAGTTACTATCATGACGAGGCTATAGAGGATGTATGCCATTCTCATTTTATTGATGTTATTGCTTGCGTTTTCCGAAATGTGGACTGAAGGCAATGGCAGGTTTCTGGGCCTACCAGTCAGTTTTATGTGCAGTGTACAACCCCCCCCCCCCTTCCCCCAAAATACATAGGCACACTGAATGCACAAATATAGCCAGGAACAGTGTTGAAATGTTGGATTTGTTGCATCCCGATCAAGATCATTGAGATTCGTAGCATTATCGTATGTATGTTTTTTGTCGCGTCCAAGTCAGGATTGCACGGGTTTGTATCCGAGCAATCCACCTCCAGATCTAGAATTGGGTTGCTCGAAATCCTTTTTCATTTTCGGTAATATTCTCATTCTTCAGAAGAGGGGGGGGGGGAGGGGGTTCTCGAATTGAGGGAATTCAGTGATGTGGAATTTAAGGGAACACATCCGTTCGTACTGAGTTCATCAAAGTGAAGAGATGGTAAAGACAGTACGGGACATTTTCATAGGAAGTTAGGAACCCAATCCCTAGAACCCCGCAATTTGCAATCCTAATCTCGCTTCGACTAATGTAGTACGCCCCTGGTTTCCGGGCGCAATAGAATGGCTATTTGTTCTGTCGTGAAATTGTTGGAGCAATAAGCTGGGAAACAGGACCGAACCTACACAACATGCGTTGTGCAAGCAAACTTCTATTGGAAACTAAAATGATCATCACCTGAAGAGCTGAGGTGCAAATGCGCTAAGCGCCAGATTTGAGAAAGTTTTAGATCGTCGGTGTAATCAAAGACCTAGGTACACAGCCAGGCAAAGTTTCACATTAAAAACTATTTCAAAACTGGAACCCAGAAACGTGGCAGCCCTGTACTTGTGCCCTGTCCCGGCACACCTGGGTAAGAAAGAGCTGTGAAAAACGGGGGCACTGAGTCTCATTAGCATAGCCAACATAACTCAGTCACGGTTGTCCGATGCTCGCTGTGCGGATGAAACTCGAGGTCCAAGCTAAACATCTAAGGAGTCTCGGTGAAGGTGTGCTTGATAATACATTCTTGAAAGTATGCTGGCCGTTTGGTTGGTGAAGTTATGGAGCACATGATGATGAGATGTGTTTTCTATGTAAACGGTCATCTTCAAGAGTTCAGTTTTCCTTGTAAACAATATACAGCTCCAAAGTGTCCAGTATGTTCTTACTACCAGTCGATGCTTGTCTCTGTGCTGTGTCTGTCGGTTTGCACAGCGGTCGCTGAGCTGGCATTGGACATTGTGGCCTGCTCAATAGCTGTACTAGAAACCAGAGTAATAGGACACTCATCACGTGATCCAAGTGAATGATGTCATGTTACCACAGGCTAGCCTGCAGTTTGGCCATCTTGCATCTGTGATGGGTGCAGGCAGTTGCACTGACCAAGTGACGAGGCACACGGCAAGAACTCCACAGGGGTTTTCTTCCAGCAGCAGCACAAGTGTAACACGGATATCGTAGTGAACAGAATGAACGAGACCTGTCGATTGAGCCATGACCTGGCCAGAAGAGCGGTGTTGGCCGTGTGCGCAGTCATCATGACATCATAGCTCAAAGACTGCGGAGAGTACAGTGCTTGTTCTGAAACCTAAAAACCGTACAAATGTACTGTGCACGACTGTCGGAAGGATTTCGCCCGCTCCAACAAGCTCAAGCGACGCGCTCCGACTCACACTGGCGAAATGAAGTTGTCCTGGACATTCTGGGGGTGGGAGAATCGTTCTATCCTCTCTAGAAGAGGAACGAAAAAGCTCTCGGTCGGTAGCCAAGAATGCAGGGTGCATAAAACTTGGGGGCGAATACCCAGGCCCACTTCACCTCACCTGCACAGCTATTTTGGCTTACTGCAGCAAGTCCAGCAACAGCACTGCTGCCACCACCAACACCACAAACAACAGCAGCGGGCAACAGAAGTAGCAGAGGGCAGCAGCAGTAGCAGCAGCAGAAACAGCAGCAGTAGCAGAAACAGCAGCAGCAGC
This sequence comes from Sycon ciliatum, assembly GCF_964019385.1. Classification (NCBI taxonomy): domain Eukaryota; kingdom Metazoa; phylum Porifera; class Calcarea; order Leucosolenida; family Sycettidae; genus Sycon; species Sycon ciliatum. Next base: position 14,289,062 of record NC_088651.1, on the reverse strand, counting down.
AGAGACAGCAGCAGTGGCAGAGACAGCAGCAGAAGCAGAGACAGCAGCAGCAGCAGAAACAGCAGCAGCAGCAGAAACAGCAGCAGCAGCAGCGTAAACAGCAGCAGCAGCAGAGACAGCAGCAGTAGCAGAGACAGGAGCAGTAGCAGAGACAGGAGCAGTAGCACTGCAGAGACAGGAGCAGCAGCAGAGCCAGGAGCAGCAGCAGCAGAAACAGCAACAGAAACAGAAAAAGGTGAACTCAACAATAAAATTCCGCCATGTGCGGGGGTATCTGCAGATTGTGCAGGAGAGATCCGGAGTTGCACACTCTTGTTTATGTACTCTTGCTGACACTATGGTCAGTATTCTCTCTGTACTCAGTGATCCATTAGACTATGACCAATGTATCCTCGTTATACTTATAAAACTGAGAAGATAGAACAAGACTTTGTTTTGCTTGTCAATTGTCATGCTATGCGATCATAAGGCAATGTATACGAACTAGAACAGGAAACTGCTCTGTTTGACGTGCCAGTCGCTATCGAGCACACTGCAATCAAACTTACGATTCACGACTCTCAACCGCCGGTCCGGGCGCAGGGAATAGTGCCCTTGTCCATGGCCTGCGAAATGGTGCTGGTCTGGAAAATGGTCACACTACGTCTGAAGATGTTGTCATTATTTCTTGAGTTGTTATGGCCAAGGTTGCTATACCAGAGGTTTCTCATCACGAAGTCACATCCGGCTGCGGTCCGCTACCCTCAATTTGTGTGTTTCAAATGTTTATTCTCACTATCGCTATCGCTGTCTCTGTGTGTGCCAGTATTGCGTGGAGCGAGAAATTCTGTTAGCTCGGCGTGCATTTGTGGAGCTGGTTGATTCAGCATTTTAATTTTTTTATTTTTTACTATTATTCACTTATCACCCACTACAATTCACTGGCATCACTGAGTTTATTCCCGTAGCTATGCAGAAGACGGTACTTCAGTAACGTCTGGCACTAGCCAGGGTCCATACAGCTTTAATTTGGTGTTTGTTTGTTTGTGTGTTTGTGTCACGCCTGGCGCTATCCCGTATCTGTCCCGTACCGTCCCGTACCATCAAACACAGCTGGCCACATACAGCTGGCCACAATATTCAAATAGGGCTTTCAAACGCAAGATCATAACGTGAAGCAACTTGGAAGAATGAGTATGAATGCGAAGTGTATGGAGGAATGCATGTAGGGCGATAGTGCGGGTTCAAATCCCAGGTATTGCCTGAAAAAAAGTAGGAGAATTGAAAAATTTATAACATCCCTTTTCTTTTTTGCCGTCATCAAGGCGGTAGACGGTGTCGTATTACCCTCGACCGTACATGTCCCGTACCTGCCCCGTACCTATCCCGTACCGTACCGTACAATCAAAGATGGCTGGCCACAATGCATATTCAAATAGGGCTTTCAAATACAAGATCATAACGTGAAGCAACTTGGAAGAATTAGTATGTATACGAAGTGTATCGGGGATGCATGCAGGGCGATAGTGCGGGTCGAATCCCAGGTTATGTCTAAAACAAAAAGTAGAAACTTATAAGAATTTATAACATCCCTATGCTTTTTTTGTCTAGGTCATCAAGGCAAAAAAGCATAGAGTAGGGCCCTGAGCTTCCAAGCTCTCTCGTTTCAATACACATGTACATGTACGCCTTTGAAATCATTCCACTGGCATGTCCTCCGGCCCTCGCTCTCACTCACCCTGCAGAATGATAATTTTTACGAAGGATAATGGCGACCGTTCAGTGACTAGTTTGCAAAATGGTTTGTCTCGCCACTTTGCATGTACCCAGCTCCTATCATGAAATGCACTAATAGCCAATGCGCATCATATCATTGGTGGCAAACCGTGGCCATGCATGCAGATGAATATTTATGAGCCGCCAGCAGCTGGCTTCTGATGCGATTCCTATGCCATGAGTCATCAAATATGATGAAAATTAATGATGTCATCCAAGGGCGATTCATAATGACCATTGACCACGTCATCATGAACAAGAGCTATTCAGTACTCTGCACATGCAAAAATCAAATTCCTGTTTTTGCACACAAAAAAATATGCAGTGTCTAGAAGTAGGCTAGAACCGGTGATGCACACACACATGCAACAGTATACTTCAAAATCCACACGGCCAACCTTGCTAGCTGCAAGGAACTCGAAGAAAGCACGCATTTCAATCTGTCAAGTCCCGGCTTTATGTGATAAATGTTTTACACCCAGTACATAAGTATTCCCGGGGGCCAGTCATAATCTTACAACTCCTTGGTTCTCACACTGCATGCACGACGATCAAACGAAGCTTGCCTGCGGAATCCGTACACGTCACTATGCGTACGAGCGTCTCAAACAGCAACACGGAAATGTACAATCCACCATACATGTACTGATAGCAACCTGATACTGATTGTGTGGAGGGGAATACCCTAAACAGACGAGAATAGATAAACAAAGATCCTACTAACACTCTAAAAACAAAAGTACTGACACTAACAAGCAAACTGTCGAAATAATACTTCAGTAGTAAGAATATTTTTTCTAAAATGCTCCTGTGAAAACTATTGTAGCTAATTTGTGTGCTTTTGGGATCATAACTTGAATACAATTATCTAAGAGGCATGATTGTCCAGCCCTATAACTGCGCTCATGTGCTACGGAGAGGACCATAGATAGCCACAGGCGAACGCCGCTCCTGCACCAGCCATGCCTTGGCCGGAAACCATCAAATCAGCAGCATAACCCTAGAAAGTTTACGGGCAGCATCACGTGGATGAAGCGTGCTAGAAGAGAAAGTTACAAAAATCCGCTTTTCCAGCCAACATTATCCACCAACACCTAACCAAAAAATACTAGATTTCCTATAATAATAATAATAATGTCAGTTCGCATATCACTCATTGCATGAGGTCAACGCATCTGTTGACAATTTCGAGCCAAGCAGCTCTATCAGAAGGAGATTGCACAGCATCCAGAAGCGCGAGATTTCCTATAAAGAGGAGAAAAAATTACAAAAAATAGACATACTAGTAGAGTTGTCTAGAGCGTCCAAACTGGGTTAGAGTACGAGTGCAAGGAACGTTATCCTACATGTCTCATGTCAACATGGGATCTTGCACTCCAACCTGACTGAACATCCAGAAACACGAATTATTAAATTTTAAGTTAGATGTAGAATGTGCCTGGTCCGAACGTCGGAGCTCGCGCCTCCTACCGAAGAACTTAGTTCGTACTTATGTTAGATCACGCAATAAGCCCGTGTTCACGTGAGAGCTGTTCATACATAGGTGGAGCAGCTGGGATGCCGCTGAGCTACTTCTCTTCCTTGGATTTGGCCAGTATGTCGAGGTTCTGTGCAATGAGTCTGCACAGCTCCTGCAACGGGAAAAGCAACAGAAATGCAGAATAGCGGTGCTCATGAGAAGTTCAGCCACTGCTGACGGAGGCGACTCGAGGCCACAATGGGTACCAGTGGTTGTACTGTCGTGGACATGGAAATCCAGTCGATTGACCGGCGCCGGCGCCCTCAGGGCGTACAGAACCGCGCTTGATCGGTTGCGACCAGCATGCTGCAGCATGTGTGCACTGCCTACCCGGTACCCACGGCTGCATGGTCAGCGCCCTGGGGCTGCTAGATGTGCGAACGGATTTCCATGTCCACGACAGTAGGATGTGGATGTGTAGGATTGGGGGGGGGGGGAGAGAGATAGGGTGCTTACAACAGGAGCGTATACAGACGTCGACATTGTCTGATATAATAAAGACAAGCGGCGAGAGTTTAAAAGATGGGGTAGTCCGTGATCTATTAACTGGTTTAGTCCGTGATCATCGATCTTTTTCACGAAAAGAAAAAAATATTCGTTTGTGGGTGGGAGGGGTGAGGAGTGTTTCGTTTTAAGAAAATTTTAATATTGATAGCTGAAACATTAATCCATTCTAGCTGTCAAGTCAATATATTTTTCGTTCTAGGGGGTGGGTGGGGGCGGGTCATTACTAAACTTTTTCGTTCCGTGAAAATGATCGATAATGCCGGATGGCCCCTAAATCGATTGCATTGCACTTGGATATCTCCGTCATGCAGACATATGCCCTTATCAGGGTTCTAGCCAGATCCAAATAGTGGGGGGGGGGGGGAGGGGGCAGGGGAAACAATTACGTATCCCCATTTTCTCCATCTCCCAAATTGTCTTGCCACGCAAAATGCAACGTACGGTGCGAACCCTGACTTCACGCCAGACAGATGTGCGTTTATGAACCCTTTTCTAGCGACTATCGAGTGAATTTTCATTGAATGGCAGGAAAAAATTGACAAATGAGGGAGAGGGGGGGGGGGCTCCACGTTTTTTCACAGAGGGTATTCAACTAGGGTAGGAGGGTGTTGCCCCCCCCCCCCCCCCCCGCCTCCTCCCTCCCCACCTTTTCCTAGAACCTGGCTTTTACACTGCCTCAACAGGAATACAGGAAATGGGGTGTTAGTAGAGGGTACGGCTCCTTTTCAGACCGGTGCATGCTGATAGTACAGGGCTCAAACTCACTTTCTCTCTTGGTATTTTGATTAGAAAACATACATGGCAGTGAAACTACAGAGTGTTAAACTCTCAGCCAAATGTTCATGGCTTCGTGAAGAGGGAACGGGTGGAGGATGTCAACAAGCCTTTCCAAATCATTCCATATTCGTTTCGATCTCACACCTTCATCAGCAACCCTCTCTGTCCTTCTTGATGATTTTTTCAGACCAAAAAGTCAAGAAAAGTTTCAATGAACAGTGCATAGCTGTTGCAGCTCGGCCAAAAGCTCTTAAAAGAGATGACAGTAAGATTTCAGTATAGAAGGGTACCTAAACTGGTCATATACAAAAAAAACAATGGAGAACTCACCGGCAGAGATGCCAGGTCCTTAACATGGTCCAATGTGGTCCCATCCGGATCATCCAGCAGGGTGCTGAGTTTCTCCACTGGCTGTTTATACACTTTTTTGTGAGCTCTGTACACCATGTTCCAAAAAGTAATGGCCTCCTGTGCACTGGGGAGAAGCTCGACCATGCGGAACTCCTTCGTACTCCGTACGTACTTTGAAGCCATGAGTGCAACATGACGCAGCTGAACTAAATTCTGCACAGAGTTTAGGGAACACACGCAGCAGAGCAAGAAAAAAGTGACAATTATTTTGCTGAAGATGCACTGTGACCTACTCGCAAGAAGAGGGTACTGTGCAGGCAGAACATTTCGTCGGTCAATAATTTCGCCCAACTCCAAAGAAAGGGAGTTCGTCCGGTTGTAAATTTCATCCATGGATCACAAGAGTGTATGGAAGAACTGGACAAATCGACATTGGTCCGGCATTTAATTTAGTCCAAAAGCTCCTTGGACGAAAAGGATGAAATTAAATTCCAGACGAATAGTTCTGCTTGTACAGTATATAAGTGGCAAGAGAACACAACATGGGAGGTGTAGGGACTCCAAGGAGCCGGTGAGGCAAGCTGCAGTTTGCAGCAAAATCCTAGAGCAAAAATTATAGTAAATCCTTTATAAAACGTGGTCCATCGGTGAACCAGAGAAAACTTACTTATTGGCAAGGGTGCTTTGTAGGAGTGTTAGCCGTGGCGTAGGAAATTTGAACCCAGCCCATATACATGTACACATTCAACACGTTACTCATTGCTCATAAAAATTGGTCCTCGCTCTTATCCAACTGTACAGTAATTTCACTGATTTTACGTGCACCATAATTATCCTTGGTACTTTCGGTGCATAATTCTGTGAAGCGTTTGCCCTCTCCCTTGTCCGAACAAACTCCTCATCTAAACTGCAGCATACAATTTCCCTGTACACTATTTCTCTCTGATCCGCACGTCCAAGTTACGGGAACCTTGGTCTATCGGGCGCCCTGTGGACGAGTGTAAGTGGAAATATTACTACTGTTTTGCCATTTTTTTGCGGAAAAGGTGACATCATACGGCAGATATCTCGCCCTTCGCCATCAACGTATGTGATTCAGTGTGGCTGACATTTGCAGGTTACGGACAGTGCATGGGTAAGAGAGATAATTATAAGTGTATTGCAACACAGTACTGTCGGTCGCCGAAGAACTGGGGGTCAGCCTCCTAGCCTAGACCGTTCATATGTTCAGTTGATTCACCCTGCATACATTGTTATGCTGTGCTTGGCGAAATTCTAGGCCGGCCGTTCTTCGGCGCCCACCAGTACTGCGCGGCTAGCTGTGTGATTAGTCAATTCTCAGGTAGTGAAACAGGCGATAATACCGACCCGTTGCCCTACCTGCTTAGGTGGCACACTGGAAAGTGCCTCAAACACATGAAGTACATACTTCAGCACCCTGAGAAAGACATCGGGGTGGCCTGGCGGTGAAAGCGCAAACTCTTCAGCACCACTTGCAGCGGCAGCAGCAGCCTCTGGCTGGGGTGGATCGACGTCGCTCGGTTGCTTCTGCAGATCCAGCAGTATCCTTGCCGAGCTCTGCACGAGTAACCTCAGCACGCAGTCGAGCACCGCATTGTATTTGTCGAACCCGGGACTCAGGTAACCGTGTTCGTACAAGGTTTGGACATTCTGCACTGTGGTGTCATTAAAATACGTGCATACCTCTGCAGGAAGCACATAATCATCAGGATCATCCATCAGCTTGTTGATGAATGGTGGAGTCAGAGGGTGAAGGTGCGATTTAATCACGGGTGCCATTTCGGCCAACTCTGTAGTCTTCGGTCGGTACTGTGGAAGATAATAAACGAGAAAAAAACAGTTTCCACGTTAAAGTTAAAAGAATGAGAAAGGTATGGACTCGGATGGAGAGCCAATGATCAATTTATACAAAAGAGAAAGGACCAAGGAACTGCGAGTTACGCTATACTGTCCACTAACACCACCAGTTACTAAACAATCAGCACATGCGATAACATTGCACGGCACTGACCGACGGTACTGACGTTCTACAACTAACTGGCTAACAGCTCTAGCACATCATGGATTCTCACTCCAACAGCCTTCCAACTTAGGAGGTTCTAAGTTATAGAAATAACATGAGGATGGGAAGGTAAGCGCAATCAAGATAAGCACGAGCTGAAAGTCTCAGCTGTGAAGGACGTCGGTGGATGTCACAGCTGAGACTTTCAGCTCGTGCTTATATTGATTGCGCTCACCTTCCCCTCCTTATGTTATTTCTATAACTAACTTAGAACCTTCCAAGTTGGAAGGCTGTTGGAGTGAGAATCCAAGATGTGCTAGAGCTGTTAGCCAGTTAGTTGTAGAACGTCAGTACCGTCGGTCAGTGTCGTGCAATGTTATTGCATGAGCTGATTGTTTAGTATCTGGTGGTGTTAGTGGACAGTATAGTGTAACTTGTAGTCCCTTGGCCCTTTCTCTTTTGTATAAAATAATTAATAAGAAAGGTGTTTGCCCCCCCCCCCCCCACACACACACACACCGGAACTCGCGCCTTCCAACTTTCTTATAAAATCATCGCCGAAGTCGTTAGCACTCTTGTACTGTTATGCCCAATGCGGGCTTGCGACAAGTTGGTTTTGAGGTGACAGCATTGAGAATGACCGAGGGTCCTCGACGTCTGTTCTCGCCGTCCATGAGAGAAGCTGACTCACGCAACTATCTGGTGTTCACGAGGTGTTTGTCGCTCTGCATATGGAGCGTCTCTGTATGCTTGTATACATGGCAATGGGTTCGCCTGGAGAGCACTGCTATTATAAGTGGTGCTCTTCAGACACAATCTTCCTCATTCTTCTCAAGCTCTGCTGATGAGGAGTGAATTCCCCCAAACACGGGGTATTCAGCAGGGAGTGGCGCTTTCTTGCAGGTTTGCTGAGTGGTAGGTTTGAGGGTCTTCTCGTGTACTCTGGATGGCAGTCGTGAGTCAGTCAAGTGTCAAGCTGGCGGAAAAGCGCGAGCTCCGGTGTGGGGAGCGAACACCTAGTCTTTTCTTAGAAAATCTTCACCAAAGTCACTACGGCTATCTCGCAAAGTTAAAGAATAATATTCCATACATAGCAGGCTGAGAGCCAGCTCCTGAGGGGTGGTATGGCCCCAGGTCTGCTACGTAACTGATTATCCCGTCCCCTTGTCCAATTTTAAAATCCTGGAAGGATACATCCCTAGCTCGATGCATCAAATCTGTTTGTTTTAGCTACACATTGCTCTAGCAATAGATATGACAGCTAGCGCAGCAGACTTCGAAGGACGAGAACCACAGTTTAGGAGAGAGAGAAAGAGAGAGAGAGAGAGAGAGAGAGAGAGAGAGAGAGAGATAAAAAGAGAGAGAGTGTGTGTGTGTTTGATAGAGAGTGAGTGCGAGAGAAAGAGAGAGGAGAGAGAGAGAGAGTGTGTGTGTGTGTGTGTGTGTGTGTGATAGAGAGAGAGAGAGAGAGACAGAGAGAGAGAGAGAGAGAGAGAGAGAGAGAGAGAGAGAGAGAGAGAGAGAGAGAGAGAGAGAGAGAGAGAGAGAGAGAGAGAGAGAGAGAGAGAGAGAGAGAGAGAGAGAGAGAGAGAGAGAGACAGAGAGAGAGAGACTCTAGCCAGGAGTGTAGTTGGATAGCTTATTTCTAGTAGTACTTCCAGATAATCAAGTGCGCACTGAATAGCCCATGATCACATGAACGCTGGAATTGGTTACAACTGCTGAGGCCATGGCAGCACCAGCCGTACCAGTGGCGCCGGCCCTGCTTCGGGTCGCCATAAACTATTATGGAAAAATAAAAAATAAAAACATCGCTACAAGGGCCACTTCCAACACAGCACACAGCACACAGCACACAGCATACAGTACTAGGCACTACCTTCCCTGGAAGAATTCACTGGAAACACCGCTTTGACGAAATAATAGAGATTCTGCACAATGTAAAGTTTGCACTCCACTCACGGAAAGTTGTCTATGTAGAGTACGTGAGTAGGGCTCTGAGAACCGAGGTGCTCCATACGTGGATTGGGATACAACATGTATGATTCTCTACCCAGGTCAGTTAATTGGGAACTTGCAGCCTGGCACGAGGGAAGCATGGATGCAGCGAATGGGTTTTTAGGCCTTTTCAGTCACCACTTCGTGGTGGATCTGATCTACTCACCTCCCACCGCTTAGGCCTCGGTCACACTACAGCAAAAATGCTGCATCAGCGTCAGCATCATGAGATTTCCGGGGCAACTGATGAAGACACGGGGAATTTGAGCATCAGACGCAGCAGCGTCTGACGCGAGCAAATCGGCTGCGTTGCTCCTGCCGCTGTATGCACTTGCACCAGAAACAGTGTCTTTAGAAAAATGGAGAACCGTACCGTACTCTATCACAGGGATTTGGTTTGCCACAGAGTGGTTTTGTGAAGTGCCTCAGATCGCGACGGCAAAAGCAAAAATGCAGTGTGACTCCACGTCAGCGTCCAGCTTCAAACTCACCGTTGTGTGACCAAGGCCTAAGGAGCTGCATCTGCGCCTGGATCCTAGAGGGTGGCGGCGTTCCTGCAGCTGCGGAAAACTCAGCCTCCAGCCTCACCTCCCGCAAACCGGGAAAACATTTCCCCAGGTCGACCCGGTCGTACACTTTACGCATTCGGAGTTGCCATGGGCAGCTATGTGATGCGAAAACTCTACCGGTGAAGATCACACACACACACAGTGACTCGAATACATCTCTAATATTTTTTTTTTTAAAGTGAACTTTGTACGTCCGCGTTAGGGCCTCGTCAGACAGCGGCAAAAACGCAATATTCCTGTGATTATAATCCGAATCTCCATAGAAACTTGACGCGAGAGCGGCGAAATCGAGGGTAGACGCTCCAAACAAAGAAGCAAGAACGGACCACGTTTTCCGCTCCAAACAAGAGTTTGATGATGATACGCGATTGACGCTGATATTCACTGACTTTTTCATCTCGATATGAAAGAGCTAATTGGCCACGGACAAGAACAAAACGCATAAGGATTGCTGCAAGGATTGCACTGAAAGTGTTGGCGATTTCCGAGGCGAAGGAATTTGCCATTGCTCGTGGAGATTACCACTAGACGCTCGAGATGGATTTTGAATTTTCATTCTCCCCACATGTGTAGTGTGATCGCGATTCTAATCCTGGACGATTTTCTTTATTCGCCATGCACCGAAAATTTGCCGGAGTCTGATCAGGCCCTTACAACCGGCTATACGACCCTGTAAAAGGAGCTGTTCTCACCTTGCCGAGCGGATTCCCATATCCGGATTTGCCTTCATATATTGTTGCCATCTCTTGCCGTGTCAGATACTGGAGACGTGCCAGAGATGGACACAGAACCTTGCAGTGATCAAGAGCTCCGGAGATGGGGAAGGTTCCCGGTGCGCCCTCTCTGTTCAAGAAGCAGGACATGAAGAAGGTAAATATCAAAACGCCGAGTTCGCGTTTGAACTGCGTTTTCTCATCCTTGCTCGCTGCCGCCAGGACGTAAAGGTCAAAACGCGTGGCCCATCGGAGCTGAAAGATGCTTTCAAGAAGGCGCCCAGCACAGCAGCAGTCCAATAGGATGACAGCATTCCTACACGGTGAAATGCACGCATACAAATCACAAACGAATAATATCAAAAAGGTGACACGGAGACAATAATCTTTTAATATTGCAGTGAATAAAACTAAAGGTGCAATCGAATCACGATCATCGCAACGAATAAATTGTTCCAGAACTTTTTCTCGTCACAATTGTCAATGCAAACTCGTGACTGAAGATGAAATTAGCAATAGGATGTATACACTTGGAGTGACAAAAGCAAGTGCATGTATACTCTTATCAACAAAAGTGCATAAACAAGAGTATGCAACTGTGGTTATGGGTCAGTGAGCGACGCGCTGCCTTCATGACGTAGCTTGGCTTCATCACGCTCTGAAAGCATGCATTGAAACCCACAATTTCTCGTACGAGCCCATCCGATTTTGCTCGATTCGTTCCAGTACCAACGCGATCTCTAAATTCTGGCGCGAGAACTCCAGTTCCGTACGAAAGTTCATTTCAAACCAGAGGGAAAGTGCGGTGTTTGATTTTCCGCAGTGCGCGGACTGCAGCTGGATGATGTAATGAAGGCAGTGCACCGCGCATCTGACCCATAGAAAAGAGATCACAGTTGCATACCCTGGTTTATGGACTCATGTTATTAATTATGTGCTACCTTCTTAACCGTACACTTGTTTGTGTCACTCCAAGTGTATACATCCTATTGCTAATTTTTATAATTATCTTCAGTCACGAGTTTGCATTGACAATTGTGACAAGAAAACGTTCTGGAACAATTTATTCATTGCGATGATTGTGATACGAGTGCCTATAGTTATATTCATTGCATTATTAAGAATAATATCAAGAGTTTTAAGATGGCAATAAACAGAATCAGCTGAAGTGACATGTTACGAAGGTTTTATTGAGATGTAAAATGGCGATGGACAAAGAAATACCTGTGAAGGACACTTTTACATCTCAATAAAACCTTCGTTACATGTCACTTCAGCTGATTCTGTTTCTTGCCATCTTGAAATTGTTGTCACCTCGCCGCCTGTTCAAATATCAAGAGTGCAAAAACAAGAGTATGCAACTGTGGTTATAGATCAGTGCGTGGCGCGCTGCCTTCATTACGTAAATTGCGTCCATCACGCACTGAACGGATGCACTCAAGTCCCCTATTTCTCTTACGATCACATCTGTTTTTGCTCGATCTGTTCCAGTACATAAGCGCGATCTCTGAATGACGGCGCTTGAACTCCAGTTCCGTACGACAGTTCCTTTCAAAGCAGAGGGAAAGTGCGGTGTTTGATTTTCCTCAGTGCACGGACTGCAGCTGAATGATGTAATGAAGGCAGCCCGCAGCGCATCTGGCCCATAGAAAAGAGACGACAGTTACACACTAATCTCATGGACTCTTGATAATATTCGATGCAGGAGATCCATATTCCTCCAGAATTGATCCCAGATGCACGCGCACACGCACGCATCAATGAACACATTCACCCAAACTCACACAATCACAAATGCGCATATACACTAGTGCTGAAACGATTACGTTTTTTCCTTAGTGGCTTAGCTGATACCATAACGATCGGCTTATCGGCTAAACGACTATTATTGTAACTACATGAGTACATGTACATTCTGTGAATTTCAAAATTTTACGAGTCCAACATCGCCAACGACGGAAAGCGGGTGCATAGATCCGATGTTCCCGCAACAAGTCTGTCAGCTGTTCGGACTGACCAGACGAATACAGACAAGACAGAGGCAACTCACTGGTTGCAACCCAAGCGCTGATTGTGCCCTTCGCCGGTGACTTTGCTGACTCCGACGATGAAGTCAGAGAAGCCGGCCAGGGGTGCAGATCGGCGGATTTCGACGGATGAGCTGATGCGCGGCGCACCAACAAGTAACTAGTTGCTTTTCCTGTCTATGCTCAAAATAGGCCCAGACGCCAGGCCTAGCTCGTCGTCGAGCAAACTGGTTCTGGAACCATCGACAGAACGGAAAACATGAAACTGAAGACCACAATACTGTCTTTAGCTCGAGACTACTTGCACGTGGAGGGAACTCCAGCCCCTGCAGCTGGTGTAGACACATACTGAGCCTGCCCGTCCTGCATGCTGCATGTAATAGACCAATCCCGAAAAGATTGTCTCGGTTTGAAAGGGGGCATGTCACCTGAGAGTACACTGTACAACACATACATGGCACTACCCGATCAGCATGCAGCACAGGATGTGTTTGATAGTTTGCGTGTAAATGCGGGGGTAAGTACACGGTTTTCTCGTTAGTTGCATGCAAGAGAGACGATCCGACGGAAAGCAAATATTTGTGTGGGTTTCTCCCTTGCACTGATAATGTTCTGCTGTTGGAGTTGAAGTGCTAAGCCATAATCCTTGTTTCGCTCTTCTGTGTAGTGTGAAGAGGTCAACGAACATGTAGAGCTCACTTTGATGAAGTAGGCAAGGCTGTGAGCGCTGTGGCTCAAAGCGATAGGCCCTAAATCGTACGAGATATTTCGAGCGCCATTGTTTGTTGCGAGCGCTTCGTCTTCGATGAGTCTTGCCTCTTTCCTGTCAGGTTTCCTCCTATAGGACCAAGCATGAAGTAACTGTACTCATCTGCAGCCGATCAATGTTCTACTGCGCAAGAAGATTGCGTTTTCTCCAAGCCAGTGCCCCGCCAAAGACCATCGCCATGTCACAACGTCGGAACGAGTTCATGATGAGAATCATCATTCGCGCGAGCTTGATGAAGAACTATTTCGAAACACAACATAGTCTCTACCTCCGGGACGACAACTATGCGCCGGTCCTGGAAGGGGAGAATGTCTCCAGCGATAAGAACGAAGACGACGGCGATATTTCGGCAACGTGGAGTCAGCGGAGTTCGTCAAGCTCTTCCGCCTCCGGGATCCGGTACATGTGCAGTAGGTGACATGTCGACACGAGCGTGCGGGAACACAGCATACACTGTAGTACTGTTGCGAGAGTTTGTGGAAGGAGTCCAAGTCGGGAAATCCATCAGCTCCAAAAGCTACCTGAAGGTGGGCGATGAGACTCCAGCTTCAGACTACAACAGTCAGGACTTGTAAATAGTTGAACCTTGTGAAGCAGCAGATCGAGAAGTTAGTTGAAATCGTAGCTTTTGCAGTATGTCGGCGCTATGTAGCTTGTATTTTTTTACGGAGAGTCGATCGCCACGCGAATGTTTCTCTCCTCACCGAGAGCTAGCTGGCCTCCAAACTCCGTCAGGGTAAGGTACCGAAGGTCCTTTGACTAGCTGCTGGCAGGACTCCATCAAATCCTTTAGCTTCAGCTCGGCAAGCAAAAGTCTCTCTCTCTCTCCCCAACAATCTTTTCGGGATTGGTAAGAAAAGTAGTCAGCTCAAAACTTCACACGACAAAAGACGGCGACGGTGATCGCGTCGATGCTTCTCAGATCGCGCTTGTACTTTACACGTACATCGATGTTGCAAGTGGACAGTCATGTACATATTCGTGTCGTACTCGCAACACTTTCAATGCATGCACGCTTTGTGCGACCCCAAAACGGGGGAAATCCCGCACTGAGCGTAAGTACATGTACCATTCTACTCGTTTAGCCGATAAAATCGAAATAACCGTTCGATCTATTTCTTATCGAGTAAGTAACGAGTAATCGATATAATCGTTTCAGCACTAATATACACCCCCCCCCCACACACACACACACATACAAGCACATACAAACGCACACACACGTGCACAGGCACACGCACACATGCACACCCATACACACCCATACAAGCATACACACACATACACATACAAACACACACGCAGACACATATATACGCACACATACACACAAACCTACACACACACATACACAAACACGCTGACCTTACGACCACACCAGTTTAGGGCAAGAACTCCTTAAGCTGGATGCGACTATAGGTTTTTTGTCAGAGTCTACTAAAGCAAACTCCTTGTCGTTCGGGCTACCACTGCTCTTCGGAAATTCACCTCCATGGCCACTAAAGGAGAAGAATAAAAGTCCGTCCTTCTCGACCTGTAATGGCAAACAGAAACGAGATTTCACGATGCACCCAAAGGTTTTAGCCATGCTTACCCCAGAGGGCGGGATGGGGTATGGGGGGGGGGGGGGGGGGGTAGGGGTAGGTATGTTTCAGTAATGAGTATGTTTGTGTGTGTGCGCGTGTGTGTGTGTGTCAAAAAAATGAAAAATTTAAAAATGAAAAATAGGGATGCACGGGCTAGAAAAGGCCAATTCAATCAGCTGTGTGGTGGATACCAGGCTAAAATTAGTGGCGGTCAATTCATCAGCCATGCAAGCTGTTGAATGGCGTAATTCCAGCACAAGTTGCTATGTTTAACATAGCTGTTCTCTATCATCGCTACCGCGATGGGCATGTCTGAGTCTGAGTCTGAGTCTGAGTGTGTGTGTGTGTGTGTGAGTGTGTGTGTATGTGTATGTGTGTTTGTGCGCACATGCATGTGTGTGTGTGTGTGTGTGTGTGTTTGTGTGTGTGTGTGTGTGTGTGTGTGTTTGTGTGTGTGTGTGTGTGTGTGTGTGTGTGTGTGTGTGTGTGTGTGTGTGTGTGTGTGTGTGTGTGTGTGTGTGTGTGTGTGTGTGTGTGTGTGTGTGTGTGTGTGTGTGTGTGTGTGTGTGTGTGTGTGTGTGTGTGTGTGTGTGTGTGTGTGTGTGTGTGTGTGTGTGTGTGTGTGTGTGTGTGTGTGTGTGTGTGTGTGTGTGTGTGTGTGTGTGTGTGTGTGTGTGTGTGTGTGTGTGTGTGTGTGTGTGTGTGTGTGTGTGTGTGTGTGTGTGTGTGTGTGTGTGTGTGTGTGTGTGTGTGTGTGTGTGTGTGTGTGTGTGTGTGTGTGTGTGTGTGTGTGTGTGTGTGTGTGTGTGTGTGTGTGTGTGTGTGTGTGTGTGTGTGTGTGTGTGTGTGTGTGTGTGTGTGTGTGTGTGTGTGTGTGTGTGTGTGTGTGTGTGTGTGTGTGTGTGTGTGTGTGTGTGTGTGTGTGTGTGTGTGTGTGTGTGTGTGTGTGTGTGTGTGTGTGTGTGTGTGTGTGTGTGTGTGTGTGTGTGTGTGTGTGTGTGTGTGTGTGTGTGTGTGTGTGTGTGTGTGTGTGTGTGTGTGTGTGTGTGTGTGTGTGTGTGTGTGTGTGTGTGTGTGTGTGTGTGTGTGTGTGTGTGTGTGTGTGTGTGTGTGTGTGTGTGTGTGTGTGTGTGTGTGTGTGTGTGTGTGTGTGTGTGTGTGTGTGTGTGTGTGTGTGTGTGTGTGTGTGTGTGTGTGTGTGTGTGTGTGTGTGTGTGTGTGTGTGTGTGTGTGTGTGTGTGTGTGTGTGTGTGCGTTTTCTCTTGAGAGAGGAGGAAGCAGTTTTTGGGGCTCCGAACTCTTCTTTCTTCGTAGTGAGTTTAGGGCCACGGGCTGGCTCCTGGCTTCTGCCAGGGCCAGCCCTGGTGAGTAGAAAACACTTAGTGACGCGGTGTTAGACAAGGCAGTCTTCATCTTGCTGCCGCGGAGGAGGAAAAATTCAGCGTTGACGACATGGCCACTTCGGATGTGACCACTCGCGCTGACCCTCTTTCGCCTGGGTGTAGAGGTCTTGCAAACCCTCGCCCAGAGTCTTTTCACTCGCGTGCACCAGCGGCTCGAAAGGTTGTTCTGTCTCTGGGAACGTGGAACGTCAGGACTCTTGTCGACACTGACGGAAATTTGAATACGGCGTCCAAAGCAAAAAAATCAAGGAAAGTTTGTTCGAATATTCGCGAGGAGAGAAAAATTGACCTTGTGTGTCGTCAGCTCAAAAAGTATGGAATGGACATCGTTGGCCTCCAGGAGACGCTTTGGTTTGGCTCTCATCAATATACTGTCGGAGATTGCTTAGTTTTGACAAGTGGTCGCCCAACACCGACTGGGGATGAGCCTGCTCGTCGTGGTGAAGGGGTTGCTGTCGTTTTGCGAGGCAGATGCAGGGAGGCATTTGAACGCGGAGGCTCTCGCTGGACGGCGGTCAGCTCCAGACTCCTGTCATTGCAGGTAAAATTCGTATGTGGTCGGAATCAGTCTGTGTCTTGCCTGCACTTCGCTGTGGCGTATGCCCCCACGTTTGTCAGGCCCCGTGAGGAGAAAACTCAATTCTACGCAGATGTCCAGTCCTTCATTGACAGTATTCCCAGGAACGATCAATTCGTCCTTCTTGGTGACTTCAACGCCCGTGTTGGCAGTGCTGGTGCGGATGGTGACTGGTCAGGTGTCAGAGGCCCTCATGGTTTTGGTCGAATGAACTCAGCTGGAGAGGATTTGCTCAATTTCTTGTCCAGAAATGGTGCCCTCATATGTAACACGTGGTTTCGGAAGAATGATGTTCATAAGCATACCTGGTTTCATCCTCGATACAAACAGCCTCACTGCATTGACTACTGCATCATTCCTCAGAGCCGACGCTCCCAGTGTATTGATTGCCAAGTCATCCGGTCTGCGGAATGTGATACCGATCATAAATTCTTGGCTATGAAATTGCGCCTGGCAGAGAATCCCTGTTTCCATCGTACCCGTGCTGTCATCAGAAAACCCATTGCTGTGTCCAAGCTGTTGTGCAAGCCTGGCGGAGATGACGAACCGGACACTCGTAGGGTCTTTCGCGACATGCTGGATGCAGAGTTGGAGGGAGCCTGGTCGCATGAGCCATCCTTGGATGACTGGTGGACTACCATCAAGACAACAACTATCAAGGTTGCAGAGGATTGCTTGGGCAGAGAGAGCCGTAGACAGCCGGAGTGGTTTCGGGATAGTCAGGCAGAGCTTGAACCTTTCCTACTGGAGAGGGATCGGCTGTTTGCTGTTTGGGTGTCTACACGCAAAGTCAGTGATTGCAATGCCTATAAGTGTGCCCGCAGCTCCGCGCGGAGGGAAGTCAGACGCGTCAAGCAGGAATGGCTACTCAACAAGGCCCAGGATTGCAAACGTTTCAGCCTCACGTCCAAGGGTGGCTGGGAGTGCATCAGACACATCCAGGCTGCGTTTCAGGGACTAAAACCGAAGGTCACAACAGCGATCAAGAATTCAATGGGACAGGTTTGTGACACCCCCGAGGCCAC
The DNA here is from genome assembly GCF_964019385.1 of Sycon ciliatum. NCBI lineage: Eukaryota > Metazoa > Porifera > Calcarea > Leucosolenida > Sycettidae > Sycon > Sycon ciliatum. The sequence continues at coordinate 14,271,463 of NC_088651.1, read as the reverse complement.
GAACATGCGGTGGCGGGAGCACTTTGGGGGAGTTCTCAATATCGTCAGCGACTTTGACGTGGAAACCCTCGACTCTATTCACCAGCGTCCGGTCTTGGGGGAGCTTGCGGATGTTCCCGACCGTGTGGAGATTCGTAAGGCCATGCAAGCACTGAAGAACGGCAAAGCTTGTGGTAGCTCTGAAGTCTTTGCCGAGATGCTGAAGTATGGTGGTCCTGTTCTACTGGGTAAGCTGCAGGCATTGCTGGAGGAGGTATGGCGGGCTGGTCGAGTACCGCAGGATTGGGTGGATGCCATCCTGGTCCCTATCCCCAAGAAGGGTGATCTGAGTCTGACTGATAACTGGCGCGGGATTGCCCTTCTCGACGTGGTTGGCAAGCTTGCTGCACGGCTTATAGCGGACCGTCTGCAGCGTGTTGGGGAACAGTATCTGCCTGATTCTCAGTGCGGTTTTCGCAGGGGCAGGGGCTGCTCGGATATGGTATTCTCTGTTCGGCAAGTCGCGGAGAAGTTGCATGAGCATTCTTCCAAGGGATTCGCAGTATTCATTGACCTCCGAAAGGCCTATGACTCGGTGCCGCGGGCCGCCTTGTGGAGGGTGCTTGCAAAGCTTGGCGTGCCAGAGGTGCTGGTTTCCGTAATTCGATCGTTCCATGTCGACATGTCAGCATCTATACGCATTGGTGGCGAGCTGTTGGAGCCGATTGCGGTGGGGAACGGACTGCGTCAAGGATGCACCATGGCCCCGATTCTTTTCAATTTGTACATGCTTGCTGTTGTCGAGAAATGGCATGAAGCAATAGCTGGTGACGACGAGATTGGACTATCAATTTGTCAGTTTCGTCAGGACAGACTGTTCAACACGCGTCTCCGAGCATACACCAGGGCTCCACTAACGGAATGCCAGTTTGCGGATGACTCTGCACTTCTTGCCAAGACTCACCCCGGTGCAGAGAGAGCACTCGCTGGGTTTGAGACTACTGCTTCTGCCTTTGGGCTCAAGGTTAACATGGCCAAGACAAAGTTCATGGCTATTGGGACTGGGGTGGTGAACGAGGACATGGCACCTTTAAACGGCACGGTGGAGCACGTGCACTCCTTTCGTTATCTTGGATGCCATGTGACACCGGATGCCAGGTGT
>NC_088651.1:14230322-14265322 GCF_964019385.1 Sycon ciliatum | reverse complement strand
CTCACGTCGTGCGCTGTGAGATTTTCACGCGATTCCGCGGGTAGACCTACGGGTATGGAGGATCTAGGAAGTGATTCAAGCCGCACGCTGGCTGTGCAAAGAAACAGGTGCCATTTGCCCGCGTCAGCATTCCCGTCATGCCCATTTCGAATCAGGGGATGAAAAGACAGTGCAAGGAAAAAACGCCAGTTACTGAGTATTTGGGAACTGCTAATACCGTATCTATTCCAGGAATCAATTGCTGATTATGTCCCCTCGTTTCACAGGGTCCTCTGCCCTCCACCGGACTACTCTCAGTACTAGTACTAGTATGCGACATGCAAATCATCACTGAAATTATTTTGTAGGAGTCATTTTCGACCACCTATTTCTTCACTTGTGAGTCGTGCAGTGCCACAAAGCAGACCAACATCGTACCGCGCGACGCTTACCCTGACCAGCGACGCAGCTCGCGATGGAGCCCATTGTTACTGGTTCACGACGCACAGCGCCTGAACTGAAGGTCAGAGCAGTACGCCCACTACACTGTACTGCACAAGCAAGGCGAGAACTAAACGTTTCTGGCACTTCGGAAAACTGCAATGAGAAATGAGCAAGAACTCATGTTGAAGTACAATCATTTTTAGTAGTTGAGTGGTGGGGCCGTGGCCTTGGGGCCAGTTGAGTTGGGCCAGGATGTGTCCAGCACATCCGAGATCACCTGTACTGTACTGTCTGTAGTGTACCTCTGCTGTTCCCCCAGTGTTCATTTCTGGGTCCCACCCTCCATTGACAGTTTTCCCTGGCCTGCGGGGAAACCCCTTCATCAACTACGGTACCAAGCACTCCATGCAGTACAGTCCAGGGAGTCGTATTTTTACGACTCCCTGGTACAGTCATGTACATGACTAGCGCCTGACTGGCAGAGACTGAGACTTGTATGAGGGAGTGCTAGGATCTTTGCGAAAGACCATTGCTTTTTTCTCCTTTTTTTTTCTTTACTTGCTGCTAATGTCAGCCATGGACAAAATCACTGTGATAAGGTAAAATCATTTTGTTCTCGCTACAGACCCAGAGAGTGTAAGAAATGTGTAACGGAACGCTTACCTAAATAGATTTACAGTCAACTTCGCTAATCGTAATAGTGACTGCGGATATAACGACAATTCGCGAATAACGAGAGAATGTCAATGCCCAGAGCAAAGTCCCATCTAATTGTAATACATAATAATTATTATAGTGAGACATCGGGTATATGTGGAGAGCTTGGGTTGCAATGAAGCCGAGACCCTATGGTCGGTCAAGCTGCCCCTGCCTCTCCCCCACTCTTGCCATTATAGCAATAAAAACTGCTTTATGGCAGTTTTCTAAAAAAAGTTATTGTGTTCTAGTCCATGGACCCCGTCTAAAAAGTAAGAAATTAACGAAATGTGATAGCCGAAAATTAAAATTTCACACAAAACCTCACAATAATCACAACAGTTGAAATGCTGCTTTCAACACTAAACTTGTACTGCACCAACAATTGGCAACATGCATGTCATGTATGCATAGGAAAGAGGATCACGAGGGGAAAAGGTCTTCTACATGTAGCTTTTCATTCTGTGTGTGATTATTGTGAGGTTTTGTGTGAAATTTTCATTTTCGGCTATCACATTTCGTTAATTTCTTACTTTTTAGACGGGGTCCATGGACTAGAACACAATAACTTTTTTTAGAAAACTGCCATAAAGCAGTTTTTATTGCTATAATTTATTTTGTTTTTTCTGTCACCAATCAATGGAATGCCGTGTATATCAATATGTAAATGATGGCCTTCACATCTGGAATGCCCTCCCAGCGGAGTTCCGCTCAAGTTCTTCCTTGCATACCTTCCGTAATTCTGTTCTTCATTTTTTATGGTACCCTGTCAAAAGGCCTTAGGCCTGTGGGGATTGCCCTATCAAAAATTTAATAATAATAATAATAATAATCATATCAATACCGTATTATACGCATTGAGGTGCAAGTCTTTTCTTGCAGAAAATGGCACTAGGCTAGCATGTTCTTCTGCGGGGAAACATGTGAGTAGTGATGGACCGTGGTGATACTTTTTTTATACGGAGGTCATTCTGTGCATGTTGCTGTTGCAGAATTTCATGACTCTGTCATAAAATTGTCTTGCCTTTCAGATATTTCAGATTTCCCCACCCTGGATCAGGTTTATTTGAGAAATGTAACCAGGTGCGTGTCGCAGATGTTTTTGTTGATTCTGTGTTTATAATGGTTTATAATCATGGGTTATCGTGATAAGGTCATCCTGCATCATATTGCACTGAAATCGTAATCCTGTTGATGTCGATACAACTTTTGGAAGTAGTTCAATGACTTCAAACTGTTAGTCCACGATTTTCTAAAACAACACAGCAAAGGAGGAACAATAAACATGTATTAAAATGTAAACAAATACATTGCTGAGTCCGACACCTCGTTCCAACAACTACACTGATCCTGAGGATAAAAGGGGCAAGGCTATGCTTGGAGGTACTGAGAGATAAACAAGGCACTCCATAAATAATAAAATCTTACACATATTTTGGTGAGTATGAATGATATCCAGTCGAACCTCTTTAGGACGAACACTAAGGGACCGATGGTATTTATTCTGTGAGTTTGTCTTAAAGAAAGGTTTGCTCCCCACACCGGAGTTTGTTTTAACCTATTTTATATAACCAGTGAATACAATTATTTCTCCAATAGACATACGAATAGATTTCTTCTACAGCAAAAGATTCTAAGCCACACCAACTCATTGACTAGTCTTGTATGAAACAAATGAGTCACTAGAGAGGTTCTGCAAAACGAAAATGCGTACAAACTTTCGTTCTACGTCATGAAGTGCGAAACCTCGCACGAACTTTGGACGCGAAACTTGCAGGGAACACGAAATGAACTGTCGTAGGAAATTTCGTGAGATCGGGTCATGGCGTACGTGCACTTGGCCCGCGCAAACTACGAAAATGTGCAGAACGCAAAGTTCGTGCAAAAATTTGTACACACTTTCGCAAGGACTGTCGCGAAACTTCGTTCGAATTTTCGTTTTGCAGAACCTCTCTACTGAACGTTTCTTTAGCAACATGACGGCAACTGAAACAGCAATAGAGAAAGTACGATACATGTACAGCACATTCTTGCAGGTACTACAAACAGATTGCAGATCGTAATTCTTGCTTTGGCGGCACGAAACTTTATTTGGAGCAGTGCAATCTCGGCGGTACTCACAAATAATAAATCAAACAGCCCCAGACTCGAGTAAACAAATCCAATCACACAAGTACGAGATCTTCACGAGACGAAACTGCACCCATTGGCTTGTTTCGTATGAAGCAAACAAGTTTACTGAACCTCTCCACAATGGAGATTTTCCCTGATACCGTATGCGAATTTATTTTGCAAACTCAGTCAATGGGTCCTTGAATCTTTCCCTCCAGATAGGGAACTGCCAACGATAGTATGCCACTGACCAGTGCCTTACTTGTAACGTACCAGTGTACAATGAATATGAGTATTTCGACAACACATCTAACATGACCCTTACCGTCAAGAAGGTGAACTCGCGTTCTTCGCACACTGTAGACAAGGGCAAAGAGATAAAAATGGATCTAAATCCGAATAAAATCAGCACACGTTTCCGTAAATGAAAGGGTGAGCATAAGCAAATGAATCGAAGGAAACAGGTCAACTCAGAGATCACCTGTCATCGAGTATTCCGTAAAAGGAGGCCTCGGCAGCGGAAAAGCTAAATTTAGAAAGGAGATCCTGTCAGCTTTTCCATTATTTATTGCATTCCGCCCAAAATCAGCACACTTTTCGTAAATGAAAGAGTCAACACAAGCAAATGAATCAAAGGGAACTGGTCAACTCACCTGTCATTGAGTAATATTCCGCGAAAGGAGGTCTCAGCAGCACCGAAACGAAATAAGCCAGGCCAGGAGACGAAATATCCGAAACAGCTCATACAAGAAGCAGTTCCAAAGAAGGAAGTTCCTCGCGCATGCACATCCGAACACGGACTTCAATTCACTGCATGCAACACAATGTCTGCCGGCTGCCGTGCACGTGCACAGCACGCGGCTACCACCCGTTGGCGTTGGTAGATCTAATACCGAGCACCTTACGTAGAGACTTACGTAGCCTAAGTGAAATACCGAGCACCTTACGTAGAAACTTACGTAGCATAGCGATGTCGTTTTTCCTGCCATGTGAACACAATAATAGAAAAGCTGACAGGATCGCTTTTCTAAATTCAATATGTCCCATCGCTGCCTTGCTGCTTTGTGCCGTCAAATGGTGTGTTTTTGTTTTTTGTTTAAAAAAATAAAATAAAATAACGACACTTGGTGAACAAGGACACTTTTCTGACGCCCCGCCGAGTGTCGCGTTATGCAAAGTTGACTGTAGATGTACATGTAGGTAACTAGTACATGATTGTATAGCATGGATGATGAGCGCTTCGAGTTGGGGGCAGATACAGGCAAGGGGATACAGGGGAAGTCGGATGCGCTGGATTATGAGAAGTGGGGATCTAGTCAACTAGCAGTATACTGTAAAAAGTGAATAAATTTTAAGAAGATCGTTGTGCTGTTGCCCATATGCTAACTTAACACGGGATCTTCACCTAAATTTAATTTTCTCAATTGAAAAGAAAGAAAAATCTCACTGAAGATGCATTTTTTCTCAGATCACAGTCTTGCAAAATAATACATGTACATGTATTATTTAAATAAAGACAACCAAGGCAATAGCCGCTGGGTAGCATATTTGGGTAATTGTAGTAACCTAGAGCATCAGCTCCAAAATGTGATAAATATTTCTCAGAACTCGCGGACTCTATTGCAGCCACTCTGATAAAGAACTAGTAATAACAATTATGAGATAACGTGGGTGTCGGGGGATTGGGGGGGGGGGGGGATATAATTATCATTTCAAAAATCTGTATCTGCACTACGTGAGAGATGATACTGACTTCACTCAGCGGAGAGACTCAGCTTGGTGATATTCTTCGCAATGAGCTGGTGCAAGTCCTGAATGCAGAAACAAGCAACAGCATAGAAGACATATTTAACATGGTGGAAAATACACACCTGGCAATATGATGGTAAATACACGCCTGCCCACACACGCTATCTTGGTTTTTTTTATGGAGTCGTGCATTTACCGCCATATTGCCAGGTGTGTCTTTAAAATAAACTCACTGTTCGCGTGAGACTCGGCCAGAGGCCCAGTTTTCCGCATCCGCAGGAACGCCACCACCCTCTTGGATCAAGGCGCAGATGCAGCTCCTGAGCGGTGGGAGGTGAGTAGATCAAACCCACCACAAAGTTGTCAAAGACCGAAAAATCCATGTGTCTTTACCACCATAATAAACAAACATAAATACAGCTGCAGTGGTGTCTTCAACTTCACTAGCATAGAAGACAGTTTAGTTGAGTTTAGCTCTACTCCAAGCAATACATGGCTGGGGCAGCCAATGATCACTTTGCGTGGCGATTGCGGTTTTTTTACAGCCAACCGCGGCTAGCAAGGAAAATGGCAAGAAGTCGAAAAGAAAAGGAAAAGAAGAAGAAAAAGCAAAAATAGTTAATGTGGACTGCAATTGTGGTCTAAAGCAAGGCGTAACAAGGACGCATTAAGATCAATCTACATGTACACACACACACACAACAGAGGCGAAAGGCTGTGTAGCTCCAACTTTACGTTTCACGCATTTCAGCGATCATCAGACAACAGCATTCACCTAGACCGGCCTTGTTTCATGTACATGTACATGTAGTTTCCAGCAAAATCAATCCCAGCCCTTGAGATATTAGATAGCTCTGCTAACCGGGTACCGAGCGGTGACCAGCGGAAGCAAATGCGTTTTGACGAATATCCCCTTTGTGTTCATCTGCAAAAATTGGGTGCATGCATTTTTCGTCTATTTTCATTTTCGGCATTGGATTCTGAGGCCGTAAATTTGTTGCAGCTGAAATATTTGTTTGCAGGGTAGAGTATGCCAGGGTTTATGGTCAGCAGCAGTACACGATGAGATTTTAATGTTGCCAAAAAGTCATTTAGACCTCGGAGGCTGAAAACAATTTTTTAACATGCTGCAAATTCAAATTTGTAGTCGTACATTATCTGGCTACGTAAACCTCTCTCTCTCTCTCTCTCTCACACACACACACACACACACACACTCTCCCTCTCTCTCTCATTTCTACAGAGCGTAGTTCTGGTAATGAAGCCGAGACGGCTTGTCAGCTGAGCTTGATTTAATCCACTGGCACAGCCACCCTGCGTAACCATGGTAACCCCTGAAGGCTTAAAGGAGAAGTTAAGGGAAAAATTAAAATTCCACCAGTTGTAGTCTTCGGGGTGCTGAGTCGAATGGTCTTGGTCCGAGAAAGCTGAGATGCTCCCTTCCTACTTGAATCCCAATCGAACTCGCGCACTTCCACCGAAACTGGGTGACTGCGCCCTACTAGATGGGGATTTGTACGCAAAATGTCACTAAAAGCGCCATTTCGTTCTTATAAAAGCACGGATGACCGCCATTGGCTCATATGTTGTACTCTTTTGGACGCTGAGTCGACTGGTTTTGGTCCGAAAAGGCTGCGATGCAGCGTTCCTCCTTTATTCCCAATCGAACATGGTTGAACAAGCGGTCACGTGCTCCTGGGTGCCCAAATCACCTGGTCACCACGCCAGCAGGCGACAACTTTCACGCCAAGGTTCAACTCGAGTGACAGGTCTGCACCCAAAAAAGGTCAAACAGGCTAGTAAGTTGTACCCTACAGGCACGGTGACCAGGTGACTGGCGTACGACTACAACATATGGGCCAATCGCGGTCATCCATGCTTTTATAAGAACGAAATGGCGCTTTTAGTGACATTTTGCATACAAATCCCCATCTAGTAGGGCGCAGTCACCCAGTTTCGGTGGAAGTGCGAGAGTTCGATTGGGATTCAAGTAGGAAGGGAGCGTCTCAGCTTCCTCGGACCACGACCATTCGACTCAGCACCCCGAAGACTACAACTGGTGAAATTTTAATTTTTGCTTCCCCTTTAAGTTTTTCCTGCTTCTTTTTCCTTAATGAATCATACGTAGGGTTACGCTTGCCATAAATAGAAAAGAGAATATAGCAATAATAGAGAGGTTCCGCATAACTTAATTACGTTAGTACTTCCTCCGTTAAGCAAAACTTCGTTGCGTTTTTACAGTTCAGTCCAAATCATTCTATGGCTACGAACACGCTTTGCAAAGTGGAAAATAAGGTAGCATATGAAAGATATTCATTTACAGATGTCACACAGCTCGTTTCAAAGCAGTCCAGCTTCACTCTTCGTCTGAATCTGATGACGACTCAATCCCTGATGACATCGAGTCTGCATCCTTGCCGGCTGTCGCCGCCAGCGCTGCCAGCTTTTGTTCCGCAGCCTTTTCAAGTTTCCAAGACACGATAATTTTGATCGTGGAGATCGCCAAGTACTTCGCTCGAGCTGTGCCCTTGACGACCTCCACGGTGGCGCTGGTAGTTGTGGCCACTCTCCGGACCGCCATGGAAGGAGGCATACAGACCCAAACAAACGCTCGCCATTTTCGCAGCGGTGTGTCGTGCTAGCACGTTTCCACACCCTGCAGAACCTCCTTTCTGGTTTCCTTCGCCACGTGTGACACGTCTGTCTACAGGCTGTGGAAGAACGCCAAGTCGTCTACGTTGAGATCAGGATTTTGCGCCGAGTGAACGACAACCTGAATGTCGAACGCTTTTGATTTCCCCTGCGCTGCAAACACAAGTGCATTGATTTTGGCTGTGTGCGGATGCGCACCATCGACTTGTGCTAGTACCATGAGTACAGCAGTGCCTGAGCGCTGGCCGGCTCCTGGACACTTCTTCGAGCCACGCGGTCTTTCAAACTGTTTCTCATTTTCGCACTTTGGTGTCATGCGCGCGCGCCTGGGGTTGTGTTCTGGTGACATCCTGTCGAAAAACGGTTCTGCTTCGCCGATTTTTTTCAAAAGACTCCACGCTTTTCGGAGGTTCAAAAGCCTGTCAGAGCAATATACGACAACTCAGCTACTCTATGTAGGGGATAGATCACTGACATGTATGTCTAATGCCGACAGAAATACCATGACAAGAACACTAAAAACGCAACGAAGTTTTTGCTTAACGGAGGAAGTAAAAAACATAGTCGATCTATGGAAAGTCTTAAGTAAACTGCATGCGGATCTCTGTTCCGCCATACAGAGTTTTCAAATCACGTAGCTGCCCTTGGCAACTCCGAACGCGGCAGTGTACGACCAGATCGACCTGGGGAGGGAGTCATTAATGTGTATCCCAATCCACTTACGGACCACCTACGTTATCAGAACCCTATCTACGTACTCTTCGTAGACAACTTTCCGTAAGTGGAGTGCAAACGCACGAATTCACGGGTTTTTCCGGCCCACTCACGTAAAGTTGCTCAACTTTACGTAGTGCGGAACATCTCTAATACCCATAGCCTGGTGTCTTACCAATGGAGGGAGCTTTTTCAGCTCCTCATAGTTGTCCGGTTTCAGCATTTCGTCGAGAGGCTCCTTCGGCTTGGCGTAAATCATTGCATGGCATTTCTTTACCATGACCCAGTACTTGATTTTTGTCTGGGCACTCACTTGATGTTTAAGCAGGCTGAAATACTTTTCAGGCAACTTGATGAAGTGACGCATCTGAAGAACGGGCTACAGCCAGTAAAAGAACCAAACAAAACAGAAGCAGATATGGGAAATATGGCATCGAAAGAAAAACGTTTATGAATCACACTTTATACATTTTTAAATTTCATGATTATTACATGGTACAATGTTGGCATCATTTGTTCTATTTATCGCATTGTTAAAACTCCTTTCGCCGAAACGCCACTTTGTATATGGGAAACCGTCACCTTTTTTAATTAAAGCGAGGTATGGGAGCCCCTTTAGGAGCCGCTTTAGGAGCTGCATGTGCGCCTTAGATCTTCGCAGGGTAATGGCGTTCCCACGGATGCTGAAAACTCAGTCTAACTCAGTCCGAAGTGAACCGTGAAATAATAATTGGAGGAAGAATACATTTTATTGTGCATTACTGGGTCCTTTTTTTTCCTTTTTTTTTTACCCTGGTGAAGGAAATCAAATCAAAAACCCAGGTGATCAGAGTAATCTCAGGTGCCGATAAACACCTAGCGCCAAAAATCACATCAAATTCTACACCGCCCCAGGAGCATACCTGTTTTGAGAAGAATACACCCTACATACAACAACCGTGTTAATGTAAAGAAGAAGAAAAAACAAAAGTCTGGAATGGTGCATGTGAAATCGTAGAATGGAAAATTGTGGGCACAAGTTATGCGTTCGAGTCCGCCAACTAAACCAGAGTTTGAACAGTCAGACGTGCACAATCTAGCACAGAACTGAACAGGGAGAACTCAGACAGCGACCACTGGACAAGCTGACTTTCATGCCATGGAATGTCTCAGTACTCCGTGCCAGTTTTGGAAAAATGAGAGAAAGGTGGTTGCTTTTCTATTGTACATCAGCACAGTTTCTCCTGAGCAGCGGCGGCAAGAGGCAAAGCAACAGCACCACTATGACCACTGACCTTGGTCGGGCTATGGGAAGCCTCCGCTGTCGATGCGCTGGACAGTCCTCTCTTAAACAGCCAATATACGTACTTCATCACCCTCAGAAATATATCGGGATGCCCTGGCTGCAAAATCGGGTGCACGCTCTTAGCATTGTCGTCGCCAGCTGAGGTTGCGCTCTGTAGCTGCTGGAGATCCAGTAGTATCTTTGCTGAGCTCCGAACAATTAGTCTAAGCACGCAGTTGAACACGGTGCTGTATCTTTGGCCAAAGTCGGGACTCAGGCAACCGTGGCTATACAACGTGCGCACACTCTCCACTGCCGTTTCCTGAAAATACTCGTGGATCGCTTGAGGGAGCAGATCATCATCCGGATCATCCATCAGCTTGTTGATGAATGATGAAGTCAGTGGGTGAAGGTGCGATTTAATCAAGGGTGCCTTTTCGCCCGACTCTGTAGTCTTCGGTCGATACTGTGCAGAATCACAGACATGAAATCCAAACATCCCAGATTTTAAAGTTAAAAAATTACATGAATACAGCACTGTAAAACCGGGAATTTTCGGTGGTGTAATAATTTCGGTGTTTCCCCCAAAAATCAACGGTTCTGTAGCGCAAAATTTCGGTAAACCAGTTTTCCGAATCCAAATACGCATTCTGCACACTGTGTAACACGGCATGGTTGATCTTTAGGTCGTGTTTTATTTTATGTGAGAATTACCTGCACCGAAGTTAAGAAAACGCATGAGAACGCGTTATGGAGCAACTATCCACGACTGTAACAAGATGATAAACTGTCAGAAAGTGGATAGTTGCTGCATAACTCGCTCTCATGTGTTTTCTTCTCTTTTTTATAGGTATTACTGGCTCAGTGTCCGAGTTAAAATTTTGTACTGAAGTTACCGAAAATAAATCCCCGCCGAAATTCTCCGGTTTTACAGTATAACTTATGGGGCCTCCGCAAACTATTGAGTGCCTTCCTGGAAGGAGGAAATGTCAATTGTGTAGAAAGGACAAGCTGAAACTCAGAACCCTACCCATTACACAGACTGCACCGCATTGCCACGAAGAATTCGACACAATCTTCCTCAGCCTACTCAAGCTCAACTGATGAGGGGTGAATTACACGAAATACTGTGTACTGAGCAGGGAGTGGTGCATTCTCGCAGGTTTGCCGAGTGGACGGTTCGATGGACTTCTCGCGTGCTCTGGATGGCAGTCGTGAGTCAGTCAAGTGAGAATTCAAGTCGGCAGGAAAACCGCGAGCTCCCATGTAGGGAGCAACACACTCTTCCCCAAGAAGAATTCAGTGGAAATAATTATTGCTTAGACACTGGACTCTACCGGGAAGAAGGGGTGGGGTTGGGGGAGGGGGGGGGGTACGGGTTGTAGTGGGACAAAACGACAACTTGAATATTGCTTTTCCCTTTGCTTCACTTACTCAATCTCCTTGTCTGTCTGTCTGACTGTCTGTCTGCCGGTCTGTCCGTTTGCGTCTCCCTCACTATCTCTCACACACACTTGTACTTGTACTTGCTCACTGCCAAAACTGGTCACGTGGGTCTCCCCGGGAGAGGGGGGAGAGACCCAAAAGGAATCTTGGAAAGATGACTCAATTGGCCATTGAACCACCCAACGGCCGACACCCCCTGAAATCACCAAACTAGGGTGGACGAAATGATCCCACTTAAGGGCTCACCACACCTCAGTAAGTGGGTGAGGACAAGGTGCAGAAAAAGGATTGACGACATCAGGGTATCCGTCCCGGGATCCAACTGCAGGTACCCCTGCCCTCAGTGAAGGTAATACTTGGTTCTAGTGTGGGTGGCTAAATCAGAGTGGATCTGATAAAAGCTTCACTAGCACCATTGATTACATAAGAGTTAAAGGGGAAGTTAAGGCAAAAAATAAAATTTCACCAGTTGTAGTCTTCGGGGTGCTGAGTCGAATGGTCTTGGTCCGAGAAAGCTGAGACGCTCCCTTCCTACTTGAATCCAAATCGAACTCGCGCACTTCCACCGAAACTGGGTGACTGCGCCCTACTAGATGGGGATTTGTATGCAAAATGTCACTAAAAGCGGCATTTCGTTCTTATAAAACACAACGACAACTTTCACACCAAGGTTCAACTCGAGTTCAACTCGAGTGACAGGACTGCACCCAAAAAAGGTCAAAACAGGCTGTAAGTTGTACCCTGCAGGCACGGTGACCAGCTGAATGGTGTACGCAGGAGCACGTGACCGCTTGTTCAACCATGTTCGATTGGGAATAAAGGAGGAACGCTGCATCACAGCCTTTTCGGACCAAAACCAGTCGACTCAGCGTCCAAAAGACTACAACATATGGGCCAATCGCGGTCATCCGTGCTTTTATAAGAACGAAATGGCGCTTTTAGTGACATTTTGCATACAAATCCCCATCTAGTAGGGCGCAGTCACCCAGTTTCGGTGGAAGTGCGCGAGTTCGATTGGGATTCAAGTAGGAAGGGAGCGTCTCAGCTTTCTCGGACCAAGACCATTCGACTCCTGCACCCCGAAGACTACAACTGGTGAACTTTTAATTTTTGCCTTAACTTCCCCTTTAATCTAGCCAGAAGCAGTCCATGGTTAACAGGTATGTATACTTCAAATAGAAAGTATATGAACCCTGAAACCAACAAAGGTGGTAGGTACAACAATACACCTTCAAGTAGCCGAGCCCGTTGGCAACAGGCCCAACACTATCTGGCATAGGTGTACCCACCAACCGAACTAGCTGGCAACCACACACACACACACACACACACACACACACACACACACACACACACACACACACACACACACACACACACACACACACACACACACACACACACGCATACACACACACACACACACACACACAGCAAGGTACCTATCAGCAATGATTCTCTTAGACAATGCATAACAGTCCTTACATCATAGATGGGGTTCGGAATCGTTGACTTGCGCTCAGCCTTCAGTTTGACCTTCTCCTTGTCAGTCACATACAAGAGTCGTGCAAACGCTGGACAGAGAGCCCTGCAGTAGTCCATGCTGCTGCGAATGGGCAGCTTACCTAGTTTAGCGTTCTCTTCCAGGTAACACGCCATGAAGAAGGTGAAAAGCGAGGGGCCAAGGCCAGGAATATAGGACGTCTTCTCGTTCCGTTTTGAGGCGGCGAGGGTGTACACATTGAAGCTATTCTTCCACTTGGACTGGCGGATGTTTTCAAGAAGCCCTCCGGCATAACAACAGTCCATGACGATAACGGCATTCCTACACAGAGACATGAGCATAGGATTTAGTACACACAAAACCACGCAAACAATACTTACACTCCCTTTCTTCTTCCACTGCCATGACTGCCTATGTGGTACCATGAGGGGCAGACCAGGAGGTCTCCCCGGAAGAGGGGAGAGAGACTCAAAAGGAATCTTGGAAAGATGATTCAACTGGCTATTGAGCCGCCCAACGGCCGACACCCCCTGAATCCCCAAAACTCTGGGTGGACTTGAAAATGATCCCACTTATGGGCTCACCACACCTCAGTAAGTGGGTGAGGACAAGGTGCAGAAAAAGGATTGACGGCATCAGGGTATCCGTCCTGGGATCCAACTGCAGTTACCCCTGCCCCCAGTGAACGTAATACTTGCTACTAGTATGGGTGGCTAAATCAGAGTGGATCTGATATAAGCGTCACTAGCACCGTTGATTACACAAGAGTTAATCTAGCCAGAAGCAGTTCATGGTTAACAGGTATGCATACTTCACACAGAAAGTATATGAACCCTGAAACCAACAAAGGTGGCAGGTACAACAATACACCTTCAAGTAGCCGAGCCCGTTGGCAACAGGCCCAACACAATCAGACATAAGTGTACCCACCAACCGAACTAGCTGGCAACACACACACACACACACACACACACACACACACACACACACACACACACACACACACACACACACACACTGACACACACACACCCAATATACACAATGCCCTCCCGACTAAGCTGTCCAGAGTATTGCCCATTGTTAGGCGTGGGTGCACAAATCTGAAATTGACAGTATGCTGTTCATGGAATGCATCTCAGCTTGGAAAGACAAGGCTCTAAATGACGTACAACTTTACCAAGTTGCATTAGAGCGATGTACAGTGTCAGCGAAGTGGGCATTGGATGTTGAAAAGCAAAAAATGAAAGAAAATATTTCCTGATCCTGATCGATTACGGAAGCTCATCCCAGCAACGATAAAGAACTAGGGATAGAACTAAATACGTGTTGGCTTTAAATACCATTCATCGTCATTACATTACTCTTGTGACCACGCATTTCTTTACAAGGCAGAGGGAAAGAAAATTCCTACCTGCCTTTGCAGGTGCCCAGGCTGTCTACGAACAACGATGCGCCCATCCGTTGAGGATCAGCCGCCGCTATGTAGAATTCCTCAATCTCATCCACGTTCTCATCCACGTTCTCTGCCACGTTCTCTGCCACGTTCTTGTCAGGCTTCTTTTGACCACCATGGCCGCTAAAGGAGAAGAAGAGTATTCCGTTGTCCTTAACCTTCAGAATTCAACAGCCACAGGCCAAACAAACACACACACGCATGCATGCATGCATGCATGCACGCACACACACACACACACACACACACACACCATTTGAACATTTGACGCCCATTGCGGGAGGCGATGATAGCGATGCTACAGTAGAAGCCATAGCAGCTTGTGCTGGGATTACACCATTCAACAGCTTGCAAGGCTGAAGAATTGACCGCCACTACTCAGCCTGGTCTACACCACACAGCTATGAAGTGGCTTTTTCTGGCCAATGAATCCCCCCCCCCCCCACACACACACACACATACACACACATACACACACACACACACACACACACACACACACCTTCCTTCCTTCTTCCACTGCCACGACTGGCTATGTTGCACCATACGGGGCAGACCAGGAGACGTGTTGTACACCGGGCGGGGAACGCCAGACACGCGTGCGTGCACACACACACACACACACACACACACACACACACACACATACGTGCACGCACACGCACCATACACACACATATGCGCACGCACACGCACACACACATACACACACACACAAACTGTAACTGCTCACTGCCACAAACTGACCACTCAGGTCTCCCCTCGGGAGAGGGGAGGGAGATTCAGAAGAAATCTTGGAAGGGTGACACACACACACACACACACACACACACACACAGAGACACAAACACACACACATACACAAACACACACACACACACACACAAACACACACACACACACACACACATACACACCCAAACTCACTCACATACACACACACACACACACATGTACAAAATGGCAAATTTCTAGAAGTTTCCCCTTGGGTAGAGTGGCAGAACTGTGCGCTATTAAAACCGGACAAGGGGGGGGGGGGGGAGGGGCACACAATGCCAAGGTAGGTTCAGTACACAGCTACATTGTAGTTATGACCAACCTTTGCTGCCTGCTCAGACAGGCGGGCCTTGACGTTCTCCTCGGTGGCAGAGTCGAGGGCTGCCTCGGTGGCAGAGTCGAGGGCTGCCTCGCTAAGCACAATAATATGATCCTGCGCCAGTCCCAATCTACTATTGAGTACTTTGCTCATCTCAGCTGGCGAATCACGCCACAGCTTGTCCGTTCCTGGAGTCAAAGGCAAAAAAAGCAGAGCGATGGTATGAGTATGGCCTCTGGAAGAACTGTTACGGGCGATTCACAATACGACTTTTTTGCGACGCGACACCCGATTTGCGACAGTTGCGAACAGACAATGCCTGTCGCGAGCTGTCGTGTACAATCGCAAGGTACCTGTCGCGGAAGTTGAAGAAAAAGTTCAACTTGTGCGACTCGCGACATACACAAATGGAGTACAGTTCCTACTTCAGATGCATGCTCAGTATACAGTAAGACCTCGCTTAACCGCACACATCCGTTTTCCGCAAAAATATCCAGATAGGCGAGGGAACTGGATAATCGAACACACATACTGTATGTATGCATGGCATATGCTGTAAATCGGTGACCAGCGATTTTCTTCCGGCTGGCGAGGGATCCGGATAAAAGAGGACCGGATAAAACGAGGTCTGTCTGTACGTGCACAGTACATGCACTGGATAGGGATGTCGCTAAAACGTAAAACATTGCGAATCGTGTGTTGCGGTCGCAGCTCGTCTCAGGTGTCGCAAGTTGCATGTCGCGTCACGAAATTGGTATTGTGAATCGGCCTTCAGGCAGAGGAAGTATTTTCTCTTATAAGCGCTGTGCTTATATTTTGTTGACAGCCCTCTGCCCCGTGCTTATGCTGGGGACCGTGCTTATATTATTTGTTCAACCATTAGCTCCGTACAGAGCAAGAAGAGATAATGTGCTAGAGATCATCAAGAGTACATAACCCCCAAGAGTGTGCAACTCCAGCTATGGGGTGTGCGACGGCAGAACTTCACATCACGAGATGAACCCGTACACAATATTTGCACTCTGTGCATGCTAAATACAGGGTTGTACGCGCCACCCAGCTTTAGGTACAACTCTCTAGTGGCCAATCTGCACTGTTTGCCAGTGTAACCTTTTGAACCATGTCACGTGATGTGACGTTCTGCCGTCGCATCATTGCATAGAGGTTGTGCAGGCAGTTGCACACTCTTGGGGTTATGTACTCTTGATATCATGCATGGAACATGGAATTCCACGGAAATTGTGCTAATAATGGAGACTATTCTTGTAAAGGAGACTGTGCTAGTAATGTTTAGAAAGGCGCTCACGGTGTGCTAGTAATAGAGACTGTGCTAGTAATGGAGACCTGCGCTAGTAATGGTATTCCCCTCTGCAAGATTGCAGGGAAATACCATCGCAATGGAGTAGCTGAAAGGTTGCCATTAATACCTCAACGGAATGCGACAAGCATGATAATGCATAATGTTACTTCCTGCGCTATAGCATTGCACGCATCCACGCAAAACTGTATCAAGTACAATGACTTGTCAGTTTGAGCACTCTGGCAAGGTACATGTACGTTCGGGCCTGGTTTAAATCTGGCTTTTGTAAAATTTATTTTTCATTGCTATCAGGCTGGGCCTCATTTTCTCTGTGCTGCGCTGATGAATTCACAAAGGACGAAACAGTTCTGTCCGCAGATTGAGTCAAGTACAATCATGTAGTTGCTAGTTGGGTACAAAGCCGCCTGTTGCTGCGAATAATGTCAATGTAGTGAGTCAGTGGAATTGCTTGTGAGCGCTATGTATGCAGGGTGTGTGTGTGGGGGGGGGGGGAGGGGGGGGGGGTGTGCGTGCGTGTGTGTCGGGGGAACTGCATATCAACACCGCGTACACAGTGCGAGTTGCTGGTGCATTGCTGTGCCCCGACTTTGCCAAAGAACATGTACCGTACTGATGATGTACAGTACTGTCGGTGGCCGAAGAACTGGAGGGGTCAGCCTCCTAGCCTAGAGCGTTCTTATCTCCATGTACTTTGGTCTATGCACAGTTGAGTTACCGTGTATACATTGGTATGCTGTGCTTGGTGAAATTCTAGCCTGGTCGTTCTTCGGCGTCCGGCAGTACTGTAATCGCATTACAGTAAAACCTGTAACCAAAGACCACCCCTTGGGGCTAGAGAGAGCGGTCTTTAGTGGCAGGTGGTCCTTGGTTAGAGGTTTGCACCGCACAACTATACATGAATGTGACACCGTCCGTGCCAAGCGAAGTGGTCTGTAGTAGCAGGCTGGTCGCTAGTCACGGTGGTCTGCAGTACCAGGCTGGTCGCTAGTCACGGTGGTCTGCAGTAGCAGGCTGGTCGCTAGTCACGGTGGTCTGCAGTAGCAGGCTGGTCGCTAGTCACTGTGGTCTGCAGTAGCAGGCTGGTCGCTAGTCACTGTGGTCTGCAGTAGCAGGCTGGTCGCTAGTCACTGTGGTCTGCAGTAGGAGGCTGGTCGCTAGTCACTGTGGTCTGCAGTAGCAGGCTGGTCGCTAGTCACGGTGGTCTGCAGTAGCAGGCTGGTCGCTAGTCACGGTGGTCTGCAGTAGCAGGCTGGTCGCTAGTCACGGTGGTCTGCAGTAGCAGGCTGGTCGCTAGTCACGGTGGTCTGCAGTAGCAGGCTGGTCGCTAGTCACGGTGGTCTGCAGTAGCAGGCTGGTCGCTAGTCACGGTGGTCTGTCGTAGCAGGCTGGTTGCTAGTCACGGTGATCTGCAGTAGCAGGCTGGTCGCTAGTCACGGTGGTCTGTAGTAGCAGGCTGGTTGCTAGTCACGGTGGTCTGCAGTAGCAGGCTGGTCGCTAGTCACGGTGGTCTGCAGTAGCAGGCTGGTCACTAGTCACGGTGGTCTGCAGTAGCAGGCTGGTCGCTAGTCACGGTGGTCTGCAGTAGCAGGCTGGTCACTAGTCACGGTGGTCTGTAGTAGCAGGCTGGTCGCTAGTCACAGTGGTCTGCAGTAGCAGGCTGGTCGCTAGTCACGGTGGTCTGCAGTAGCAGGCTGGTCACTAGTCACGGTGGTCTGCAGTAGCAGGCTGGTCGCTAGTCACGGTGGTCTGCAGTAGCAGGCTGGTCGCTAGTCACGGTGGTCTGCAGTAGCAGGCTGGTCACTAGTCACGGTGGTCTGCAGTACCAGGCTGGTCACTAGTCACGGTGGTGTGCAGTACCAGGCTGGTCACTAGTCACGGTGGTGTGCAGTAGCAGGCTGGTCGCTAGTCACGGTGGTCTGCAGTAGCAGGCTGGTCGCTAGTCACGGTGGTCTGCAGTAGCAGGCTGGTCGCTAGTCACGGTGGTCTGCAGTAGCAGGCTGGTCACTAGTCACGGTGGTCTGCAGTAGCAGGCTGGTCGCTAGTCACGGTGGTCTGCAGTAGCAGGCTGGTCACTAGTCACGGTGGTCTGTAGTAGCAGGCTGGTCGCTAGTCACAGTGGTCTGCAGTAGCAGGCTGGTCGCTAGTCACGGTGGTCTGCAGTAGCAGGCTGGTCACTAGTCACGGTGGTCTGCAGTAGCAGGCTGGTCGCTAGTCACGGTGGTCTGCAGTAGCAGGCTGGTCGCTAGTCACGGTGGTGTGCAGTACCAGGCTGGTCACTAGTCACGGTGGTGTGCAGTAGCAGGCTGGTCGCTAGTCACGGTGGTCTGCAGTAGCAGGCTGGTCGCTAGTCACGGTGGTCTGCAGTAGCAGGCTGGTCACTAGTCACGGTGGTCTGTAGTAGCAGGCTGGTCACTAGTCACGGTGGTCTGCAGTAGCAGGCTGGTCGCTAGTCACGGTGGTCTGTAGTAGCAGGCTGGTCACTAGTCACGGTGGTCTGTAGTAGCAGGCTGGTCGCTAGTCACGGTGGTCTGTAGTAGCAGGCTGGTCACTAGTCACGGTGGTCTGTAGTAGCAGGCTGGTCGCTAGTCACGGTGGTCTTTAGTTACAGGTTCTACTGTACCTCTATTTATTTGTACTTAAGTAGTCTCTACAGCAGTCTACGGTACTCACCCACACAAAGTGCGTAGCTGTTCTCGGGGTCGAACTCTAGCGTTGCGACCTCACCGCTATGCTCGACGCCTTTTTGTCCTTCGCCAAGGCACTTTGACACGCCAGCACCATCTGCCTTGTCCGCATCTGTCACATCACCCAACAGAAATATGCCATGTTCAAAGCAAATGGCCGCACAAATGTGCGCGCATAACGTTACAAGCAGACAAACACAAACTCTTGCACATGCGAGCATCTAGCTTTCTCATTCGTTTGCTCTCTCTCTCTCTGTCTCTGTCTCTCTCTCTCTCTCTGTCTCTGTCTCTCTTTCTCTCTCTTTCTCTCTCTCTCTCTCTCTCTCTCTCTCTCTCTCTCTCTCTCTCTCTCTCTCTCTCTCTCTCTATCTATCTCTCTCTCATCATCATCATCATCATGTATTTGTGCGTCTCTCTGGCTCTCGCCAGTGGTTTCGCAGAATACTGTAAAGTCGCGGATAAAATCCGGGCTTATAAGCATATAAGCCGCTTTCTGCATCAGGCTTTAATGCAAACCAGGCTTGTATGCACCACTGATATTTTCGCCAGGCTTGTATGCCAGGCTTCTACGCGCGACACGCGTATATCTAGCACTGACTACCGGTATGGCGGCAGTTTTACTATGCACTGTACATAGCGCATGCACTCTTGACCTACTCGATCAGCGCTTGCATAGAAGCCAGGCTTCTACGCGCGACAGGCTTATATGCATTTGACCCGTCCGATTTTCAGGCTTCTATCCGCGATGTGCTTGTATGCAAACCCGGCTTTTATCCGCGACTTTACGGTAGATGACGTCCCCGACCTACCTTGTATGTGGCTTGCTGTGAGTGGTGAGCTGCATTGATTGGGATTGAGAGGACTGAACAATGGTGCTCAACGAGGGGATGGAACCCACCACCCGAAGTGCCATGCTCTACCAACTCCATTTCAACGCGGCACTCGCAGCAAGCCAAAGACTACATAGGTCAGGGATGACATTTTAAGTATCGTGGTTAGGGAGTGTGACAAAGAGATGGACGCGAGCACGTGAGGATAAAAGAGAGAGAGAGAGAGAGAGAGAGAGAGAGAGAGAGAGAGAGAGAGAGAGAGAGAGAAAGAGAGAGAGAGAGAGAGAGAGAGAGAGAGAGAGAGAGAGAGAGAGAGAGAGAGAGAGAGAGAGAGAGCTAGATAAAGGGCCTGGGTGGACATGGTAAGTTTGGGTACGTAAGCAGCCACCCAGGCCAACGGAAAATAGGGTGGCACATTCAAATGCATAAAGCGGTGTGCAGAGAAAACCATGTATGGGACATAGGTTCCAAACAGTTGTATGAGCAAATCCCTCTCCATGATGAGTGTATCGGTGCAGAAAGCGGCCTTTGATGCAGGGAACTCCTTTCGCCAGTCGTTGGATATATTCTGATAGCGTACAGCCTATTTCATTTTTAGAATTTTGTGCAGTTTTGTCCATTTCCCGCGAGGTCTGGTAACCACAGTAGAGTCAGAACTCACTTATCCGGTTCTCCGGATCCCTCGCAATCTGGGAGAAAATCATTGGCTACAGGTACTGTAAATGCCATTATTCTAACGAGGCGCATATAATAACGATTTCCCAAAATTGACTAGTTTACGTGTAGGAAAGGTAACGATTCTCACTCATTCTCAACGCTCAATAGGACAGTATATGTATCGATTTCTGTATAACGATTTCTATTTTAAAGGGGAAGTCCGGTGAAAAATTTAAATTTCACAGTCCGTAGAGTTCGGGGCGTTGATTCGAATGGTCTTTGTCCGAGGAGGCTGCGGCCTATGGTTCGTCAGATACGCCCAATCGAACATGTGCGAATTTGAGCGCGCCTCACCCAGATCCAGGTGATGACGTCACAGCGTGCAGCCAGGTAGCCACACCATCTAGTTGTGTACAAAACGGCCATATTCGGAGCGCGTTCGATTGGGGAACCGTTTGTCGCAGCTTCTTCGGACCAAGACCATTCGATTCAGTGTTACAAACGCTACGTACCCTATGATTTTCAGCTCGGTAAACCTCGAGGTTATACCGTATTTTAGCCGTTTCCGAGTTGGACTTTTTCCGTCAGCGCAGCATGCCTCTAGCTCTACGGCTCTAGCAATGCGCTGCGTGCATGCTAGCTGTAGACGTGTACGGTGTAGTGCAGTCAACAAACTAGACTCATCACACACGGAACTAGTCCCGCACTGCCGTGCTGGGCTAGCTCGCTACAACAAGACTCAGAAAACTAGTCAACACACGGACGTGTCATGTACTAGTACTACACTCGTACAGTCATGCAGTCAGAGAACGTGCGTTTCTCCTTGCCGGTGCCGGTGGTTGTGCTTTGAGAAAGAAAATTTTAGTTTTCCGCTCCAGTCCGGCCTCATTATTTTATGCTACAGCGATGAGTGCACAACCGTGACAAGTGACAAAACAGCGAACAGCTCCCGGACCTAGAACTTTCAGATTCCATAGCGTTGCGAGCGAAGAGTCGTGCCCGGGCCATGGTTCAAAGAGCCTGCACTGTTCTCCAATTGAGTAGTCCGAAATATGCCAAGTTCGCACCAAAACATCACCATGTGGCAGGCTACTGGAGTCTAAGCGAATCGGTATGGAACAACATTTAGAGCACTCGCATCACTCTTCTCCATTTTGGCGACCCTGCTCTTCAGCGATCTGATAATTATATCAGCCTCGTCTGCAATAGCTACTGCTTCTTCATCAGTCGGAAACTCAGTAGCGCTCACTCTTGACCGTCCCGCGCGGCCATTTCTTCAGCTGGATACCGAGGTTCTCAGCCCTACAATACCCCCCGACCAAACCCATGAAGGTCAGCCATGGCTGCATCCTCACTCTCACAAGGAGTTAGGTCTTGGGGTCGCTTGCACCACCTAATATCAGTCGCCAAATCATTTGAAATAGCACTGACACTATTGCTTTCACGCACTCCTTTTGACCTAGCTGCACGCTATGACGTTGCGGAGGGTGTGGCGCGGCCGCATGACGTCATGGCGCAGCCCCCGAAACTCAGTTTTTCAAACGGAAATATCTCGAGAACGCTTTGTCGGAGACACGTGGGACCAACACCATTCGACTCAGCGCCCGAAACTCTACCGACCCTGAAATTTAAATTTTTCACCGGACTTCCCCTTTAACGACAGATTTCTCCTCGTTAACTCGTTAGAGTTAGCACTTTGTTATTTGGCTTTTACAGCATACAGCATATGCCATGCATACATACAGTATGTGTGTTCGATTATCTGGTTCCCTCGCCTATCCGGATATTTTCGTGGAAAACGAATGTGTGGTCTGACTGTAACGGCTCCACTGGTTCCAGAGTACCATGATGGAGTACTGAGAGACAAGGATTCTCACAGCATGACTGTAACCATTCTCATGCCACCCACTGCACTACGAACAGGGGCAGCCTTCTGCCTGGTCCACACTGGCCCGATTTTTCGGCTGATGATCTGACACCGACTCCCACATGAAATCGGACATACATTGTATACACAAACAGTAACAAAACACGCACACACCATACCATACACATGTTCAGTTCGATTCCATTATCGGCCGAACAATCGGCCGAGAGTGGACCAGGTATGAGTTGCAGATGAATGGTCTTCATTGCAATCGGCCAATGCGGACTACTGTCACTCCTGTTGATGCTAGACTGCAGGATGCGCTTGCCGCCTTTCCTTTCCTGTTATCGAACCTGCAGTTCCTTCGCTGAAAACGCAGGCTTGATCATGTAATAACGTACTAGACTCCGAATCGACACCCACTCGGAGCAACATCAGACACGCGCTGGCCAGGAGCGAACACAGGCATGATGCCTGGCCAGGAGCGAACACAGGCATGATGCCGCGCCAGTAACACCGAGAGTGGTTTTATCGCGTTGCTGGTTGATCTACACCTACGTAATCTGCTATCCATAGAACTATGCAGACGCAGTCCCAGTCAGTGGTCGCACTTACCTGGCGACGGGTGGCCACCGGTACCGCTTGTGGCCATACCTGCAGACCAGAAGAAACCTTGCTGCCCCAGCGAGGAGACAGACCAACCGCACCAGGCCAAGAGCCAAAGCAAAATGAACCAGGAGACGTACGAGAAAACCTCTCTCTCTCTCTCTCTCTCTCTCTCTCTCTCTCTCTCTCTCTCTCTCTCTCTCTCTCTCTCTCTCTCTCTCTCTCTCTCTCTCTCTCTCTCTCTCTCTCTCTCTCTCTCTCTCTCTCTCTCTCTCTCGCTCTCTCTCTCTCTCTCTCTCTCTCTCTCTCTCTCTCTCTCTCTCTCTCTCTCTCTCTCTCTCTCTGATCTCTGGTTCGCTGCGACTGATAAGACCCGTACTGGGCTGTAGTGATTATGAAAAAAACTGCACAGAAACTAAGTAATAGTTACCGGTACTTCGGTTTTAGTAACTTTTACTAGTATTTGAAGGGTAGGCCTGTCCGAAAAATGTGTTTTAATTTGCGGAAAATGGAAATGCAAAATGCACGGTTTTCCAGCCAACATTCAAAGAAGAAATCAAAGGGGAATGTAAAAAAATTAAAAAATCAAAGCCAAACAACCCAAAACGCAGAGAAATGCATCCGTTGCCATGGCAACCAAAATCTAAAATGGCCGCCATGCCATGGTGATCACAAAAATAATAATTATTGGTTTTCCATGTCACACTGTATTGTATACAATAGTATCCCTGCTTTGCTAGTACAGTCATGTACATGTACCTCTAATCATGTCACATGTACATATACAAGCACTGCATGATCATAATCTTGTCACCCCTTTTGCTGACATTGCCTGACAAGCCTGCAAAGCTAATCATTTTCTCACCATTGCAAGTCACTTGTGTTAACCTTGCATAATACTTTGTAGTACCTGTACCATGTGTACCACACATGTACTACTAGAACACATCTTTGTAGTTTTACATCATCACACCTGCATGTACATGTAGAACTAAACACCCCTGTGTTCGCATTTGTGTGATTAGGAGGCCAGTGCAACTAAGTAAGTCTAGAGTCTCAGCCAAGAGGGACAGAAGACACCGAAATAGCAAGCCGAACTTGACTTGGTCGAGCTGAAACTTGGCTGAAACCTTGGAATTCGACCGAAAATGGGCAAAACTCAGAAAAAATGCAAAAATGCAAAATGTACCCCAAAATGCAAAAAAATCAGAACATTTTTCGGACAGGCCTATTGAAGGTATGCGCTGCAGGATCTGACGACACATGCTACTGATAATGCGTCGCGCTCTGGCACGATATCGATAGTGGAACGAAGTCTGCATGGCCTGGCTAGCTATGGCAGTATGGGATCGGGAGTACTGCCTACTGCAGTACTGGTACTGCAGTACTGCTAGGCCTGGGTCCACTAGTACTACATGTAGTAGTAAGGGAGCATCTCATAAGTTCGCATTTTGTTTCTAAACGTAACGCATTTCGAAACGGGGGTAGGGGGGTAGCGGCCATTTCGAATAGAAAAATGACTGTTCGCACATTTTCTGGAACTGTACAATCTTCTGTGCTAGTGCTAGATCCCTGCAGCAAATGAGTGTGTTTAGGTGGAGATCTACCTGTGTTTGCAGATCAGCTAACCCTTGCACTGCATGCGCATGCAGGCTACTCAGAGGTGTCAAATGTCACACCAGCCTGATCAAACCGTGTACCTGGCCAGCGTTTACAGATACAGCAGTACAGTTGTTGTGGAGGAACTATGCTTATTTGCGTGTACAGTACTACAATACATGTCATTGACATTGATTGTACTTTGTACTCAGTAAATGCAGTACTACTGTATGCCATTCACGACCGCTCCAGCAAAACATTCATGTACATGTACATGTACATGTACAATCATGTACATAAGCATACCATAGCATGGGGCATGGATGTGTACAGTAGATAAACACAGAAAATGTGCGATAAAACTTTCGAATAGAGGGGGGAGGTAGGGGGGTAAAGTCTATTCGAAATGCGTTACGTTTACAAAATAAATGCGAACTTATGAGATGCTCCCTAATTAGTATCCGGCTAGCGCCGGTGCTGTTCCCCCAGTGTTCTGAACTGTTCATTTCTGGGTCCCACCCTCCATCGTCAGTTTTCCCTGTCCTGCGGGGAAACCCCTTCATCAACTACGGTACCAAGCACTCAGTACAGTCCAGGGAGTCGTATTTTTACGACTCCCTGGTACAGTCATAATTATACGTCATGTACATGACTAGCGCCTGAGTGAGTGGCAGAGACAGAGACTGAGACTTGTATGAGGGAGTGCTAGGATCTTTGCGAAAGACCACTGCTTTTTTCTCCTTTTTTTTCTTTACTTGCTGCTAATGTCAGCCATGGACAAAATCACTATGATAAGGTAAATCATTTTTTCTCGCTACAGACCCAGAGTATATGTCCAATCGAGCTATGTCGTTGCTGTGTCATCATCTATGTGCCATGCGCTACTTGATGTACCAGCCTGCTATGCCGGATACCGCCAGCCATGCATCGACCAGGCGCCAGGAGCGAACTGATGGTGGTGGTGGTGGTGAGAAGGAGAGCTCTGTGCCAGAACTTTGCAGCTTAGAGAGCGTGTGTGGGCAGGCGTGTGTTTACCGCCATATTGCCAGGTGTGTCTTTACCACCATATTTATCAACCATAAGTACAGCTGCAGTGGTGTCTTCAATTTCATTCTCCCGAGTCAAGCTCCGTATGAAGACATCCAAGAAGAAGATTGCCTGATGAGTCCAGCGGGGACGAAACGTACGTCGCAATCGAGCTATGTCGTTGCTGTGTCATCTGACAGGGGCGTAGCACCCGCTACGACTGGTACGACCATGGCCGTACCACTTTTCGAAAAGTGTGGTCCGTCTGGAACGTGCAAAACCGTAATAAAAAAATCAGGATCCATCGATGCATACCGGTATGCGCATCAGATTTTGTCCTTTTTCTAGACTCGTACTCGTAGATCTGCCATGCATCTGTGCATGTCCATGCACGTCTCTTCTGACCGTGAAATAATTCTATGACTTTATAAACTGTGCCAGAAGTTCCCAGAACGCAGGATTTGGTGTCTTTTTTACAAAATTTTCCAGGGGGAGGTCCCCCGGACCCCCCTACAAAACGGCCTTCGGCCGCGCCGACCTTCGGCCGCGCCGACCTTCGGTCGTACCACTTCCAAAACCGCTCCTACGCCCCTGCATCATCTATGTGCCATGCGCTACTTGATGTACCAGCCTGCTATGCCGGATACCGCCAGCCATGCATCGACCAGGCGCCAGGCGCGAACTGATGGTGGTGGTGGTGGTGAGAAGGAGAGCTCTGTGCCAGAAC
The DNA here is from genome assembly GCF_964019385.1 of Sycon ciliatum. Classification (NCBI taxonomy): domain Eukaryota; kingdom Metazoa; phylum Porifera; class Calcarea; order Leucosolenida; family Sycettidae; genus Sycon; species Sycon ciliatum. The sequence continues at coordinate 14,238,893 of NC_088651.1, read as the reverse complement.
TTTGCAGCCTAGAGAGCGTGTGTGGGCAGGCGTGTGTTTACCGCCATATTGCCAGGTGTGTCTTTACCACCATATTAATTTTATCAACCATAAGTACAGCTGCAGTGGTGTCTTCAATTTCATTCTCCCGAGTCAAGCTCCGTATGAAGACATCCAAGAAGAAGATTGCCTGATGAGTCCAGCGGGGACGAAACGTACGTCGCAATCGAGCTATGTCGTTGCTGTGTCATCATCTATGTGCCATGCGCTACTTGATGTACCAGCCTGCTATGCCGGATACCGCCAGCCATGCATCGACCAGGCGCCAGGCGCGAACTGATGGTGGTGGTGGTGGTGAGAAGGAGAGCTCTGTGCCAGAACTTTGCAGCCTAGAGAGCGTGTGTGGGCAGGCGTGTGTTTACCGCCATATTGCCAGGTGTGTCTTTACCACCATATTTATCAACCATAAGTACAGCTGCAGTGGTGTCTTCAATTTCATTCTCCAGACCCAGAGAGTGTAAGAAATGTGTAACGGAACGCTTACCTTAACAGATTTACAGTCAACTTCGCTAATAGTAATAGCGACTGCGGATATAACGACAATTCACGATTAACGAGAGAATGTCCATGCCCAGAGCAAAGTCCCATCTAACTGTAATACATATAATGAGACATCGGGTATAACGACACTTCGCGAATAAGGACACTTTTCTGATGCCCCGCCGAATGTGGTTATACGCAAAGTTGACTGTAGATGTAGGTAACCATGGTAACTAGTACATGATTGTATAGCATGTATAGAATGGATGATGAGCGCTTGGAGTTGGGGGCAGACAAAGGCAAGGTGATGCAGGGGAAGTCGGATGCGCTGGATTATGAGAAGTGGCGATCTGGTAAACTAGCAGTATACTAAAAAGTGAATAAATTTTAAGAAGATCGTTGTGCTGTTGCCCATATGTTAACACGGGATCTTCACCTAAATTTAATTTTCTCAATTGAAAAGAAAGAAAAAATCTCACTGAAGATGCATTTTTTCTCAGATCACAGTCTTGCAAAAAAATACATGTACATGTATTTTTTTTAAGACAACCAAGGCAATAGCCGCTGGGTAGCATATTTGGGTAATCGTAGTAACCTAGAGCATCAGTTCCAAAATGTGATAAATATTTCTAAGAACTCGCGGACTCTATTGCAGCCACTCTGATAAAGAACTAGTGATAATAATTATGACATAACGTGGGTGTCGGGGATTGGGGGGGGGGGGGGGTGGATATAATTATCATTTCAAAAATCTGTATCTGCACTACGTAAGAGATGATACTGACTTCACTCAGCGGAGAGACTCAGCTTGGTGATATTCTTCGCAATGAGCTGGTGCAAGTCCTGCATGCAGAAACAAGCAACAGCATAGAAGACATATTTAACATGGTGGTAAATACACACCTGGCAATATGATGGTAAATACACACCTGGCAATATGATGGTAAATACACGCCTGCCCACACACGCTATCTTGGTTTTTTTTATGGAGTCGTGCATTTACCGCCATATTGCCAGGTGTGTCTTTAAAATAAACTCACTGTTCGCGTGAGACTCGGCCAGAGGCCCAGTTTTCCGCATCCGCAGGAACGCCACCACCCTCTTGGATCAAGGCGCAGATGCAGCTCCTGAGCGGCGGGAGGTGAGTAGATCAAACCCACCACAAAGTTGTCAAAGACCGAAAAATCCATGTGTCTTTACCACCATAATAAACAAACATAAATACAGCTGCAGTGGTGTCTTCAACTTCACTAGCATAGAAGACAGTTTAGTTGAGTTTAGCCGCTCTACTCCAAGCAATACATGGCTGGGGCAGCCAATGATCACTTTGCGTGGCGATTGCGGGTTTTTTTACAGCCGACCGCGGCTAGCAAGGAAAAGAGCAAGAGGTCGAAAAGAAAAGGAAAAGAAGAAGAAAAAGCAAAAATAGTTAATGTGGACTGCAATTGTGGTCTAAAGCAAGGCGTAACAAGGACGCATTAAGATCAATCTACATGTACACACACACAACAGAGGCGAAAGGCTGTGTAGCCCTAACTTTACGTTTCACGCATTTCAGCGATCATAAGACAGCAGCATTCACCTAGACCGGCCTTGTTTCATGTACATGTACATGATTGTAGTTTCCAGCAAAATCAATGCCACCCCTTGAGATAATAGATAGCTCTGCTAACCGGGAACCGAGCGGTGACCAGCGGAAGCAAATGCGTTTTGACGAATATCCCCTTTGTGTTCATCTGCAAAAATTGGGTGCATGCATATTTTCGGCTATTTTCATTTTCGGCATTGGATTCTGAGGCCGTAAATTTGTTGCAGCTGAAATATTTGTTTGCAGGGTACAGTATGCCAGAGTTTATGGTCAGCAGCAGTACACGATGAGATTTTAATGCTGCCAAAAAGTCATTTAGACCTTGGAGGCTGAAAACATTTTTTTAACACGCTGCGAATTCAAATTTGTAGTCGTACATTATCTGGCTACGTAAACTTCTCTCTCTCTCTCTCTCTCTCTCTCTCTCTCTCACACACACACACACTCCCTCTCTCTCATTTCTACAGAGCGTAGTTCTGGCAATGAAACCGAGACTGCTTGTCGGCTCAGCTTGATTAAACCCACTAGCACAGTCACCCTGCGCAACCATGGTAACCCCCGCCTTTAGTTGTTCCTGCTTCTTTTTCCTTAATGAATCAAACGTAGGGTTGCGCTTGCCATAAATAGAGAATAGAATATAGAATTAATAGAGAGGTTCCGCATAACGTAATTACGTTAGTAAAAAACCCCAATCCACTTACGGACCACCTACGTTATCAGAGCCCTATCTACGTACTCTCCATAGACAACTTTCAGTAAGTGTAGTGCAAACGCGCGAATTCACTGGCTTTTCCCGCCCACTCACGTAAAGTTGCTCAATTGTACGTAGTGCGGAACCTCTCTAATAACCATAGCCTGGTGTCTTACCAATGGTGGGAGCTGTTCCAGCTCCTTATCTTTGACCGGGTCCAGCATCTCGTCGAGAGGCTCCTTCGGCTTGGCGTAAATCATTGCATGGCATTTCTTTACCATGACCCAGTACTTGATTTTTGTCTGGGCACTCACTTGATGTTCAAGCAGGCTGAAATACTTTTCAGGCAACTTGATGAAGTGACGCATCTGAAGAACGGGCTACAGCCAGTGAAAGAACCAAACAAAACAGAAGCAGATATGGGAAATACGGCATCGAAAGAAAAACATTTATGAATCACACTTTACACATTTTTACATTTCATGATTATTACATGGTACAATGTTGGCATCATTTGTTCTGTTTATCGCATTGCTAAAACTCCTTTCTCCGAAACGCCACTTTGTATATGGGAAACGGTTACCTTTAAAAAAAAAATTAAAGCGAGGTATGGGAGCCGCTTTAGGAGCCGGTTTAAGAGCCGGTTTAGGAGCTGCATCTGCGCCTTAGATCTTTTCAGGGTGGTGGCGTTCCCATGGATACTGAAAACTCAGTCTAACTCAGTCCGAAGTGAACCGTGAAATAATATTTGGAGTAAGAATACATTATTTTTATTGTGCATTACTGGGTCGTTTTTTTTTACCCTGGTGAAGGAAATCAAATCAAAAACCCAGGTGATCAGAGTAATTTCAGGTGGCGATAAAAACCTAGCGCCGAAAATCACAGCAAATTATACACCGCACCAGGAGCATACCTGTTTTGAGAAGAATACACCCTACATACAACAACCGTGTTAATGTAAAGAAGCAGAAAAAAACAAAAGTCTGGAATGGTGCATGTGAAATCGTAGAATAGAAAATTGTGGGCACAAGTTATGCGTTCGAGTCCGCCAACTAAACCAGAGTTTGAACAGTCAGACGTGCACAATCTGGCACAGACAGCGACCAGTGGACAAGCTGATTTTCATGCCGTGGCATGTCTCAGTATTCCGTGCCAGTTTTGGAAAAATGAGAGGGGTGGTTGCTTTTCTATTGTCCATCAGCAAAGTTTCTCCCGAGCAGCGACGGCAAGAGGCAAGGCAACAGCACCACTATTACCACTCACCTTGGTCGGGCTATGGGAAGCCTCTGCTGGCGATGCGCTGGATAGTGCTGTCTGAAACGTCCAAAATAGCCAGTGAAAGAACCAAACAAAAATGAAGCAGATATGGGAAATATGGCATCGAAAGAAAAACGTTTATGAATCACACTTTATACACTTTTACATTTCATGATTATTACATGGTACAATGTTGGCATCATTTGTTCTGTTTATCGCATTGCTAAAACTCCTTTCTCCGAACCGCCATTTTGTCTATGGGAAACGGTTACCTTTAAAAAAAATTAAAGGGAGGTATGGGAGCCGCTTTAGGAGCCGGTTTAGGAGCTGCATCTACGCCTCAGATCTTTTCAGGGTGGTGGCGTTCCCATGGATACTGAAAACTCAGTCTAACTCAGTCCGAAGTGAACCGTGAAATAATAATTGGAGTAAAAATACATTTTATTCCCGTAGCTATGCAGAAGACGTTACTTCAGTAACGTCTGGCGCTAGCCAGGGTCCACACAGCTTTAATTTGGTATTTGTGTGTTTGTGTGTTTGTTTGTTTGTGTCACGCCTGGCGCTATCCCGTATCTGACGGCAAAAAATCGTAGGGATGTTATAAATTTTTCAATTCTCCTATTTTTCAGGCATATCCTGGGATTCGAACCCGCACTATCGCCCTACATGCATTCCCCCATACACTTCGCATTCATACCCATTCTTCCAAGTTGCTTCACGTTATGATCTTGCGTCTGAAAGCCCTATTTGAATATTGCGGGCAGCTGTATGTGGCCAGCTGTATTTGATGGTACGGTACGGGAGACGGTGTCGTATTACCCTCGATCGTACCTGTCCCGTACCTATCCCTACCGTACCGTACCATCAAAGACAGCTGGCCACAATGCATATTCAAATAGGGCTTTCAAATGCAAGATCATAATGTGAAGCAACTTGGAAGAATTAGTATGTATGCGAAGTGTATCGGGGGATCCATGCAGGGCGCGATAGTGCGGGTTCGAATCCATGGTTATGTCTTTAAAAAAAAGGAATTTTTTAAAGACCGGGGGATGCATGCAGGGCGCGATAGTGCGGGTTCGAATCCCAGGTTATGTCTTAAAAAAAGGAATTTTTTAAAGAATTTATAACATCCCTATGCTTTTTTTTGTCTAGGTCATCAAGGCAAAAAAGCATAGCGTAGGGCCCTGAGCTTCCAAGCTCTCTCGTTCTACATTACTGGGTCGTTTTTTTTTTACCCTGGTGAAGGAAATCAAATCAAAAACCCAGGTGATCAGAGCAATTTCAAGTGCCGATAAACACCTAGCGCCGAAAATCACAGCAAATTATACACCGCACCAGGAGCATACCTGTTTTGAGAAGCATACACCCTACATACAACAACCGTGTCAATGTAAAGAAGCAGAAAAAACAAAAGCCTGGAACGGTGCATGTGAAATCGTAGCATGGAAACTTGTGGGCACAAGTTATGCGTTCGAGTCCGTCAACGAAACCAGAGTTTTAACAGTCATACGTGCACAATCTAGCAGAGAACTGAACAGGAGTACTCAGGCATTGACCAGTGGACAAGCTGACTTTCATGCCGTGGAATGTCTCAGTACTCCGTGCCAGTTTTGGAAAAATGAGAGGGGTGGTTGCTTTTCTATTGTCCATCAGCACAGTTTCTCCCGAGCAGCGGCGGCAAGAGGCAAAGCAACAGCACCACTATGACCACTGACCTTGGTCGGGCTATGGGAAGCCTCTGCCGTCGATGCGCTGGACAGTGCTGTCTGAAACGTCCAAAATACGTACTTCATCACCCTCAGAAAGACATCGGGATGCCCTGGCTGCGAAATCGGGTGCACGCTCTCAGCATTGTCGTCGCCAGCTGAGGTTGCGCTCTGTAGCTGCTTGAGATCCAGTAGTATCTTTGCCGAGCTCCGAACAATTAGTCTAAGCACGCAGTTGAACACGGTGCTGTATCTTTGGCCAAAGTCGGGACTCAGGCAACCGTGGCTATACAACGTGCGCACACTCTCCACTGCCGTTTCCTGAAAATACTCGTGGATCGCTTGAGGGAGCAGATCATCATCCGGATCATCCATCAGCTTGTTGATGAATGATGAAGTCAGTGGGTGAAGGTGCGATTTAATCAAGGGTGCCTTTTCGCCCGACTCTGTAGTCTTCGGTCGATACTGTGCAGAATCACAGACATGAAATCCAAACATCCCAGATTTTAAAGTTAAAAAATTACATAAATACAGCACTGTAAAACCGGGAATTTTTGGTGGTGTAATAATTTCGGTGTTTCCCCCAAAAATCAACGGTTCTGTAGAGCAAAATTTCGGTAAACCAGTTTTCCGAATCCAAATACGCATTCTGCACACTGTGTGACACGGCATGGTTGATTTTTAGGTCGCGTTTTATTTTAGGTGAGAATTACCTGTACACTTGAGAACGAGTTATGCAGCAACTATCCACGACTGTAATAGCCGTCTCACACTCGCGTCTTCCTGTGACGTCGTTTTCAGCCAAAACGTCGACTTGCTGCACAAGTCGATTCACACACACATCGAACGCATCGTTTTGCCAACAATCAGCAACATTATTAGTAGTCCATGGGCAAAAAAAAATAACGGCATAGATTCAAAAAAAAAAATCTTGGGCAGTTCTGTAGTTTCCACACCATGTACCAGCCAGCCTCGAGGAGACCAAACAGTTCTCAGTTTTAGTTTTGTGGTCATCATTATTTCGCTTTTGTAGGTGAAGAAGGTGTAGGTGAAGAATATTATGCCCTGCGATGGAAGCACGCGTGCTTCGGCTCTTTCTTTTGCTTTTGTGGCGCGGCCTTGGGCAATTGCTTCCCGGTCGAGCGATTGCATATGAACAGCTTCACCAAATCCGCAACAGGCAAGCCTCGGCCTCATTATCAAACGTTTTCGTCATGGTGAAGGTGAAGGTACGAACACAGGCACCGGTATAAAAAGAAAAGAACGGAACCTCAATGTCAAAGTCGAAGAGAACGGAAAAGAAAAAGAAAATTGTTTTGACAGATGCAGCTAACAGTTAGCATGCAGGTTGCATGCTCACTTTAAATTTCCCCGCCAAGATCTCTGCGCATGCGGATAGGCCAGACAAGAGTTCAAGACGACAAAAAATACGAAGACGTGGCCGAAGACTCTGCCCATAGGGCCGCGTCTGCGTTTTGAAGTCTTCAGCTCACGTTTTGGGGATTCCCCGGGATCGCCTAGGCAACGAAGACAAAAGACGCGAATAAAGACGTGAGTGTGAAACGCCTATAACAAGATGATAAACTGTCAGAAAGTGGATAGTTGCTGCATAACTCGTTCTCATGTGTTTTCTTCTCTTTTTTTACATTTATTACTGGCTCAGTATGCGAGTTAAAATTTTGTACCGAAGTTACCGAAAACGACAACTTGAATATTGCTTTTCCCTTTGCTTCACTTACTCACTCTGCTTGTCTGTCTGTCTGACTGTCTGTCTGACTGACTGTCTGTCTGCCGGTCTGTCCGTCTGCGTCTGCGTCTCCCTCACTATCGCTCTCTCTCACACACACACACACACACACACACACACACGTACACAACAAGGTACCTATCAGCAATGATTCTCTTAGACAATGCATAACAGTCCTTACATCATAGATGGGGTTCGGAATCGTTGACTTGCGCTCAGCCTTCAGTTTGACCTTCTGCTTGTCAGTCATATACAGAAGTCGTGCAAACGCTGGACAGAGAGCCTTGCAGTAGCCCATGCTGCTGCGAATGGGCAGCTTACCTAGTGTAGCGTTCCTTTCCAGGTAACACGCCATGAAGAAGGTGAAAAGCGAGGGGCCAAGGTCAGCAAAATGTAACGTCTTCTCATTCCGTTTTGAGGCGGCGAGGGTGTACACATTGAAGCTATTCTTCCACTTGGACTGGCGGATGTTTTCAAGAAGCCCTCCGGCATAACAACAGTCCATGACGATAACAGCATTCCTACACAGAGACATGAGCATAGGAATTAGTACACACAACATAATACTAACACTTCCTTTTTTCTTCCACTGCCATGACTGCCTATGTGGTACCATGAGGGGCAGACCAGGAGGTCTCCCCGGGAGAGGGGAGAGAGACTTAAAAGGAATCTTGGAAAGATGAATCAACTGGCTATTGAGCCGCCCAACGGCCGACACCCCCTGAAATCCCCAAAACTCTGGGTGGACTTGAAAATGATCCCACTTATGGGCTCACCACACCTCAGTAAGTGGGTGAGGACAAGGTGCAGAAAAATGATTGACGGCATCAGGGTATCCGTCCTGGAATCCAAGTGCAGTTACCCCCCCCCCCCCAGTGAAGGTACCGTAAAGTACCGTTGATCCGCCCCCCACGCCATGTCGCTTCCCAGCTGTGTTTTCGGCAGAGGGCGGGAATTAGATCAAGGCTGTCAAGTGCAGTACGATGTACAACAACGTAGAGGATCAGACTCAATGTGCTGAATTGTGCACATTTTGATCCTGGATTGGCAAGTATTGTGTACA
>NC_088651.1:14205322-14225322 GCF_964019385.1 Sycon ciliatum | reverse complement strand
CTGGAGTAGCAGGCTGGTCGCTAGTCACGGTGGTCTGCAGTAGCAGGCTGGTCGCTAGTCACGGTGGTCTGCAGTAGCAGGCTGGTCGCTAGTCACGGTGGTCTGCAGTAGCAGGCTGGTCGCTAGTCACGGTGGTCTGCAGTAGCAGGCTGGTCGCTAGTCACGGTGGTCTGCAGTAGCAGGCTGGTCGCTAGTCAGGGTGGTCTGCAGTAGCAGGCTGGTCGCTAGTCACGGTGGTCTGCAGTAGCAGGCTGGTCGCTAGTCACGGTGGTCTGCAGTAGCAGGCTGGTCGCTAGTCACGGTGGTCTGCAGTAGCAGGCTGGTGGCTAGTCACGGTGGTCTGCAGTAGCAGGCTGGTCGCTAGTCATGGTGGTCTGCAGTAGCAGGCTGGTCGCTAGTCACGGTGGTCTGTAGTACCAGGCTGGTCGCTAGTCAGGGTGGTCTGCAGTACCAGGCTGGTCGCTAGTCACGGCGGTCTGTAGTACCAGGCTGCTCGCTAGTCACGGTGGTCTGCAGTACAAGGCTGGTCGCTAGTCACGGTGGTCTGTAGTACTACAGGCACTTCAGGCGGTTTTTTCAAAACCAGAAATACTCGTATTTCTTTCTTGTATCCGATTCAGATAGGTTTAGGAAGACTCCACAGAAAATTTGAAGCAAAAAGAATAACTTGGCACAGAGATATAGCCATCCAAAGTCGGAGAATTGAATAACGGCAATTTCAGTATTTCGACGGCACCAGCAGCATATCAGAAATTGGTAGGACTTGCTTCAGTGTCTATAGTGGCAAAATACCAGGCTCGCTGGAAGCAGGTCAAAATAACCAGATGAATGCAGAAACAGCATGGTTTGGAAAAACTTCGCATTTTTCATCCGTCCAGCAGCTCAGACGAAGATATCGGGTGTGGTCACCATGGCAACTCCATAGCAACTCCATCGCAACAGCATGAAAACAGTGCAGAGAAGCCTTTGGAAAAGCATAAGATGAGACTTTGAGGTAAGATAAAGTAACTACAATAATTCAGTGCCAGAACACATTGTTGCTACATGTACAGTACTGAAGTGGTGACGAATACGGAAGAACAATGAGCCGAAGACTGAGCAAACTAGAATTTTACCGCGTATTTGACGGAAAGAAATGACAAACTATTACATGTAGGGGTGAAAGTTGGCACTGAGATCCCGAGTTCGAGTACTCTGATTTTCTCCGATCGAATATTCGAGTATTCTTCATCTCCTAAAAATTGCACACCAAGTGCCTTACAATCACATGATGCAACCCTGGTTGAATCGAGTAGCAGTCATTTTTCTCGGGTATATTGGTTGGTGGGTCATTTGGGCTCTCTCTACTCATGAACAAATGTTCACCACACAGTCTGCACATCAATATCTGCCGACTGCTGCTCTGAAACTGCAGATTTCGGTGGTAAACGCATGTACCATGTATGAACGAGTACTCTGATTTATTCCGAGTACGATTATTTTTGAAAAAACCGAGCGAGTACTCGAGTATTCGGTATAATTGTTTCACCCCTAATTACATGTATAACATCGTTTGCAAATGTTTGGGACTACTGAAACTTCAGCAACTCCAGCATGAGAGATTTTGTGCATAGAGTGTGTGCTGGATTCTTGGTATAATATCACCGTCAATGCTTTTCTTGGTCGCTGGAAGCCACCTGCTGATCAGCTGACGATTTGTTCCAAGCAGGCCGTTTTGATGTCAGCTCTCTTGGTCCAGTCGCCGAAGTATATACTGTCCTACTCGTCGCCTGCAGGAGAGGACGACTGCTCCGATGCGACTCCAATATAATTATAACACCTGGCAATATTTCTTCTTGCGCAGCCATGCGCATGGGCTCCGACGAACAAGGACTACTGCCGGGAGGACGCCTGTCGCGGCTCGCTTTCAATAACACCTCGCATTATTTCTTCTTGCGCAGCAATGCGCAAAGTGTTGGACAAACGAGGACAACTGATTCCGAAAGGAAATACGACGCTGAAGACGATGAGCTACATGGCAAATGCGTGCAATCAAGTGAAATGCCCGAAAAATCCTTGCCGATTTTACTCGAACTGTACGTGAGTTCAAAAAATTGCCGCATCATGACGTATGTGGGCTCAAACGAAAGCTGAGGGCCTCAGCTACACGCTGCGCCACACGAGAAGGCCCTGCGCAGCTTCCGTGCAGCTAGAGATCGATCTATGCATGCGCCTTTCCGCGGTGCCACGCATGTACGCGATTCAGCGTTAGCACTTTTTGACAGGTCGTGTCACGTGACTGAAGTGCCTAGTACTAGGCTGGTCGCTAGTCACGGTGGTCTTTAGTTACAGGTTCTACTGTACCTCTATTTATTTGTACTTAAGTAGTCTCTACAGCAGTCTACGGTACTCACCCACACAAAGTGCGTAGCTGTTCTCGGGGTCGAACTCTAGCGTTGCGACCTCACCGCTATTCATGAAGCCTTTTTGTCCTTCGCCAAGGGACTTTGACACACCAGCACCATCTGCCTTGTCCGCATCTGTCACATCACCCAACAGAAATATGCCATGTTCAAAGCAAATGGCCACACAAATGTGCGCGCATAACGTTACAAGCAGACAAACACAAACTCTTGCACATGCGAGCATCTAGCTTTCTCATTCGTTTGCTCTCTCTCTCTCTGTCTCTCTCTCTCTTTCTCTCTCTCTCTTCTCTCTCTCTCTCTCTCTCTCTCTCTCTCTCTCTCTCTCTCTCTCTCTCTCTCTCTCTCTCATCATCATCATCATCATCATCATCATCATGTATTTGTGCGTCTCTCTGGCTCTCGCCAGTGGTTTCGCAGAATACCGTAAAGTCGCGGATTATAAGCATATAAGCCGCTTTCTGCATCAGGCTTTAATGCAAACCAGGCTTGTATGCACCACTGATATTTTCGCCAGGCTTGTATGCCAGGCTTCTACGCGCGACATGCGTATATCTAGCACTGACTATCAGTATGGCGGCAGTTTTACTATACACCGTAGATCTACATAGCGCATGCACTCTTGACCTACTCGATCAGCGCTTGCATAGAAGCCAGGCTTCTACGCGCGACAGGCTTATATGCATTTGACCCGTCCGCTCTGCTTGTACGCAAACTCGGCTTTTATCCGCGGCTTTACGGTAGATGACGTCCCCGACCTACCTCGTATGTGGTTAGCTGTGAGTGGTGAGCTGCATTGATTGGGATTGAGAGGACTGAACAATGGTGCTCAACGAGGGGATGGAATCCACCACCCATGCTCTACCAACTCCATTTCAACGCGGCACTCGCAGCAAGCCAAAGACTACATCGGTTAGGGATGACATTTTAAGTATCGTGGCTAGGGAGTGTGACAAAGAGATGGACGCGAGCACGTGAGGATAAAAGAGAGAAAGAGAGAGAGAGAGAGAGAGAGAGAGAGAGAGAGAGAGAGAGAGAGAGTGAGAGAGAGAGAGAGCTAGATAAAGGGCCTGGGTGGACATGGTAAGTTTGGGTACGTAAGCAGCCACCCAGGCCAACGGAAAATAGGGTGGCACATTCAAATGCATAAAGCGGTGTGCAGAGAAAACCATGACGTATGGGACATAGGTTCCAAACAGTTGTATGAGCAAATCCCTCTCCATGATGAGTGTATCGGTGCAGAAAGCGGCCTTTGATGCAGGGAACTCCTTTCGCCAGTCGTTGGATATATTCTGATAGCGTACAGCCTATTTCATTTTTAGAATTTTGTGCAGTTTTGTCCATTTCCCGCGAGGTCTGGTAACCACAGTAGAGTCAGAACTCACTTATCCGGTTCTCCGGATCCCTCGCAATCTGGGAGAAAATCATTGGCTACAGGTACTGTAAATGCCATTATTCTAACGAGGCGCATATAATAACGATTTCCCAAAATTGACTAGTTTACGTGTACGAAAGGTAACGATTCTCACTCATTCTCAACGCTCAATAGGACAGTATATGTATCGATTTCTGTATAACGATTTCTATTTTAACGACAGATTTCTCCTCGGTAACTCGTTAGAGTTAGCACTTTGTTATTTGGCTTTTACAGCATACAGCATATGCCATGCATACATACAGTATGTGTGTTCGATTATCCGGTTCCCTCGCCTATCCGGATATTTTTGTGGAAAACGAATGTATGGTCTGACTGTAACGGCTCCACTGGTTCCAGAGTACCATGATGGAGTACTGAGAGACAAGGATTCTGACAGCATGACTGTTACCATTCTCATGCCATCCTCTGCACTACGAACAGGGGCAGCCTTCTGCCTGGTCCACACTGGCCCGATTTTTCGGCTGATGATCTGACACCGACGTCTCCCACATGAAATCGGACATACATTGTACATGTGTACACAAACAGTAACAAACACACGCAAACACGCACACACCATAACATACACATGTTCAGTTCGATTCCATTATCGGCCCAACAATCGGCCGAGAGTGGACCAGGTATGAGTTGCAGATGAATGGTCTTCATCGCAATCGGCCAATGCCGACTACTGTCACTCCTGTTGATGCTAGACTGCAGGATGCGCTTGTCGCTTTTTTCCTTTCCTGTTTATCGAACCTGCAGTTCCTTCGCTGAAAACGCAGGCATGATCATGTAACAACTACGTGCTCCGAATCGACACCCACTCGGAGCAACATCAGACACGCGCTGGCCAGGAGCGAACACAGGCATGATGCCGCGCCAGTAACACCGAGAGTGGTTTTATCGCGTTACTGGTTGATCTACACCTACGTAATCTGCTATATCCATAGAACTATGCAGACGCAGTCCCAGTCAGTGGTCGCACTTACCTGGCGACGGGTGGCCACCGCTTGTGGCCATACCTGCAGACCAGAAGAAACCTTGCTGCGCGAGCGAGGAGACAGACCAACCGCACCAGGCCAAGAGCCAAAGCAAAAGGAACCAGGAGACGTACGAGAAAACCAGACCCTACAATGTAGTGTGCTTCAGGGTGAAATAATTGCCAGTGAGATCTCTCCCTCTCTCTCTCTTTCTCTCTGGTTCGCTGCGACTGATAAGACCCGTGAAACTAAGTAGTTACCGGTACTTCGGTTTTACTAGTATTTGAAGGGTCTGCAGGATCTGACGAACACCAATGAATACATGCTACTGATTTTGCGTCGCGCTGGCACGATAGTGGAACGAATTGTACTATGCCTGGCTAGCTATGGGAGTACTGCCTACTGCTAGTCCTGGGTCCACTACTAGCCGGGTACCTGATGCACCACGTGCACGATGCACCACGTGCACCAGGTCAGTGGAACAGATCAGAAGACTTCTTCAAGAAGTCTTCTGATCTGTTCCACTGAAGTAGTTCTTGCAGTAGTAGATCAACTACTGAACTAGTATAGTACCGGTACTTCTTTGTTCAAGTCAAGGCACAGCCACTACTAGGTATGCAGGAAAGTCACACCAAATCTGCAAAAGGCGAAGAGGACGTCACTGCTGAATGATATAAATGCAGCACAAGAAGGCAGAACTCATACCTGCATTGTACATGTTATACAGGCGAATGTCACTTTCCGGTCGCCCGTTATCCGAGCACGTCGGTTATCCGACAAGCCCGGGAGTGGTAATTTTATGACTCTCAACAGAAATATTCAAAAAAAAATTTTTTTGTGTTGTTGCACAAAGGTCAAAAAGAATGGTTTTCACCAATTATAATTATTATTATAAACATGCGTTGCGTTTCATGCACGTAGTTAAATGCATGTAAGGCAATCATCAGACAACTTTTGTCGCGGGATAGCTTGTTCTTATTGTGGGGGATATGCATAGGCATGTAGAGGAGGTGTGAGTTATCAATGCAGGGCATGCATGGGAAGAGCGAGTGATAAGAATTACATGTACATCACTGGATGGGCATGCGCAGTAGGCGAGAACTATGCATGGAGCGTGCAGAGGCGGAGAAACCACCAGGGAGGACAGGGGTAAGCCATGGGGGCACTGGGCAGGGGGTGTGATGTGTGGCGGTGGAAGCACACTGTGGTGTCCACATTCAACAGCCGCGGGTATTCAGAGGATGTGGCGGTGATAGTGGTAGCACGCGGTGGCTATGTCACGGCAGAGTAGGTGGAGAGGTAGAACTTGTTTTGGTGTCTGCACTTTGATACCAACTCCGACCTCTTGTTGAGCAGAGTGTGAGGCGTCTTGAAGGTGATGATGCGCCACTTTTCTGCTAAACACAAGCAGCACCTTTTGGATATGTTGCTGTAGGACTTGGCCCGATCTATGACTGCCCATTTGATACTGTATCCCTCACCTTGGTCAGCCAGCGTCCATGTGTGCTTAGATAGCTCGGTCTTGGTTCGGTACTTGTCATGCCGCATGCTGATTAGATGGTTGCCATAGCGCACCTTGAAGGGCGTCTCGCACAGGCCTATGTATTGCCTTTCCTCGCCGGTACTTGGGGTTGTGACGGAGGCCTGGTACACCACTTCCCCCTCCAAGCATCCGCCGCCCAAAGGGCATGTTGGCTTGGCTCGGTAGTTGCACCCTGCCGCAGATCTCTCTTCACCAGGCGTTAGTACCTTTTGGTTATGTCCCTTCATCAGGTAGGATAGGACATGTTGGGCATGCAGGAGTAGCTCAACTTCAATGTGTTGCTGTTGAAGATCTTGTGTAGTGGCGACGCGGCAGGGAAATGTTTGCTGACTAGTTTAAAACCTCTGGCCGATATTGGTGGATACAGATTTGCTGTATGGTGGGTTGTACCATGTTATGTTTCTCCTCGGCTTGTTCTTCTTCTTGGTAGGCCCACCGCCGTCGAACACCATGGCCTCTGGAAATCCGCTGGCAGATAGCGCAGCTCTGTATGCGGGTGCCGCGTTGGTGAATGCCTCCTCGTCGCACGAGATGTCGGACACCCGCCTATTGATCACTGCAGGTAGATTCCGGAGTATATTGGGCGGGTGATTCGACTTGGTGTGTATGTATCTGGGTGCGTCATTGGGTTTGCGGTATGGGTGGTAGCGGCCGCTGGCTAGATCAAAGGTGACGTCGAGGAAGTCCACTGTCCTCTGGTTGGTACTGATGGTTATTCGTAGGCCAACGTCTTTGAATGGCTTGGTGATTGCCTTGCGGATGGAGTCCGCCTCGTGTCCTGTTGTAGTCCTGAGCACGGCCAGTCCGTCGTCGCGGTACAGCCCGACAATAGCCAGATCATACATATCCGCGAGTCGTTTGATCAGGAACGCTCCCACTAGTTGGCACACATCTGCCCCATCAAAACTTCCCATCGTCACATCGAATAGGCTCTGCCTGTCTTTCTTGGCCCACACCTTTGCCATTGGCAAATAGCAGCGACTTTCGTGCGTGGAGAATTACGTCGATGTGACTGTCGCACTGGGGAATGGGAGTGAATTGGGCGGCGAAATCGAGAGCCGTTTTGAGTAGCTGCTCCGAGATGGACGGGTAAAACTCGACTACATGTATGTCCAAGCTGACAAACGAGTAATGCTCCCTGTCTTGTATTCCCTTGAACCACTGGATCACCTCGGCAGAGTTTTTCCACAGGTTGGTCTTGGTGTGGCTCTGAACTGCCCGGATGATGCGGTCGAGAATCGCCTTGCTGATGACGCCACCCTCTGTTTTAGCGGGGTTTATGAGCCGGCATAGGAGGGCTTGAGTGAAATTCTCTTTGTGGTCCTTGAGTGTCAGAAATGCGCCTGACTTTGCGAGGACATCCATCCTGTCTGCGACGTCTCGGTCTGTGGCGATTTCTCTGGCCTCCGTGTTTATTTCATTGTAGGTTCCCTCTGGTGCTGATTGGTAGTGCCTGGTCACGTGATCGGTGAGCCATATACGTATATACGCCCCGTTTTCGAATATGGTTCTCTGGCCATGTCACTCAGCTATGAATGTTCAGCAACAAGATGCCCTCGAACGTCTCCAACTGCGGTCTGCAAAACTCTGCCTCCGACTCCCCCTCTTCAGTCCTTACCACCACAGTTCGTTACTCCACCACATCACTTGGCCAACCCTTTCATCCCGCAGGAAGCTCAAGCAGCTACTCTTTGCACACACCGTCGCTGTCAAACGATCCTGGTCACACATACAGCTTGCGACCTCAGGCTACATCACAGAGCCACCAAGCCGAGAATTGAGGCGTCATCGAGTCTTTGCCCTCCCCACCACCCACTCCACCCGCCTTCAACGTTCACCCTTGTACTCCGCATGCACTCAGTACAACCACCTGCCACCACACTGTTACTCACTCCGAGAAATAAATGCAATCAGAAGAGAAGTTACCCCGATCATAGTATCATCAATTTGCACATGCTCCAACCCCCGCTGTACCCCAGCCTAGGTATAGTATTTTAATCAAGGTCTATCGCCTACCTGCCTTCGCAATGGATATACTTCCTTCCTCGTCTTTACTTAAATGAAGCACCCACAGCACGGTTGCCACTAGCCACTGTTTTTCCCGGTTTATTGCACCCACTCCGATTGATAACACATAGTACTGTCTCTCTCTTATTGGCTACGGCCACCGTGAGAATAAAGACAATAATTAGTACAAAATCATGATTGACACTTGACTGCCCGTGATCTTACAACGTTATCTAGAATAGATCATCTAGCCTGCGTTGCCTGGATGAATGCTTTCATCGTGCCAGCCCTGCATTATGCATAGCACTGCAGCTGCAGAGCGACCGCATCTGTACTCAGTCAGTACATCAAACCTTGGCGGATAATGCTCGCAGAAAAATAATCATGCCGATGGCAGGAACTTCCTTGAGTTCTGCTTGAAGCTTCCCTGATTGCCCACTGGCATACCCCCGAACATGCATGAAAGTGATGAAACTGTAGTGTTGTTGGTTGACAGCATGTTAACGTTGAAACACAAGGGGCGAACAGGCCAGCCGCCATTCCATTGCGCAAGGTACATGACTGTATGTATGGTAATGACAATCATGTACATGACTGAAGTATGTCATGTACATGTACATTTATTATTGCTCTCAATGTTGTCACTCTAATCTGGGCGAAGTACTAGTAGTAAATCTACGTCACAAACGAAGGCGACGTCAGTTACCTTTTGCAGTTTTGGGCGACTTTTTGAGTCTAGCATTGCGGTCTAGCCTAGCGCCAAAGTCTTTGCAGAGTTGTTGACCGAAAAAGTCCAAAACTACCAGCCACCTCGCTCCGTTCGGAACGCCAAGTGACCATGCAGGTAACAGCACATGTCGAGGATGAGGTTGCAACGGCTCACTACTACCGCAGTTGTTGTGGCTGAGACCTGCATCTGCCTTTCTGCCATCTGCCTGCCGCGTGAGAGCTGGCGTGCTGTCTGTCAGCGACAAAACTCAAAAGGTCAAACGAAGAGCTAGAAACTGACAGTAGATCTACACGGTAGACTACAGTCTACAGTGTGCTGCGTCCATATCCATGGCATGGGCGGAGTACGTGTACTCGACCTGTCGTAGTGTAGCACTGCACTGTTTTTTTTTCTAGCACTCGAGCGACGTAGAACTACATCATAACCAGCTGAGAAGACACCCACCAAACATTTCGTGTCATTTACATGTACATCCAGCCAGGCAAACCTGCTAGATGGATATAGGACGCAGAGGTGTTTTTCTTTTCCACTGCCATTTGCCGTGTTGAGAGGGGACTGGAGAAGATTCCCATTCAAGCGTGGGACGTGGACGCCGGGAATCGGACACTGAGAGCAGTCACTGGGCTTCTGCAGTCGAACGCCAAGTCCAAGGTTGGTAAGAGAATTGGACGGTCGCTAGCCTGTCTGTAGTCGCTGCATGCGTCGAAATAGTTTGGTGTAGATTGGAAATTTCAGAAGCAAGACCACTCTGCATAATTCTAGCACGAGGGGCAGACTCCTTGGTGGTCGTGATTGTGGCCGAGTCGTGTTACGTGTACATCAGCGCTTGTGTTGTGAGCGCTATTTAGATGCTGGGTGCGCACTGTAGCGATTGCGAACGATTCCCTTCGACAGTACAACTACTACAGGAGCGAAGAGCTTGCGCCGGGGCTACCAGGAGTAGGCGTACTGCCCTGCATGAAGGCACTATTGTAGCGTCCTCGTCTGGATGCCTGGATACGTCATGTATGGCAATTGTTCAATTCGGAATGACGCCCACCTGAAAGTGCATACAATCAACCGTGGGGCGAGGCTTTGCCAACCGTACTGGGGAAAAAACACCCATGCTCCATTATTTGAGGCATAGTGTTTTTCATTGAAGTGGAGTAAAACTCCCCATATCCAAACGCCCCTGATCCTGGCACGTCCGTATTCCATGGTCTACCGGGCACATTTCTGAACCTTCTGGATGGCTTTCCAACGACCCCCCCCCCCCTCCCCACCCCAAAAAAACTATTTCTTTGCATTTTTATATTTATTTTTTATATTTATTTTTTACTATTGTTATTGATTGGCGTGAAAAAAATTTACTTGCTTGCATGCGGTCAGTATGTACTTTCCGAGTCCTGCGCAATTCCTAGTTCCGGGCAGTGCTTGGTCCCAACCTGCCTGGATGAGGAGTTCTACTGTGCAGCCACGTACAGCTGCTGACGATATTTTGAGGTACTTTTGGTTCGTTCCTCTGCCTAGATTTCAATGATGGAATCTATCATCTGATTGTGTATGTCAATGCATCTTTGCACAAGTGGCTTTCGTAACACAGTAAAGAGTACCTTCGTGGCAGGAGTACCATCATCCTTCAATGCGACGGACCCCACGATAGGCGGTCAGCCTTTGGGTCATCCTAATAAAGTTATTATTATTAAAACCATCTTGACCAAAGTAATCTTGCTGACTGATCAGTATAGCATAACGTCGGGCCTTCAAACACACTAAATTTTAGCGGTGGTGGGTCCGATCTGGTCATCTCCAAGATCCTTGGGGGCTGCGTCTGCACCTTGATCTTCGACGGTGGTGGTGGCGTTCCTACGGATGCGCGGAACACTCAGTCAAATCAAGTATCACGCAAACCATAAAATATGTTTAGGTTCGAAAGAGCAGATTTTGAACATCTCCGCTGTCATTATAGAGCCCGTGATTTTGGTGCATTGTAATAATTATTATGTTAAATGTATACCGAAAATCTTTCAGTGTGATTTCATGCTTTCAGACTCTGATATCTGGCATTCAAGATGGCGGTCCTGGAAGCGGCCGAGTTTGGCCACAGCGACTTCATCATGATGGAGGACCTGACGGAGAATGCGTTTATCGAGAATCTCAAACTGCGATTCTCCAAGGTATACCTAGTGTCTGACAGAATTCCTTTCTCTTTGAAACCACTAAGAAGTAGCCATTAATTTTGTGTGGGGATGGGGGGTGGGGTGGGTGGGTGGAGACAGTGGGGAGTGGGGAGGGGGGGGGGGGGATGGAAGTGTGTGTATTTCTGTGCATGTGTATGCGTGTATGTTGTGTGCGCATGTGTGCGTATGAATGGGTGCAAGCATGTGTGCGTATGAATGGGTGCAAGCATGTGTGCGTATGAATGGGTGCAAGCATGTGTGCGTATGAATGGGTGCAAGCATGTGTGCGTATGAATGGGTGCAAGCATGTGTGCGTATGAATGGGTGCAAGCATGTGTGCGTATGAATGGGTGCAAGCATGTGTGCGTATGAATGGGTGCAAGCATGTGTGCGTATGAATGGGTGCAAGCATGTGTGCGTATGAATGGGTGCAAACATGTGTGCGTATGAATGGGTGCAAGCATGTGTGCGTATGAATGGGTGCAAGCATGTGTGTGTATGAATGGGTGCAAGCATGTGTGCGTATGAATGGGTGCAAGCATGTGTGCGTATGAATGGGTGCAAGCATGTGTGCGTATGAATGGGTGCAAGCATGTGTGCGTATGAATGGGTGCAAGCATGTGTGCGTATGAATGGGTGCAAGCATGTGTGCGTATGAATGGGTGTAAGCATGTGTGCGTATGAATGGGTGCAAGCATGTGTGCGTATGAATGGGTGCAAGCATGTGTGCGTATGAATGGGTGCAAGCATGTGTGCGTATGAATGGGTGTAAGCATGTGTGCGTATGAATGGGTGCAAGCATGTGTGCGTATGAATGGGTGCAAGCATGTGTGCGTATGAATGGGTGCAAGCATGTGTGCGTATGAATGGGTGCAAGCATGTGTGCGTATGAATGGGTGCAAGCATGTGTGCGTATGAATGGGTGCAAGCATGTGTGCGTATGAATGGGTGCAAGCATGTGTGCGTATGAATGGGTGCAAGCATGTGTGTGTATGAATGGGTGCAAGCATGTGTGCGTATGAATGGGTGTATGCATGTGTGCGTATGAATGGGTGCAAGCATGTGTGCACATTTATCTATCAGCGCATTTACTAAAAAGAGGCCAATTCAGGAATTGCCTCTATAGATTCAAGGATATGTGTTTGAACTGTCACAAGGACTCTGCTCCACTCAGCTATGTCTAGGATAAGTAACTTAGGGAATAAGTTTAGCACTGACAGCATACCTAGCGCAACGCAGATTAGTTTGAATATGCACAACACTGTAGCAAATGATGATTTACACATTTCCTCACTCTTCCCAGTAGTGCAGAGATATTTGAAGTTTCAGATGTTGAATTGATCATTACACGGTTCCATCGTTGTCTCTCTTTCTCTCTCTCTCCCTCTATCTCTCTCTCTCTCTCTCTCTCTCACTCTCTCTCTCTCTCTCTCTCTCTCTCTCTCTCACACACACTCTCTCTCTCTCTCTCTCTGTCTCTCTCTGTCTCTCTCTGTCTCTCTCTCTCTCTCTCTCTCTCTCTCTCTCTCTCTCTCTCTCTCTCTCTCTCTCTCTCTCTCTCTCTCTCTCTCTCTCTCTCTCTCTCTCTCTGTCTCTCTCTCTATCTCGCTCTCTCTCTCACTCTCTCTCTATCTATCTATCTATCTATCTATCTATCTATCTATCTATCTCTCTCGCTCTCTCGCTCTATCTCTCTCTCTCTCTCATTCACTCTACCTCTCACCTTCTGGTCGCTCCCTCTTGCTCTCCCTTTCATGCTCTATAATTATATTTATCTATCCCCATCATGTCTCTGCTCCCTCTCGCTATTCACGCACATATCCGGTAGGATCGCATCTATACAAACATCGGCGAGACTGTTGTATCCATCAACCCCTACAAGTCGCTTGGCATCTACTCCGATGAGACGGTTGAGGAGTATCGCGGCAAGGCCATGCTCTCCGCACCGCATCTCTTCTCGCTGGCCGACAGTGCATACCAGGCCATGTGGAGGCGCTCCAAAGACAGCTGTGTCGTCATATCCGGTAAGACTGAACGCTACAGTTTGGCAAATACATTAAAACCTGGAACTAAAGACCACTGTGACTAGCAACCGGCCTGGTACTACAGACCACTTCACCAGGCGCGGACTGTCTCACATTCATAACATGTTTGTGCGGTGCAAACCTCTAACTAAGGACCACCTGCCATTAAAGACTGCTTTCTCTGGCCCCAACGGGTGGTTGTTAGTCACAGGTTGTACTGTACTATCAGATCTCTTTCATGGGCTGTCTGCAACCTGGCACTGCCAGTAACTGTGAAATACCACTAGCTCTGAATTACATGCGTTTCTATGGGCAAGGGCCAGGGATCTGCTACAGGACATCACTGCTTTCACAACATTGGCCAAACAAAAAGAAAATTGGACGGCTCGCGTACCGGCAGTTCAAGAACCACCTTTCCGCCTCATATGGACGCCACCACCCCATGATCAGGCGTCGGATTGGCAAAAGGGGTTAGTAATATTTCCACTCAAACTCACCACACAGGGTGCCCAGTGGACTGAGGTGCCCGGGATTTTGAAGTCCGGATAAGAGAGGGAGAGGGAGAGAGAGAGAGAGAGAGAGAGAGAGAGAGAGAGAGAGAGAGAGAGAGAGAGAGAGAGAGAGAGAGAGAGAGAGAGAGAGAGAGAGAGAGAGAGAGAGCCTGAGAGAGAGAGAGAGAGAGAGAGAGAGAGAGAGAGAGAGAGAGAGAGAGAGAGAGAGACTGAGAGAGACTGAGAGAGACTGAGAGAGAGCCTGAGAGAGAGAGAGAGAGAGAGAGAGAGAGAGAGAGAGAGAGAGAGAGAGAGAGAGAGAGAGAGAGAGAGAGAGAGAGAGAGAGAGAGAGAGAGAGAGAGAGAGAGAGAGAGAGAGAGAGAGAGAGAGAGCCTGAGAGAGAGAGAGAGAGAGAGAGAGAGAGATAGAGAGCCTGAGAGAGAGAGAGAGAGAGAGAGAGAGAGAGAGAGAGAGAGAGAGAGAGAGAGAGAGAGAGAGAGAGAGAGAGAGAGATAGAGAGAGATAGAGAGAGATAGAGAGAGAGAGATAGAGAGAGAGAGAGAGAGAGAGAGAGAGAGAGAGAGAGAGAGAGAGAGAGAGAGAGAGAGAGAGGAGAGAGAGAGAGAGAGAGAGAGAGAGAGAGAGAGAGAGAGAGAGAGAGAGAGAGAGAGAGAGAGAGAGAGAGAGAGAGGAGAGAGAAAGAAAGAGAGAGAGAGGTATGAGTGAAACATTAATTTTCGTACTCCGCGTGTGTATACGTGTGTGTATGATTGTGCACATGCTTGCGTGTGTATGTGTGTGTGTGTGTGTGTGTGTGTGTGGTTATGTGTAACTGCCTACCACCTACCACTGTCACTAGATAAGCGGTGTCTAGGGGTCGCTTTCTCTGTGCTGCCTCCGCATATGCCCTGCATTTCCAAACATCATGACAGCTTTGATCACGTCCACTTGTGTATTGCCGCAGGCGAATCTGGCGCAGGCAAAACCGAGGCAAGCAAGATTGTCATGCGCTACATCTCCAAGGTAGGTGAACCAGGCTTTGGCGTACCTAATCCAGCCTTGTAACAGCCATAACACTTGTCTCACCGGAGTGACCGCTCGTGTTGTTCTTTGCCTCGAGTTGAACATGGAATATAAGCTTGCTCCACTATTCTCCTTTCCCCTGTGGTTTGTTATTGTTTGGTTCAGTTAAGTGCGTTGCCTCGCAAGCACAATAATGCACAACTTTTTAGAGTAAGACTCGGACGGACAGCCAAGGATTAAATTTAAAAGAAAGGACCAAAATGTTACATGTTATCCGTAGTCAGTATAGTGCTAGCTGTTACACCTTCTAACTACACAACATTTTGCTTATAACTGCCGTTAGTGTTGGACACCAACTACGGATAACATGTAACATTTTTTTAAACTTTGAAGAGGTTCGAAGAGAAAACAGGTAACTGAGGGTCACCAGAGGGCTTTTATCTGCGGCCTTTTTCACGTTGCTGTTTCTGAACCCTCTGTCACGCCAGTCAATCCAATGCTCATTTGGCTCTTGTTTCTGTTCTGTGTGCCGCTTTACGTTGACTAGGTAACGAACTCCGCTCACCAGTCTGAGGTAGAGCGTGTGAAGAACCTGCTCATCCAGAGCAATCCTCTCCTCGAGGCATTCGGCAATTCCAAGACAAACCGCAACGACAACTCGAGTCGATTCGTAAGTTGGCTGCCACCGAACGTGAACTGTTCTGTCGGTATGGCTGTGCATTTCTCGACGCGTTTGCTGTGCAGTGAAGCCGAGACCCTAGGTCGGCAGAGCACATCAGACCCCGTCACCACGTCCACGATTCATGCCTGCGGTGCTGCACCGCTGCTTTGCATGTCATGATTGGAAGCTGTGGCCTTAGTAAAAAAATAAATAAAAAATATTAAAAAATTCTCTATAGTCCCTTCACCCAACCTGGCAGCCTAACTCGTTGTTGTGTCACATGGAGAGTGATTTGCTGCAGTATGAAACTTTAAGGCACAACATGTTTCCACTCCACTGTGCAGAACTTGTACAGCAAAGTCCTGTGCACCCTGAACAGCGCAATAGCCATGGTACACGTCAGGAGTATTCGAAAGCAATGCCCACTCATGTCTAGGAGCAGGCTTGAACCTTTCAGCTACTCCAACCGCTGAACGCGTACTAGTAGTCAAAACAAGCACTTGTATGCCGTGCATGCGTTGACCCCCCCCCCCCCCAAATGTAAGAATGCAGCTCCTTCCTGTTGTGTCACCAAGCTAGGGCAGGCATGCAGCTACTGCGTGCTGGGACGATGTGAAATGGCGCGGCTTCACGCCCCCCCCCCCCCCCTTATAGGTTGGAAAGTTGCTGACATCCGTTGTGCGCAAATGCTGTGAAGCCTGTATAGTCGTACCATCCAATTGACCTCAAATGTAGTCCGCGTATAGGCCTATACGGGTACTACTGGGTATTTCCATTTTCCAGGAACCAAATTCTGGACATCAGTGACCGGTAGTATTGACGAGTATAATTCTGCCTGTGATCAAAGCATTTAAGAGGACTGTTTCTCTGTCTGTGATCACAACATTCATGAAGACCACTGTTTCTCTGTCTGTAATCTGTGATCTGTGATCTGTGTTCTGTGTTCTGTATTCTGTGCCCACGGCAGGGCAAGTACATGGACATCAACTTTGATTTCCGTGGCAACCCGGTCGGCGGACATATTTCCACGTACCTGCTGGAGAAGGCACGGGTCATCACACAGCAGAGCGGCGAGCGGAACTTTCACATCTTTTACCAGGTACAACTACTGTACATGTACATCTCCCTCTCTGGTCGGCTGAGCTTAATGGGCCCCACCACCGCACTCCATTATTCAACCCAGTGTCTGGAGATATGTGGATTTTGTATGAGCATTAGCATGCTAACGCGAGTTAGCAGCCAGCCCAGCGAGCTGGCCCAACCTGCACGCATGCGCGAGTCACGTGGGCACGCGCCCTTCAAAATCCTGTACAATGTCTCTTGCATGTCATTGCTGTTTGGACTTTCGAGCGTGCGCAACTAGCAGAACATGTGTTCCCGAACAATTTCCTTGGACAGTGTGTGTGTGAATTCGTTTGCAGTCTAGTTGCTTTCGTGTACGAGAAGAACATGTGGAGATGTTTCGTATATTGAATCGGTCTACCGGTTTGATAAGTGCCTTTCTCTGTTACACTCTGCCCTTCTTACTTGCAGGCAACATGACTGCGCACACCACTGTGCACCATTACAGGCCACTATGTTTTCTTATTATCATTACGCAGTCAGTTAGACTGAAAACCGACCTTGTCCATGAAAGTTATAGTGTCCAAGGATGTTGTCATATGCATATCTGTTGAAAGTAACAAAAATAAGAGCATGAAAAGTGTGTTGCTACTCCGAGTTTCACGCACCAAGCGAAGATCAGACGACATGGTCCGTTGAAAGCACGTTGTCTTGCGTGGTGTGTGCATGCTTCATGTCGTTCAGATCTTGAGTGATGCGTCGTTTGCGTCATCCTGCGGTCTGCCGAGCTCCCCTAAGGATCTGGACTACTTAAAGCAGGGTGACTGCTCGCCCGTGAAGGGTGTGGACGACAAACGTCAGTTCGCTGAAACCAAGGAGGCAATGAAGGTAAGTTCCAGTATTCGTGCACAGCGTATAATGATCAAAATGATTTCTGAGAGAGGAGAAAGAACATAAAAACCATACACACACCATCCTCAATGGAAAGAGGAGAAAAAAAACTATAAATAATACCATTGAGGGTAATCTACGTGGAGATAAAAGTTTAATAATAGCTATGAAAAGTATGAATGCCGCAGACATCACCACGCAACATGACAATTTGTTCAAGGTTTGGTTTTGTGTGTTTCCAAAATCGATTTTCACGTTCCGATCATCAGTGGAAATACGGAACTAAAGAGATCAAGGGAAAAACAAAGGTTAAAAATCCAAAGAAGTGTGACACATGACGGGTAACTTGTGGTAAGTATTACAAAAAGTGAGAACTAAGATAAAGAGTAAGTGTGACAAACGGGCATGAACAGTGCAGAAACAACTCATGAACACGGGGTGCAAACTCACGAAAATAACCTAAGTGCTAAAACATGTTCTTTTTGCTTACACAAATCGGGCTTATGCGTACGAATACAAACAGCTTCAAGGACCTTCAACTGCTGGACATAACGGGCACGACACAGTACAGAGAAGTGGGAATCATCATACACACTCAGCCAATCGGGACGAGATAACAAATGCAAATACACAGCTGACTTCTTACGAATTTCACCCTCATCAGCTCCATCACCTTCCCTGCCACCTGACTCCTCCTCGTCCGTTTTATCACCATCACCACCAGCCGTCTCATCGTCATCCGCCTCGTCTTCATCCGCCGCCTCGTCATCACCCGCCTCGTCGTCATCTGTATCCTCGCCGTCATCCGCCTCGTCGTCATCTGTACACCTGAGCGCACGTATCAAGCAGCATGTACCACTTCACATGCTGCCGGACGCAGCAAAAGCGAAGCGCCCGAAGCGGGGAAGACCACGCAAGAACCCGCTCCCTCTACCACCGACACAACCAGAGCAAGTCGAACACACGGTGCAGAGGAAGAGTGGTGGATCACTAAGCCAACCGAATGTGCCTTCTCCACCGTTGCCCTTGCCGCCACCGGAGCCACCACCAGTGCCGTTGGTGGCTGGGGTTGGGGAGGAGTCGGCAACAACGACAGTACCGCCAATCACAGAAATTGATCCCATTTCTTTGACACAGTATCCGGCTGTGCGGACACCGCAGCACCCTCCAGCGCTTGATCCGTGTGTCCAGAGACCACGGAGGTCGACCGCCAATTATTCAACAGAAATATATGCTAGGAATGGCCAAGGCCCACGCGGAGCATCGAAGGAGACCGGAAGCCGGGGGCAAAACGGAACACAATATCGGGACGTAGATGAGGTAAGGACAGTGGCACGGGACAGACGTAGGAAGGAGAACATGGATGGTATCAAACGACTGACTGGTGGTGAATATGAGTTGGGTGATGATGCGGCGGATGACGAGAATACAGATGACGACGAGGCGGATGACGGCGAGGATACAGATGACGACGAGGCGGGTGATGACGAGGCGGCGGATGAAGACGAGGCGGATGACGATGAGACGGCTGGTGGTGATGGTGATAAAACGGACGAGGAGGAGTCAGGTGGCAGGGAAGGTGATGGAGCTGATGAGGGTGAAATTCGTAAGAAGTCAGCTGTGTATTTGCATTTGTTATCTCGTCCCGATTGGCTGAGTGTGTATGATGATTCCCACTTCTCTGTACTGTGTCGTGCCCGTTATGTCCAGCAGTTGAAGGTCCTTGAAGCTGTTTGTATTCGTACGCATAAGCCCGATTTGTGTAAGCAAAAAGAACATGTTTTAGCACTTAGGTTATTTTCGTGAGTTTGCACCCCGTGTTCATGAGTTGTTTCTGCACTGTTCATGCCCGTTTGTCACACTTACTCTTTATTTTAGTTCTCACTTTTTGTAATACTTACCACAAGTTACCCGTCATGTGTCACACTTCTTTGGATTTTTAACCTTTGTTTTTCCCTTGATCTCTTTAGTTCCGTATTTCCACTGATGATCGGAACGTGAAAATCGATTTTGGAAACACACAAAACCAAACCTTGAACAAATTGTCATGTTGCGTGGTGATGTCTGCGCATAGCTATTATTAAACCATTGAGGGTGACGAACGTTTCTGAAACGTACTGTACCTATTTCATGTCATTACTTTACCATGCTGTTATGTCAGCATCAGTGAGTTTATTTTTTAGCTATTCAAGAACCTCCATCATCAGCTTGAGCCATATTGTTCCAGCATGATCACGTCAGTAGCAATTCATGCTGGAAGGTAAATCGCAACCTGTTTCTGCCCTTGAATTGTAATGTAAACTAAAAAGGTGTAACCTATATTCGGGGAAATACGGTAGCCTACGAACTACACTGTCTTTCGTTACCTGATATCACCATGGCAATGGTGCACACTTCAATTTTCATTTGGTGTCCTTGCAGGCAGTTGGGTTCAGTGGTGAAGAACAGACAACGCTGTTTGAACTGGTGGCTGTGTGTCTGCTGCTGGGACAACTGGAGTTCTCCTCGACCGACAATGGACTCGGAAGCAAATTGAACGAGGACGGAGCTGCATCTCAGGTTGGTGGTTTATGGGGTGGTGAATTGTATGCATCCTGGTGCGCTGG
>NC_088651.1:14161922-14205122 GCF_964019385.1 Sycon ciliatum | reverse complement strand
ATTGTATGCATCCTAGTGCGCTGGGTGATGGGGATTTCCCTCCAACCAGAGTAGTTGCTGTTGTAAGCAGCTGCAACAGCCTTATCAAGAGCACGTATTGTACAACGATGACGCCCTATAGACACCCTATGGAGGTACCGTCGGTCAGTGTCCTGCAATGTTATCACATGAGCTGATTGTTTAGTAACTGATGGTGTTAGTGGACAGTAGAGCGTAACTTGTAGTTCCTTGGTCCTTTCACTTTTCTATAACTTAATCCTTGGCTCTCCATCCGATTCCAATATAGAGGTTGTGCAAATGATTTACCGGCGGATTTTCTAATGGGCGCCATGGATACAGTGTGATTCACTAGTGCAACTGCAGCGCTGTGCCACAAGTCCGTGACTTTGCCAAGGCATCTCAACTCATGGTGTGATCGCATAACCTTTGTATCTATTTCCCCCCCCCCTTTCCTCTACCCCGGTTACAGGTTGCCAAGCTGCTTCACACCGACGTGGAGTCATTACACCGGGCATTGACGTTACGTACGATCGCCGGCAAGCAGGAAACGGTCAAGGCATGCCAGACGGCAGCGCAGGCTAAGTTTGCCCGCGACGCACTCGCCAAGGTAAGTGTGCCTAGCACTGCAGTGTGCGCAATGGGAGATGTATAGTCAACTGTGTGTACAGGGGCGTCGCACACGGTACGGTCACTACGGTATTGACCGTACCGCTATTTGCCCCAAGTACCCCGTGAATCAATAAAATGCACGGATTTGGGCTCTAAATTTCCAAAATTTTCGGCTCAGCACCCCTTCTCCTTCAGTAAATTGTACTGCAGATGGTTGACTTTACCACAGTAAAATACCTTCCGACACCCCTGGTGTATAATGACACTCGGAGGGCATCAGAAAAGTGTCCTTAATCGCGAAGTGTCCTCATACCCGCAGTTTCATTATATGTATTACGATTAGATGGGACTTTGCTCTGGGCTGGCAAATTCTGTCATTCTTCGCGAATTGTCGTTATACCTGCAGTCGTTATTAGCGAAGTTGACTGTAGCGTATAGTGTTTGTCGCATCTGTATCTCTCTGTGTACTGTTTCCCTCGGCTGCATAATTTTATAGTGTGTGTGCTCGAGGTAAATTGATCAGTCCGTTGTCTTGTCCCCCAATGGATGCCTGCGTGGCTTGCAGGAGGTCGAAAACTAGAACAGCTTTTTACTAGGCATGACCACCATTTTAATGCCGAGCACTAGATTTCCTTTCCATTCTTGTCTTCACATGCCTCGAGCCACTATTTCTGAGCTGTTTTGAGATCCTAGTTGGTGATCCTGTTTTCCTATCCGACTTTCTAAATCCGGTTAGCTAGCTCCTGTTACACACCTCAAACATAGGCAACAATGCATAGGCTACCTTTTCCAACGTTGTGGTGAGGATGATAAGTATCGGAGGTTTCTTGTATTCCATTGTAGTCTCGTAACTCTATCAGCCGACAATTGTTTGGTTCATGGGTTCATCTGTTTTTCTTCCCCTGTATTCTCTCTCTCTCTGCCCTCTTCCTCTGGCACACACACACACACACACACACACACACACACACACACACACGCACACACACACACATACACACACACGCACACACAAACACACGCACATACACGCACACACGCACACACGCTTCCTACAGTCTCTGTACGACAGTCTGTTCACATGGCTGGTTGCCCGTATAAACCGCTCCGTCGCAGCTACCTTGGACCCAGGCAGTAAGGGAACAGTCATTGGCGTTCTGGATATCTACGGCTTTGAGATATTCCAGTCCAACAGGTGAGGAATGATGAAACATTGGTCTGTTCTCATCTGCCAGGCACTCGTGAATACAGACAAGACAACATGGTGTGGATGTCTTCGCTCCGTCGTAATGATTGTATTGTGCCATTACCCTGCACTTGCCATCAGCCTGTGTGATGGTGTGTTTGTGTGCCATTCAGATCTTGTCCGCTTTTGTTGCTATAAGAGAAAATCTGTGGGTGCACATCGAGTGCATTTGCAGATTTGCGTGCTTCTCTTGCGACGGGCGTATATATGGTACATGGTGTGTGTGTGTGTGTGTGTGTGTGTGTGTGTGTGTGTGTGAGTGTGTGTGTGAGTGTGTGTGTGTGTGTGTGTGTGTGTGTGTGTGTGTGTGTGTGTGTGTGTGTGAGTGTGTGTGTGTGTGATTGTGTGTGTGTCTCTGGCCCCCTCCGGGGGTGACATTGCCCAATGGGCAGTCATGCTATAGTAGTAGTAGTGTGTGTGTGTGTGTGTGAGTGTGTGTGTGTGTGTGTGTGTGTGTGTGTGTGTGTATTTGTGTGCGTGCGTGCGTGCGTGCGTGTGCGTGTGCATGGTGTGTACAACTACAGCTTTGAGCAGCTGTGCATCAACTATTGCAATGAGAAGCTACAGCAGCTGGTCATCGAGCTTGTTTTGAAGCGAGAGCAGGTAAGGCCTTGTAAAGCACTGCTCCAAGTGTACTGTCTCTGCCCTGTCTGTGCCCTCAGTGTGGAAGTGAAGAATATCAAAGTTTCCGGTCCGAATTTTATGCTCCGAGTGATCTCCAAGTATTTTTGTATTGCATTTGTTTTTAATTTACATCGCAAGTCAAACGGGCAATCATGCCCAATGTTATGATGACGATGGAAAGGGAGAAAAGATTTAAGAACAATTTAGATGACCTGGATACAGGGCGTGAAGAAAACATTGAGCCAAGGAATCTCTCAGGGTAAGGATCATCTTAACATTGGCCATGAAAGTAAACTTTCAATGGACGTATGAATTGAGATGTGACAGGTGTTCTGTTAGTGGTTGATCCTACCTTAAGTATCAGACTATGAAGGTGAAGAACACGTGGAACAGTCTCTGCTTGCCGGGATGACGACTACGCCATAGCTCAGTGTTTAGAGCATTGCTGGCCTCTAGCGAAGGTCCCTGGTTCGGGTCCTGCAATTGCTGGCCTCTAGCGAAGGTCCCTGGTTCGAGTCCTGCAATCGCTGGCCTCTAGCGGAGGTCCCTGGTTCGGGTCCTGCAATTGCTGGCCTCTAGCGAAGGTCCCTGGTTCGTGTCCTGCTGGTGACAGTCAATGTTTTCTTCAGACGTTTCCCGCTTGCATCTTTTCCTCAAACAGATGACTACCAAGGGAAATGAATCATTCCTCAACATGACTGTTCCATTGATCTGCTAGCAGTCATAACGGACTCACAACAGGATGTGAACTGAACGTGTACGGGATACCGGAGGGATATAGACCACATGTACCCTTCCGGCGTTACAGTACTGTCGGTGGTCGAAGAACTGGGGGATCAGCCTCGTAGCCTAGGCCGTTCTTATTTTCATGTATTACAGTCTATGCACAGTTGAGTCACCGTGTATACATTGCTTTGCTGTGCTTGTGGGAATTCTATCATGGCTGCTCTTCGGCGCTCCGTTCTTGGGCGCTCCGTTCTTGGGCGCTCCGTTCTTCGGCGCTCCGTTCTTCGGCGCTCCGTTCTTCGGCGCTCCGTTCTTCGGCGCTCCGTTCTTCGGCGCTCCGTTCTTCGGGGCTCCGTTCTTCGGCGCTCCGTTCTTCGGCGCTCCGTTCTTCGGCGCTCCGTTCTACGGCGCTCCGTTCTTCGGCGCTCCGTTCTTCGGCGCTCCGTTCTTCGGCGCTCCGTTCTTCGGCGCTCCGTTCTTCGGCGCTCCGTTCTTCGGGGCTCCGTTCTTCGGCGCTCCGTTCTTCGGCGCTCCGTTCTTCGGCGCTCCGTTCTTCGGCGCTCCGTTCTTCGGCGCTCCGTTCTTCGGCGCTCCGTTCTTCGGCGCTCCGTTCTTCGGCGCTCCGTTCTTCGGCGCTCCGTTCTTCGGGGCTCCGTTCTTCGGCGCTCCGTTCTTCGGCGCTCCGTTCTTCGGCGCTCCGTTCTTCGGCGCTCCGTTCTTCGGCGCTCCGTTCTTCGGCGCTCCGTTCTTCGGCGCTCCGTTCTTCGGCGCTCCGTTGTTCGGCGCTCCGTTCTTCGGCGCTCCGTTGTTCGGCGCTCCGTTCTTCGGCGCTCCGTTGTTCGGCGCTCCGTTCTTCGGCGCTCCGTTCTTCGGCGCTCCGTTCTTCGGCGCTCCGTTCTTCGGCGCTCCGTTCTTCGGCGCTCCGTTCTTCGGCGCTCCGTTCTTCGGCGCTCCGTTCTTCGGCGCTCCGTTCTTCGGCGCTCCGTTCTTCGGCGCTCCGTTGTTCGGCGCTCCGTTCTTCGGCGCTCCGTTGTTCGGCGCTCCGTTCTTCGGCGCTCCG
Source organism: Sycon ciliatum (assembly GCF_964019385.1). NCBI lineage: Eukaryota > Metazoa > Porifera > Calcarea > Leucosolenida > Sycettidae > Sycon > Sycon ciliatum. The sequence continues at coordinate 14,200,857 of NC_088651.1, read as the reverse complement.
TTGTTCGGCGCTCCGTTCTTCGGCGCTCCGTTCTTCGGCGCTCCGTTCTTCGGCGCTCCGTTCTTCGGCGCTCCGTTCTTCGGCGCTCCGTTGTTCGGCGCTCCGTTCTTCGGCGCTCCGTTGTTCGGCGCTCCGTTCTTCGGCGCTCCGTTGTTCGGCGCTCCGTTCTTCGGCGCTCCGTTGTTCGGCGCTCCGTTCTTCGGCGCTCCGTTCTTCGGCACTCCGTTGTTCGGCGCTCCGTTCTTCGGCGCTCCGTTGTTCGGCGCTCCGTTGTTCGGCGCTCCGTTGTTCGGCGCTCCGTTGTTCGGCGCTCCGTTGTTCGGCGCTCCGTTGTTCGGCGCTCCGTTCTTCGGCGCTCCGTTCTTCGGCGCTCCGTTCTTCGGCGCTCCGTTCTTCGGCGCTCCGTTCTTCGGCGCTCCGTTCTTCGGCGCTCCGTTCTTCGGCGCTCCGTTCTTCGGCGCTCCGTTCTTCGGCGCTCCGTTCTTCGGCGCTCCGTTCTTCGGCGCTCCGTTCTTCGGCGCTCCGTTCTTCGGCGCTCCGTTGTTCGGCGCTCCGTTCTTCGGCGCTCCGTTGTTCGGCGCTCCGTTCTTCGGCGCTCCGTTCTTCGGCGCTCCGTTCTTCGGCGCTCCGTTCTTCGGCGCTCCGTTGTTCGGCGCTCCGTTCTTCGGCGCTCCGTTCTTCGGCGCTCCGTTCTTCGGCGCTCCGTTCTTCGGCGCTCAGTTCTTCGGCGCTCCGTTGTTCGGCGCTCCGTTCTTCGGCGCTCCGTTGTTCGGCGCTCCGTTCTTCGGCGCTCCGTTGTTCGGCGCTCCGTTCTTCGGCGCTCCGTTGTTCGGCGCTCCGTTCTTCGGCGCTCCGTTCTTCGGCGCTCCGTTCTTCGGCGCTCCGTTCTTCGGCGCTCCGTTCTTCGGCGCTCCGTTCTTCGGCGCTCCGTTCTTCGGCGCTCCGTTCTTCGGCGCTCCGTTCTTCGGCGCTCCGTTCTTCGGCGCTCCGTTGTTCGGCGCTCCGTTCTTCGGCGCTCCGTTGTTCGGCGCTCCGTTCTTCGGCGCTCCGTTGTTCGGCGCTCCGTTCTTCGGCGCTCCGTTCTTCGGCGCTCCGTTCTTCGGCGCTCCGTTCTTCGGCGCTCCGTTCTTCGGCGCTCCGTTGTTCGGCGCTCCGTTCTTCGGCGCTCCGTTGTTCGGCGCTCCGTTCTTCGGCGCTCCGTTGTTCGGCGCTCCGTTCTTCGGCGCTCCGTTGTTCGGCGCTCCGTTCTTCGGCGCTCCGTTCTTCGGCACTCCGTTGTTCGGCGCTCCGTTCTTCGGCGCTCCGTTGTTCGGCGCTCCGTTGTTCGGCGCTCCGTTGTTCGGCGCTCCGTTGTTCGGCGCTCCGTTGTTCGGCGCTCCGTTGTTCGGCGCTCCGTTCTTCGGCGCTCCGTTCTTCGGCGCTCCGTTCTTCGGCGCTCCGTTCTTCGGCGCTCCGTTCTTCGGCGCTCCGTTCTTCGGCGCTCCGTTCTTCGGCGCTCCGTTCTTCGGCGCTCCGTTCTTCGGCGCTCCGTTCTTCGGCGCTCCGTTCTTCGGCGCTCCGTTCTTCGGCGCTCCGTTCTTCGGCGCTCCGTTGTTCGGCGCTCCGTTCTTCGGCGCTCCGTTGTTCGGCGCTCCGTTCTTCGGCGCTCCGTTCTTCGGCGCTCCGTTCTTCGGCGCTCCGTTCTTCGGCGCTCCGTTGTTCGGCGCTCCGTTCTTCGGCGCTCCGTTCTTCGGCGCTCCGTTCTTCGGCGCTCCGTTCTTCGGCGCTCAGTTCTTCGGCGCTCCGTTGTTCGGCGCTCCGTTCTTCGGCGCTCCGTTGTTCGGCGCTCCGTTCTTCGGCGCTCCGTTGTTCGGCGCTCCGTTCTTCGGCGCTCCGTTGTTCGGCGCTCCGTTCTTCGGCGCTCCGTTCTTCGGCACTCCGTTGTTCGGCGCTCCGTTCTTCGGCGCTCCGTTGTTCGGCGCTCCGTTGTTCGGCGCTCCGTTGTTCGGCGCTCCGTTGTTCGGCGCTCCGTTCTTCGGCGCTCCGTTGTTCGGCGCTCCGTTCTTCGGCGCTCCGTTCTTCGGCGCTCCGTTCTTCGGCGCTCCGTTCTTCGGCGCTCCGTTCTTCGGCGCTCCGTTCTTCGGCGCTCCGTTCTTCGGCGCTCCGTTCTTCGGCGCTCCGTTCTTCGGCGCTCCGTTCTTCGGCGCTCCGTTCTTCGGCGCTCCGTTCTTCGGCGCTCCGTTCTTCGGCGCTCCGTTCTTCGGCGCTCCGTTCTTCGGCGCTCCGTTCTTCGGCGCTCCGTTCTTCGGCGCTCCGTTGTTCGGCGCTCCGTTCTTCGGCGCTCCGTTGTTCGGCGCTCCGTTCTTCGGCGCTCCGTTCTTCGGCGCTCCGTTCTTCGGCGCTCCGTTCTTCGGCGCTCCGTTCTTCGGCGCTCCGTTCTTCGGCGCTCCGTTGTTCGGCGCTCCGTTCTTCGGCGCTCCGTTCTTCGGCGCTCCGTTCTTCGGCGCTCCGTTCTTCGGCGCTCCGTTCTTCGGCGCTCCGTTCTTCGGCGCTCCGTTCTTCGGCGCTCCGTTCTTCGGCGCTCCGTTCTTCGGCGCTCCGTTCTTCGGCGCTCCGTTCTTCGGCGCTCCGTTCTTCGGCGCTCCGTTGTTCGGCGCTCCGTTGTTCGGCGCTCCGTTCTTCGGCGCTCCGTTCTTCGGCGCTCCGTTCTTCGGCGCTCCGTTCTTCGGCGCTCCGTTCTTCGGCGCTCCGTTCTTCGGCGCTCCGTTCTTCGGCGCTCCGTTCTTCGGCGCTCCGTTCTTCGGCGCTCCGTTCTTCGGCGCTCCGTTCTTCGGCGCTCCGTTCTTCGGCGCTCCGTTCTTCGGCGCTCCGTTCTTCGGCGCTCCGTTCTTCGGCGCTCCGTTCTTCGGCGCTCCGTTCTTCGGCGCTCCGTTGTTCGGCGCTCCGTTCTTCGGCGCTCCGTTCTTCGGCGCTCCGTTCTTCGGCGCTCCGTTCTTCGGCGCTCCGTTCTTCGGCGCTCCGTTCTTCGGCGCTCCGTTCTTCGGCGCTCCGTTCTTCGGCGCTCCGTTCTTCGGCGCTCCGTTCTTCGGCGCTCCGTTCTTCGGCGCTCCGTTCTTCGGCGCTCCGTTCTTCGGCGCTCCGTTCTTCGGCGCTCCGTTCTTCGGCGCTCCGTTCTTCGGCGCTCCGTTCTTCGGCGCTCCGTTCTTCGGCGCTCCGTTCTTCGGCGCTCCGTTCTTCGGCGCTCCGTTCTTCGGCGCTCCGTTCTTCGGCGCTCCGTTCTTCGGCGCTCCGTTCTTCGGCGCTCCGTTCTTCGGCGCTCCGTTCTTCGGCGCTCCGTTCTTCGGCGCTCCGTTCTTCGGCGCTCCGTTCTTCGGCGCTCCGTTCTTCGGCGCTCCGTTCTTCGGCGCTCCGTTCTTCGGCGCTCCGTTCTTCGGCGCTCCGTTCTTCGGCGCTCCGTTCTTCGGCGCTCCGTTCTTCGGCGCTCCGTTCTTCGGCGCTCCGTTCTTCGGCGCTCCGTTCTTCGGCGCTCCGTTCTTCGGCGCTCCGTTCTTCGGCGCTCCGTTCTTCGGCGCTCCGTTCTTCGGCGCTCCGTTCTTCGGCGCTCCGTTCTTCGGCGCTCCGTTCTTCGGCGCTCCGTTCTTCGGCGCTCCGTTCTTCGGCGCTCCGTTCTTCGGCGCTCCGTTCTTCGGCGCTCCGTTCTTCGGCGCTCCGTTCTTCGGCGCTCCGTTCTTCGGCGCTCCGTTCTTCGGCGCTCCGTTCTTCGGCGCTCCGTTCTTCGGCGCTCCGTTCTTCGGCGCTCCGTTCTTCGGCGCTCCGTTCTTCGGCGCTCCGTTCTTCGGCGCTCCGTTCTTCGGCGCTCCGTTCTTCGGCGCTCCGTTCTTCGGCGCTCCGTTCTTCGGCGCTCCGTTCTTCGGCGCTCCGTTCTTCGGCGCTCCGTTCTTCGGCGCTCCGTTCTTCGGCGCTCCGTTCTTCGGCGCTCCGTTCTTCGGCGCTCCGTTCTTCGGCGCTCCGTTCTTCGGCGCTCCGTTCTTCGGCGCTCCGTTCTTCGGCGCTCCGTTCTTCGGCGCTCCGTTCTTCGGCGCTCCGTTCTTCGGCGCTCCGTTCTTCGGCGCTCCGTTCTTCGGCGCTCCGTTCTTCGGCGCTCCGTTCTTCGGCGCTCCGTTCTTCGGCGCTCCGTTCTTCGGCGCTCCGTTCTTCGGCGCTCCGTTCTTCGGCGCTCCGTTCTTCGGCGCTCCGTTCTTCGGCGCTCCGTTCTTCGGCGCTCCGTTCTTCGGCGCTCCGTTCTTCGGCGCTCCGTTCTTCGGCGCTCCGTTCTTCGGCGCTCCGTTCTTCGGCGCTCCGTTCTTCGGCGCTCCGTTCTTCGGCGCTCCGTTCTTCGGCGCTCCGTTCTTCGGCGCTCCGTTCTTCGGCGCTCCGTTCTTCGGCGCTCCGTTCTTCGGCGCTCCGTTCTTCGGCGCTCCGTTCTTCGGCGCTCCGTTCTTCGGCGCTCCGTTCTTCGGCGCTCCGTTCTTCGGCGCTCCGTTCTTCGGCGCTCCGTTCTTCGGCGCTCCGTTCTTCGGCGCTCCGTTCTTCGGCGCTCCGTTCTTCGGCGCTCCGTTCTTCGGCGCTCCGTTCTTCGGCGCTCCGTTCTTCGGCGCTCCGTTCTTCGGCGCTCCGTTCTTCGGCGCTCCGTTCTTCGGCGCTCCGTTCTTCGGCGCTCCGTTCTTCGGCGCTCCGTTCTTCGGCGCTCCGTTCTTCGGCGCTCCGTTCTTCGGCGCTCCGTTCTTCGGCGCTCCGTTCTTCGGCGCTCCGTTCTTCGGCGCTCCGTTCTTCGGCGCTCCGTTCTTCGGCGCTCCGTTCTTCGGCGCTCCGTTCTTCGGCGCTCCGTTCTTCGGCGCTCCGTTCTTCGGCGCTCCGTTCTTCGGCGCTCCGTTCTTCGGCGCTCCGTTCTTCGGCGCTCCGTTCTTCGGCGCTCCGTTCTTCGGCGCTCCGTTCTTCGGCGCTCCGTTCTTCGGCGCTCCGTTCTTCGGCGCTCCGTTCTTCGGCGCTCCGTTCTTCGGCGCTCCGTTCTTCGGCGCTCCGTTCTTCGGCGCTCCGTTCTTCGGCGCTCCGTTCTTCGGCGCTCCGTTCTTCGGCGCTCCGTTCTTCGGCGCTCCGTTCTTCGGCGCTCCGTTCTTCGGCGCTCCGTTCTTCGGCGCTCCGTTCTTCGGCGCTCCGTTCTTCGGCGCTCCGTTCTTCGGCGCTCCGTTCTTCGGCGCTCCGTTCTTCGGCGCTCCGTTCTTCGGCGCTCCGTTCTTCGGCGCTCCGTTCTTCGGCGCTCCGTTCTTCGGCGCTCCGTTCTTCGGCGCTCCGTTCTTCGGCGCTCCGTTCTTCGGCGCTCCGTTCTTCGGCGCTCCGTTCTTCGGCGCTCCGTTCTTCGGCGCTCCGTTCTTCGGCGCTCCGTTCTTCGGCGCTCCGTTCTTCGGCGCTCCGTTCTTCGGCGCTCCGTTCTTCGGCGCTCCGTTCTTCGGCGCTCCGTTCTTCGGCGCTCCGTTCTTCGGCGCTCCGTTCTTCGGCGCTCCGTTCTTCGGCGCTCCGTTCTTCGGCGCTCCGTTCTTCGGCGCTCCGTTCTTCGGCGCTCCGTTCTTCGGCGCTCCGTTCTTCGGCGCTCCGTTCTTCGGCGCTCCGTTCTTCGGCGCTCCGTTCTTCGGCGCTCCGTTCTTCGGCGCTCCGTTCTTCGGCGCTCCGTTCTTCGGCGCTCCGTTCTTCGGCGCTCCGTTCTTCGGCGCTCCGTTCTTCGGCGCTCCGTTCTTCGGCGCTCCGTTCTTCGGCGCTCCGTTCTTCGGCGCTCCGTTCTTCGGCGCTCCGTTCTTCGGCGCTCCGTTCTTCGGCGCCCGACAGTACTGTAGTCAGTTTTTGCACATGTTCATAATGTGTGTGAACATAGCCCCCACCCCCAACACACACACACACACACACACACACACACACACACAGCACTCGAACATAGTCCGGGCTTCTGTATACTCACTTTGCCGCCCGCACTACATCTTGCAAAACTTTACAACCAGAACCTGCCGATGTCTGTGCGAGTGTATGACAAAGTGATATCAAGTTGAAGCCTAGCTTGGTCTAGAGCTCACCTAACTGAATTCAAATCAGATTAATTGGTTAATTTTACATTACGTGTGGTTTGTCTAACGGAAGTTGTTTCTTGGTTCAATGTTGTTCATGTGTGTGTGTATGTGTGTGTGTGTGGGGGGGGGGGTGTGCGTGCGTGTACGTGCCCGTGCGTGCGCGTGCGTGTACGCGAGTTTGTGAGCATGCCTGTATGTGTATATGAATGCCTATGGCTGTCCGTATGTTTCTCTTCTCAGGATGAGTACGCCAAGGAGGAGATTCCCTGGGTCAACGTTGATTACTTCAACAACGAGGCTATCTGCAATCTCATCGAGGACCCAACTAAGGTATGGTGGCTTCAAATATCTTTTCTTGCACCAACAGTTTCACAGGACGATGTTTACATTGATGTGGTCCGGAATATTGCCTCACTCTCCATGTGTGTCATGCTTTGTGTGTGTGTGTGTGTGTGTGTGTGTGTGTGTGTGTGTGTGTGTGTGTGTGTGTGTGTATGTGTGTGTGTGTGTGTGTGTGTGTGTGTGTGTGTGTGTGTATGTGTGTGTGTGTGTGTGTGTGTGTTTGTGTGTGGGAATGTGATTGTATGTGTGTGTATGTGTGTGTGTGTGTTTCAATGCTTGCGTGTGTCCATGCCGTGTTGTGTGAACACATCATTATGCACTCTCTGGCACAATTAGAACCATCATTCAACCTGTGTACGTTTCATCACCATTTCACCGCGAACATGCTGTATAAATTGACATTGTTTTGCTTCGTCACAATCATCACCATGTATGGACTGATGTGAGAAGTATTGGTACGAAAGGCCTCATCAGATTCACATCTGGCTTCACCTCTTCCATTCGTGAACATAATTTTGTACATGTACTGTTGCGTCTATCTTACCAACCAGGGTATCATTGCTATGCTGGACGAGGAGTGTTTGAGACCGGGCACGCAAGAAGACAAGGTACACCCCTATGATTGTACTGTGGACGTATTCACACCACCCTGCTCCAGACACATTACACAGCTAGCTGCACACAGCAGCCACAATGCGACTTTTTGCTTGTGTTGCGCATCATTTAAAAAAAGTCCAAAAATGGGACACACACATCCCCTGTTTCGGATCTTGCATGCCCCCTCCCCCTCCCCCCCCCCCCCCCCCCCCCCCGCTTTTCTCTTTGTTGTCTCTCTTCAAACATTCTGCAGCAGAGTACTATTATGTAGCTGATTTCTGGCTTTTTGCCATGTGTGTGCGTGCCACCTTCCCGACATTTTTGATTTTTGACATTTTTTGTCTGTTCTCGTTCAGAACATTTTGGTTCACATGAACAAGGTTCTCTCCAATCACAAACACTTTGACAGTGCCAAGACACCTGGTGCATCCAGCAAGCAACTGGACAGAGACACCGAGTTCCAGATAAGCCACTATGCTGGCAAGGTGGTCTACCGCGTAACCGGGTTTGTCGACAAGAACAAGGTATGCATTCGTCGATGGCTACCACCCTGTCTTTCACGATCTGTGTGTGTGTGTGTGTGTGTGTGTGTCTCTCTCTCTCTCTCTCTCTCTCTCTCTCTCTCTCTCTCTCTCTCTCTCTCTCTCTCTCTCTCTCTCTCGCCGGGTGTGTGTTCTATGTAAAAAATTAAACCGAGGGAGCTTGAAAGCTCAGGCCCTCGCTTGGCTGTTTTTTCCTTGGTCATCATGCATGTTATTGGAACTGATGGAAACGTTTTTGCAATACTTCGAAGTACAATCATCGGCTCATTGTATTGCGAAAACGTTTCCATCAGTTCGATTAACAAGCATGATGACCTAGGCAAAAAAAGCATAGCGAGGGCCATGCACTTTCAAGCTTTCTCGCATTATGCTATGAGACTAGCTAATTTAATTTTTTATATCCTTTGTTTTTCGACACCTTACCTGGTTTTGAACCCCCACTCTCGCCCTGCGCTGCATGCATTCCCTTAAAATACACATCGCGTACATGTACATACACATTCTACCAAGCTGTGTCACTTTGTGATCCTGCATTTGAAAGCCCTGTTTCAACATGTTGCCAGCAGTATTTGCCGGCATGGCACGGGACATGTACGGGATAGGGCCAGACATGGTGCGTCACGTGATGACGACCCTACGCCTACGGACCGCAGTCACCGCATACGTAACAAGTTCGGACATGATCACGTCTTTTCTCCTGCCGACTGGATGCCTGTTCTGCGGTGTCTTGCTGTCGACACATCTTGTCACGAAGTCGGCGACTCTCCAAATGACGGGATATTTGCTCCGTCGTTTCTTACTGTCGGCGTAGCCTTTCGCGAGCACAGCGACTCTCGAGGCGGCGGGACCTCTCTTCTGCCATCTTCTACGCTCTGTGTAGGCACTCCTGCTGATGCCATCTGCTCAGAGCTTCAACACTGTCACTCCTGTCATGTTGATCTTCCTCATAGTCCTCTGTTGATGATCTCAGCATTCTTTTTAGACAACAAAAGAGCCCATTAAAACAATGCAATCTACCCGATCCTGACATTCCCAGGCCACTTCCGGGCTACTTCCCATGCATTCACATTCTTCCAAATTACTTCACGTTATGAACTTACAGTTGAAAGCCCTGTTTGAATATGGTGGCCAGCTGCCTTTGATGGTACGGTACGGGTACGAAAGCGCGAATGCAGCTACCCAGGCCAAACGAATTATACGGTAATGCGGAAAAGGAAGAGTGCGGGAGCAAGACGTCGTAACGTATCCGAGAAGCGAGAATGGAAAAGGGTACATGCAGTAATGTGTACATGAGTGCGTGTGTACGTGCATATATGGTAGAGAGGTCATTGGGGTACGAATGTGAATGTGTGCATACATGAAATCGTGAACCTAGCAATATGAAAATGTTCTTTGGATGATTTTAAAAGAAAGGATGAACACTTCACCCCTATTTCACACCTACAAAAGACCAGTGTTTGTGGACAATGTAAGGGGTATTCTATGAAGTGAACTGTTATAACGTACGCACGCAAGATTCATTCCATGCAACTCGCGTATACCACAGCAGGAAACACCATCTGGTTTGTTCTAGGATAATTTAGAAGTGAACATGTAAAATGGCAATCATGGAGAGATAAGCAGCAGAGACACGTCAGTGCTGTCGTGGCACTAATGGCGCTATGACACGACAGTATAGGCCTCGTCAGCTCGTACCAAAGTAAGACACACGTCAGCCATGCAGACGTAATGCAGAAGAAGACTGATTCATAATGAGGTAAGACATTATCACTCTTCGTCATGCATGCATCAAAGGAGCGTAGAACGACACACGTAGAACACACGTAGAACGACACACGTAGCAGAACGTAGATCGTAGATCGTACGACTAATATTAATAATAGATCAATCTATAACAATCCTCCTTCCTTAAAGAAGTAGTGAAGTGGGAATAGCAATAAGGCATATATAATCAAAATGCATCCAAACAACTATAGACAAGAGCAAATCCTTATATCCGACTAACTATGATACAATACTATGCTATTACAGACAAATAGTGGAATAGGACACTCTAAGGCAATGTCAGAATTGCTAGGCGAGTCACTCATGACTAATGCTAAGATAGTCACTCAATACTCACAAATTTAAGCGATCAGGGGCACGGCGCATTCTTGACGGATAGCGCGGTGACACTGGAGTTGACGAAACAGGCACTGACACATCAGGCATACTAACAGGAGTAGCGACTTGAACGGTATCAGGCATACTAACAGGAGTAGCAGCAGTAGTAGACATACTAGGCGTAGCAGAAGTAGGCGTACTAGACGTAGCAGTAGTAGGCGTACTAGGCATAGTAGTAGCTGCTGTATCAATGACAGGAGACGACTGAGCCGGCGGTGAAGCTGGTAACTCAGGAGTCGGCGTTGCTGTAGCGACTGTCGGAGTAACACTCGGCGTAGACACTGTCGGAATGGCGTCGGACTCGGCCGATAAACTAGCAGACTCAGCTGTTCTGGACTTCAAGTGATCAATGTGCACTTTTCGGACGACTCCTCCTACCATCACAGAATAGGTCATCGTACTGAGTCGTTTGCATATTAAACCTTCTAGCCACTTCGGCTTAGAGCCAGGACGAGCATTGTACACCCACACTGGTGCATTCACTGTGAACTCACGAGACGCAGTACTGTCGAGTTCATGGGCCTGCTGCATAGCCGTGGCGAAACTGGGTTGCAGCAGCGCCAAACGCGTGGTCGGAGCTTTCTTCAATAGAATACTCGCGGGACTCTGCTTAGTAGCGCTGTGCGGCGTGTTTCTGTAATCGAAAAGAAAGCGAGACACTTGCACACATACAGACACATGGTGAGGTCTTGCTCGCAAAGCCTTCTTCAGCTCTTGCACCATCCGCTCACACTGTCCGTTGTTGGCGGGATGATAGGGCGGTGTACGATGATGCTTAATACCATTCTGAGCACAGAAAGCAGCAAACTCGCCAGAGGCAAATTGTGGGCCGTTATCAGATACTAGTACTCTAGGAATACCAAATGTACTGATGAACCGTAGCAAACAGTTCACTGTTTTAGTAGTCGTAGCGGAGGAACCAAGCTCGTATACATCAATCCACTTAGAGAATGCATCGACTATGACCAGAAACTGTTGCGACTCGAACTCAGCAAAATCAAGATGCACACGCTCAAAAGCAGCATTGGGGTATGCCCAATGGTGGACAGAGTCCTTGCGGGGCAGATTAGAGCTTTCCTGACAAAGACTGCAATCGGCAGCTAATCGTTCGATATCGGCATCTAAGCCTGGCCACCAGAAAATGCTTCGTGCCACACTCTTCATTCGAGACACACCGGCATGCGAAGAATGCAGTTCCTCTAATAAGTGGCGTCTAAACTGAACTGGAATAATGACGCGGGAACCCCACAGCAAACAACCATGCTCAATACTTAGGTCATTCCGGATGCGGCTATACGGCACTAACCTGTCGGGAACTGTAGCAGGCCAACCATGCAGCGTGTAGGACATTACTAACGAAATGTCAGAATCGTATGTGCTAGCCTTGGCAACATCCGAACTCTGTAGAGGCATTAACTCGCAGGGGTCAAATGCATGGCTGCTGACTGCACTAACAATTGCAGACATTTCAGCAGCAGACAATGGCAAAGGCAGACGAGACAGACAATCTGCTAGCACATTTTCTTTACCTGGAATATGCTCAATGACGTAGTCGTACTCAGCGAGAATCACGGCCCAGCGCTGTAGACGGGATGCCGACGTCTTACTTAACGACTCGTGCTCGCCGAAGATCTTGATTAGAGGCTTATGGTCGGTGCGCAGAATGAACTTACGACCGTAGATGTACTGGTGTAAACGACGAACAGCAAACACGATAGCTAACGCCTCTCGCTCAATCTGGCTGTAATGACTCTCTGCTTTGGACAAAGCACGTGACACATATACAACTGGCCGAACAGACTGGTCCGGCATGACATGTAGAAGAGCAGCACCAATACCAGCAGGGGATGCATCACACTGTAAGATCAGTGGTAAGGTAACATCATAATGGGCCATAACAGGATCGGCGATGAGAAACTCTTTAACTTTGGCAAACGCCGACTGACATGCATCCGTCCAATTAAGGACTACATCCTTCTTTAACAACTCGTTCAGGGGTTGTAACAGCGAGGAGCAATTGGGGATAAACCGCCCAAAGAAATTCACGAGCCCCAGAAACGAACGCAAGGTAGATACATCATGGGGCCTCGGGGCATTCTGAATACTCAAAACCTTATCCCGACTGGGCTGTAGACCAGCCTTCGACAATGTAAACCCAAGGTAACTAACTTGTGGCTTACCAATCTCACATTTCTCACGACGCAACCGCAGCCCTGTCTCAGCGAAACGACGGAGGACTGCTCGTAGACGCTCGTCGTGTTGTTGCTGGGTGTTACCACAAATGAGAATATCGTCGAAATAGACAACGACACCTTCTAGACCTTGTAGAACCTGCTCGATGGCCTTCTGCCAGATTGACGGAGCTGAGCTGACGCCGAAGGGTAGTCTCGTGAATTCGTACAAACCCTTGTGCGTAGCGATGACACAATAGCGCCTACTGTCGTCGTCGAGCGGTAGCTGAGCATAAGCTTGGCTGAGATCTAATTTGGAAAATACAGATCCACCAGATAATTGCGATAACAAATCACTCGGGTTGGGAATGGGATGTTGGTTAGCTTCAATGTGCTTGTTGATAGACACTTTAAAATCTGCACATAAGCGGATGGTGTTGTTTTTCTTTTTTACAACCACCACGGGGGATGCCCAATCAGCGTTAGAGACCGGCTTGATGATCCCCTCCCCCTCTAGACGCAACAACTCAGCTTCAACCTTAGTGCGGACGGCGTACGGGACAGGACGGGAACGGCAACTCTTGGGGGTGGGTGACCCTTGAAGCTGGATCTTGGCAGACTGACCCTTAATAGTGCCCAAACCCTCTTGAAATACGGTAGGGAACTGACGCAATAGACTATCTAGCGACAATGCATTGACCTGTGCATTACGAAAATTTGACCAGTCTATAATGACGTGGGACATCCAGTTCCGACCAAACAGGGGCTGACCACTGCCCTCTACAACAATGATGGTGTCTCGAAACTGGTGAGACTCGTAACGTACATCGACAATGCATTCACCCACTACAGATAGGGAACTACCACCATACGAATGCAGAGACGCACGAGACTTATGCAGACAAACATTGGGAAACTGCTCCTTCCAAACAGAACTAGGGAATACTGAAACTTCAGCACCAGTGTCGACTTCCATAGGACAGACTACATCATTAACGCATACATCAATCATCATGGGAGGATGAGACTTAGACTTAGGTTGACACTTATCTGTAGGTGACACATCGTCGGTGAGAGCCCCAATGCTGAAAGAGTCGAACAGTGACTCTGGCTCGGACGAAATGTGGGACGTCGACTGTGAATTGCAGCAGGAAGCGAAATGCCCACGACGCTGACACTTGCTGCAGGTTTTGCCACGCGCCGGGCAACTCGGATCCCGACCGAAATGACCAGCCTTGCCACACCTAAAACAGAGACGCTCAGAGGAAGTAGAAGCCGAAACAGACACTCTCTCAGGTTTACGTGCACGATCCGTTTTACCTGACGACTTGAAATGTTGTTTCTGTTGTTTCTGCGACACCGAGTGCTTACGAGAGAGACCGTGGACTTCTGATGGCGTACTCATAGTAGCAGCGGAACCCATAGACGAAGCTTGTTGCTGGGTTGCCTCAAACAAAGCTGCAATTTCTAGACACGTACCCAAAGTTAGTTTTGGATCTGATAACAACTTCTTTTTCAACTCGACATTCACAATGCATGACACCACATGGTCTCGAATCATGTCGTCACAAGCGGAACCAAAATCACACAAGCGGGCCTGGACGCGTAATCTTACAACAAACTGACTCACCGACTCATTCTTAGCAAAGGTCATCTGGCGCAGCACGTGACGCTCGTATACAGGATGTGGCGCGGCCTTGAAATGTTCGTTCAGTTTCCGTAACGTAACCTTGTACTCGTTGTCATCCGCAGGCAGGGCCGACGCCTGTGGATCTTCGAGGTCTTCGAATAAGTCCTGAACCTGTGTTCCGGCAGTATGCAGCAATAAATTTTTCAGCCGTTTGTGATCCGTAATCCCTTGGCCTTCAGCCATGTACGTAAAGCTTCGTAGCCATTTCTTCCAGCGAGAGGACACTTCTGCTGGCGTGCCCCGGTATTCGAAAACTGGAAGCTTGTGGGCTGTGCTTAGGTTACTACAAACGCTCATCTTCGTCGCCAATTGTTATAACGTACGCACGCAAGATTCATTCCATGCAACTCGCGTATACCACAGCAGGAAACACCATCTGGTTTGTTCTAGGATAATTTAGAAGTGAACATGTAAAATGGCAATCATGGAGAGATAAGCAGCAGAGACACGTCAGTGCTGTCGTGGCACTAATGGCGCTATGACACGACAGTATAGGCCTCGTCAGCTCGTACCAAAGTAAGACACACGTCAGCCATGCAGACGTAATGCAGAAGAAGACTGATTCATAATGAGGTAAGACATTATCACTCTTCGTCATGCATGCATCAAAGGAGCGTAGAACGACACACGTAGAACACACGTAGAACGACACACGTAGCAGAACGTAGATCGTAGATCGTACGACTAATATTAATAATAGATCAATCTATAACATGAACCTACTCAGCACCCACCCCCCCCCCCCCCAAATAAAAAACTTCCAGGCCAATAGCATAGTTTTATTGTGATCTGGGTGCTGAGTTCATCATTATACATGTATGTCTGTACTGTGGCTGGATTTTGCCTTGCAGGACACACTGTTTCAGGACTTGAAGAGACTCCTGTACAGCTGTGACAGGCAGATGCTCAAAGACATGTGGCCTGAGGTAATTTCAAGTTCTGTTAGGTGCCATTGCCTCGCTCTCTCCTAACCTCCAGCCACCTTCGCATTGGTTGTGTTTCACAAGCTCTACATATATTGCCTTCCTCTCCAGGACCGCCGGAAGCGGTTTTTGATTGGTCCAGTAGTACCATGGCCATTCATACTTAGTGTAGGATATGGCGGGTACACCTGCTTTCCACTTTCGGAAACATGTATTGGTGGCTGACAAGTTGGTCCGGTAATAACCGAACAAACCGGACCGGTTCCGGCTGTCCTGCTCTCCGTCTTACTCCCCTCCCCAGTCTCTTTATCTATTTCTCTATCACTCTTCCCTCTCTCTCTCTCTCTCCCTCTCCCTCTTCCCTCTCTCCCTCTCCCTATCCCTCTTCCCTCTCTCTTTCCCTGTCGCTGTCCATGTCCCTTTCCCTCTCTCTCTCTCTCTCTCTCTCTCTCTCTCTCTCTCTCTCTCTCTCTCTCTCTCTCTCTCTCTCTCTCTCTCTCTCTCTCTCTCCCATGGCATATCTCCGTAGCTGGGTCAATTTCTCTTTTGCACGTTCCCTGTGTGCAGTCCAACTAAATAAGAAATGTCCTAGCCCTAAAGATGGTGCTTGTGGTAAAGACGCACCTGGCAATATGGCGGTAAAGACACGCCTGCCCACACACGCTCTCTAGGCTGCACAGTTCTGGCACAGAGCTCTCCTTCTCATCACCACCACCACCACCATTCTTTAACTTCATTCTCCCGTAAAGATGGGGGTTGCAGGGGTGTCGGAAGGAGTTTGACATTGGTGCGGCAAAAGTGTGAGAGGGGGGTCCGGGGTCCTCCCCCGGGGAAAAAATTTGAAAATTGGGCCTAAAAGGCCATATTTTAACGCTACAGAATAATGTGAGAAATAAGAATATGCATGCTGATGATACACCGCATTGTCGATGTAAAACATGGTACCTGTATAAGAGTCGACAAGCCACCAACAAGGTTGAAATGTAAAAAAATAAAATAAAAAACTTCGAAAATTATTGGTGCGGCTTTGGTCGCACCTGCCGCACCGGTTCCGACGCCCCTGGGTTGGAAATAATCCCATGTTGTCGATGCTGATCACAGTACCAGTCATCTCACCAGTGTTTTTTTCCCATGTACACTTCTAATTACACACATGTGCGGCTCATCCAACGTCCGTAGAGGGCTCAATTTTCGTCTAATGATCGATTAATCTCGTGAAACTCAGAGTTACGAAACCGCAACTGCTCGCTCTTCTGTCTGTGTAATCACACACTTTTATTGTTTGTGCACTATCTGCACTACAGGGTGCTAGCTCTGAAAGTGAGGTGACCAAGAGACCACACAGCACTGCGACCGGATTCAAGTTGTCCATGGCAACGCTGGTGGACACACTGGCAAGCAAGGTAAATCTCTGCCTCTCTTTATCTCTATCTCTATCTCTCTCTCTCTCTCTCTCTCTCTCTCTCTCTCTCTCTTTGTGTCTCTGTCTCTCTCTCGCACACTCTCTCTTTCTGTCACTGTCTCCCCCTGTGTGTGTGTGAGTGCGCGCGTGTGTGTGTGTGTTTCTCTCTATCTCTCTATTTATCTATCTATCCATCTATCCATCCATCTATCTGACTCTCTCTCTCTCTCTCTCTCTCTCTCAGTCTACATGTTGCTGCGTGCATGTGCGTATGTGCAAATGTGTAGACGATATGAATATGATTATGAAAACAACGTGCTGGAACACCTTGTTTGTCGTAAAAGGCAGACATGCTTTGTCGAATGGGGTAGTGTTATGGGTGCAATCGAACTACATTCCAACACCATGGCTGGTAGTCATAACAACTCGCTTGAGGGACTTGTGGTATTGGCACAGCTGGCTTCAGCACAGCCTTGAAAATGTGTGCCTGCATGCGTGCTTGCCCGTGTGCCTGCAGGTGTGCTTGTTTGTGTGTGTGTGTGGGGGGGGGGGGGGGGGGCATTTTTGAATTCTTTATTCTCATGATGGCACCATCGCCAATGAAAGAGGTCATTCATTAGTGTGGTCATTGATAATGGTGTAGGTGCAAGCAACATACTGTATAGTAGGAAATTTTCGGGCGGAATTTATTTTCGTACAATTTCGTACACGGCCTCTTTGTACTAAAATTAATTCCGTACTAAAATTTGTTCCTTTGAAGTTATGTGCACTATACGTGCGCACCGCATGCGAACACGTGCGTTTAGCATGCATCACTAGCACTGTACGAAAATAAAATCTGTACGAAAGGTCGAAATTCGGCTTTGTCCGAAAATATTTCCGTCCGAAAATGTCCTGCTATACAGTAATAGATTTGAGTCCATGTCAGCTTGGTAATGATTGCTTGTTATGCACGGTCACATGATCATGCAGTTGGTAATGATTGCTTGTTATGCACGGTCACATGATCATGCAGTTGGTAATGATTGCTTGTTATGCACGGTCACATGATCATGCAGTTGGTAATGATTGCTTGTTATGCACGGTCACATGATCATGCAGTTGGTAATGATTGCTTGTTATGCACGGTCACATGATCATGCAGTTGGTAATGATTACTTGTTATGCACGGTCACATGATCATGCAGTTGGTAATGATTGCTTGTTATGCACGGTCACATGATCATGCAGTTGGTAATGATTGCTTGTTATGCACGGTCACATGATCATGCAGTTGGTAATGATTGCTTGTTATGCACGGTCACATGATCATGCAGTTGGTAATGATTGCTTGTTATGCACGGTCACATGATCATGCAGTTGGTAATGATTGCTTGTTATGCACGGTCACATGATCATGCAGTTGGTAATGATTGCTTGTTATGCACGGTCACATGATCATGCAGTTGGTAATGATTGCTTGTTATGCACGGTCACATGATCATGCAGTTGGTAATGATTACTTGTTATGCACGGTCACATGATCATGCAGTTGGTAATGATTGCTTGTTATGCACACGGTCACATGATCATGCAGTTGGTAATGATTGCTTGTTATGCACGGTCACATGATCATGCAGTTGGTAATGATTGCTTGTTATGCACGGTCACATGATCATGCAGTTGGTAATGATTGCTTGTTATGCACGGTCACATGATCATGCAGTTGGTAATGATTGCTTGTTATGCACGGTCACATGATCATGCAGTTGGTAATGATTGCTTGTTATGCACGGTCACATGATCATGCAGTTGCGGGTGCTTGACTAGTTTTGTTTTGTGCAATGGCAACGTGCGTTGTATTGGGGGACGTGTTGGGTGTTGTGTTTCTACACTAGACATGGTTAGCTTTTTTCCGTTCACGCTAACTCCGACCGTCGGCCTGTACCGTTGTCTGTGTGTTTTCAAGACATGGTCAGCATTTCGGTTTCTGATACAACAATCGACTTGTGACATAACCCTAGTTGGAATCTTACCATTTCGTTCTCTCGCTAAACAGAGCTTTCTATCGTCGGAACGATACCAAACCGACGGTATTTTGGGTGTTGGGTACGAGTTCTGTTGGATTCAGCGTGAACGGCGAAATGCTAACTATGTCTAATGTGCGGTGTGGGTGGAATGTGTGTGCTCATGTGTGCTTGTGTAATGTGCGGTGTTGACCTCAGGAGCCGTACTACGTACGCTGCATCAAGCCGAACGCAGCGAAGGCCGCTGGTGAGTTTGACTTGGAGCTGGTGGTGCACCAGGTTCGCTACTTGGGACTAATGGAGAATGTGCGTGTTCGCCGCGCTGGCTACTCCTATCGACAGAAGCACGAGCTGTTCCTTGAGAGGTAAGCAATCCAGTGCTGTATTTTCAGAAGTATAAACCACACTTTTTATACACCAGTGATTCAGTAAGTAAGTCGGTGTGACTTCTACCGCGATGGTCGATATGAATGGTGATAAATACTAAATAGGGTAGATGCTTTGTATTTCGTGACAAACGTCTGGGTGCGGCGTGCACTCCGGACGTACGGTACTCTCGTGTGCCTGATGGTTGCACTGTTGGTGACTCTTCTTAGTAAACTGTTTAATTACCTGAAGACTCCGATGCTAGCTATCCATCTACGTCTGATCCACTCACCTTCGACTGCTTTAGAAGTAGTCTGCATCTGTTACTTGATCTTCGCAGGTGGTGGAGCTCCTACTGATGCGGACAATTCAGTCCGAGTCTTATGCAAACCCTAGTTATAACATTATAACCCAGATATTGACGCATTGCTTGTGACTTTCTCTCTATCTTCTCTATCCCTGTGTGCGTGTGTGTGTGTGTGTGTGTGTGTGTGTGTGTGTGTGTGCGCGTGCGTATGTGGGTGTGTGCGTGGGTGTCTGTGTGTCTGTGTGTGTTTGTCTGATCCACAGGTACAAGATGCTGAGCAAGGAGACATGGCCACGTTGGAAGAAGGACAGCAAAGCCGGGTGTGAGGCCATTGTCAATGCTCTCAAGATCAATGTAAGTAGAACTTTTGCTAAATGTACACTTTTCACGAAAACCCCAGTTTTGCACGACAGTAGAGTGGCGATTATCCACACCACTCGGCGCACCGGCTGTCTCAAGGGTGTTCGGATGAGAAGAATGTTCGGATAAGGAAGCAGTCACACATCTATCTAAAATATGCATGCTGTCACATTTTTCATTCTCGTCGACAGAATAACGGAAACTAGATGCACTCCAGCTCCTCAAAATGACACTATCGCTATGCATGTTGACTCCGAACTGTTGTGATACGTCTCGCGCATCGCTTGATTGATGCTCTGAGCAGCAAAAATCAGCAAAAACCTCGAAAAACCTCCTAATTTTGTTTTTGTCCAGCCCGACCAGGCAATCCGGAAAATCGATCATCCGAATAGTTGACGTGTGGATAATCGGCGCTCTACTGTAATTGGTTGGGTCAACTTTTTCAAAATAAGCTTTGGCCGGGGCCTGACTGGCTGGACCGGGGGATACAGTCCTGCACCGCTACACGTATTGCTAGAGGTACCGGTGTCTACAACGCACACTTGCTGTACTCTTAGAATCCTCGGGATGAGATTGATTCTTACCTATAATTGGAGTACGATAGCTAAACTTTGCTGTGCGTTTGTGTATGCTTTTCTGTGTTTGTGTTTGTGTGTGTGTGTGTGTGTTTGTGTGTGTGTATGTGTGGGTGGGTGTGTGGGTGTGTGTGTATGTGCGTGTTTGTACGCATGCACCTGTGTGGGTGTGCACACACATGTGCGTGTGTTTGTGTGTATTTGCACGTGTGTGTATGTATGTGCACACGTGTCGAAACCTTGTCACGGCATGCAGAGCGAGCTGACGATGGGCAAGACCAAAGTGTTCATCAAACGTCCCAACACCGTCTTCTCACTGGAACAGAAGCGGCTAGCGGAAATGCCCAGAATGGTAAGCCAGGGTTACAGAGAGATCCCAGATGCGCACAGTCAACTTTACGTATAACGACACTCGGCGGGGCATCAGAAAAGTGTCGTTATTCGCGAAGTGCCATTATTATGTTTTACAGTTGGATGGGACTTTGCTCTGGGCATGGAAATTCTGTCGTCATTCGCGAATTGTCGTTATATCCACAGTCGTTATTAGCGAAGTTGACTGTAGCTCGTATACAGTCATCGTAGTCTGGTCACTGCATCTGCAGATGGTTGGCATGTGTACTGCACAGTCAATTTCGGTAAAAATTAGCGAATATGAGGCACATGGTCACCACACCACAGATATATGCTATGCAGTGGTCCCATTCTAATCCGGCACCATTTGCGCAACGGAAGTTCTGCTGGATTAGGGAGGGTGCTGGATTAGGGAGGGTGCTGGATTAGGGAGGGTGCTGGATTAGAAAATCTGATTTATTGCTGAAATGTGCATGAAAAGGACATTTTGGTTGCTGAAAAGTATGCTGGTTTATAAAGTGCTGGATTAGAGAGGAACGACTGTAGTATGGGTTCATGGCACCACAGATGTGCGAGGTACGCCCCTGCATCCTACTGGCAACTACCGTAGATTCCAGTGTATATGCCTCACTGGAATGTAAGCTGCACCCAGAGTTTCGTGTTACGAAATCTAGACACCTACCCTGTTTTTCACCATCAGTTTCACCATCGTACTATGAGCCGCACCTACTTTTATTCAGTGAACACTGGTGCTTAAAGTGTGACTTATAGTGCGTACAACATGGTTTATGTTGAAGCATACAGAACAACAAGGACAATCACGGCTTGTTTGCTGCTACTTCAAGTTTCATGCTCTCGCAATCATCAGGCAGCATAGATAACGGACTCGGTTGGTGTTGAAGAGAGAATTGTTCCAGGACAGGGTGCATTACGTTACTCTATTCACTGGTAGCCCCTCTCTCACCACTTCCTCCCAGTACCCAACTCAACTTCATCTTCTCCATGCACAACAACATTGTGTCTTCATTTCTGGCTGGGCACCACAAAACAAGCACCGAATTTGAGTGAAACGATTTCTCTCGTTCATTCTCCACCAGCTCTGGCACGTCTTTTGTTTTCTTTCCCGTCTGTGAGAGGCACATGTGTATCTTGCTTGCAATCGGCTAATGCGTGTATCCGTCTCCCTCTACTACAGGCAACTATCATACAGACGGCATGGCGCGCCTGGTTGGCAAGGAAATACTTCCGACGTCTGAAGGCCATCGTGTGTATCAAGCGCAGATACAAGTAAGCTATACAGTCAACTTTGCGCTTAACGACTCTCGGCACGGCATCAGAAAAGTGTCCTTATTCGCGAAGTGTCCTTATACCCGAAGTCTCATTATATGTATTACAGTTGGATAGGACTTTGCTCTGGGCATGGAAAATCTGTCGTTATTCGCGAATTGTCGCTATATCCGCTGTCGTTATTAGCCAAATTGACTGTACCCCCTCCCCCCCCCCCCCCCATGTCCTGCTCCCGTATAAGCCCATTGCGCATTGAAATATGGAAGGTATGAGTAATGCATGTGAGTACAATGTGATCAGGGATGCACTGTTCAACACTCCAGACGACCATGCCCAGGTGGCTGTGTGGGGTGTTATGTGAGTACACTGGGATCAGCAATGCACTGTTCAACACCCCAGACGACCATGCCCAGGTGGCTGTGTGGGGTGTTATGTGAGTACACTGGGATCAGCAATGCACTGTTCAACACCCCCAGACGACCATGCCCAGGTGGCTGTGTGGGGTGTTGACGGTACAAATTACGTCATTGCGCAACGGGCATATTCCAATCACCTCCTGTGTTCATTGCTGTACAGGTTTTTTATTTTTTTTACTATAAACACTGGTGAACATGAAACAGGCGGAAAGAACACTGAATTACTTTATCAGAAGAAAAAAGAACCAAGGAGCTACAAGTTACACTATAATGTCCACGAACACCACCAGTTACAAAGCAATCAGCTCATGCGATAACATTGCACGACGCTGACCAACGGAACTGACGTTCTACAACTAACCGGTAATCATCTCTAGCACGTCTTGGATGCGCACTCCAACAGCCTTCCAGGAAGGTTCTAAGTTTTAGAAGTAACATAGGAGGGGAAGGTGAGCGCAACCAAGACAAGTGTATGGGAAATTTTAGGTAAGAAAAGCTCCGAAAGTACCGAAAATAAAGGGACATCGAAAATTTCTGAAATCTCAGTGATCTGGCGGTATTCTAGCTAAATCAACGGCATTATCTCGTCATTCTTCTTTTAGGTCGTACCGCAACCGCCTGTTTTTCAGCAAGGTGAACGAGACGTTCCGCGATGTGCGTCTGCTGCCCGACCTGGGCGTGTCGCTGAGCTGGCCGGACGCACCGCCTGTCTTGCAGCAAGGCCTGGCCATGATGAAGACCATACACAAGTACTGGAGAGCTAGGATGGTTGTCCAGCGACTGACGCCGGCAGAACAGGTGAGAAACGCTCACAGAGAGAGATGTGAGGGGATGATAGCTCTACCACTACGGTATTGTTGCGTGATTAGCTTTTCTCCACCTGCTCCCAGCCCCGTGTCATCTCCACACACTTATACACTGGCACGGCGATAACTACATTTAGAAAGACTGTTTATTACAAGACGACTACGGAAACACAACTAGACATGACGAACTCAAGACGAAGACTGCTTTTCACACCCCAGCAACATGCGCATGCACCAACACCACGTACACACGACGTACACACGACGTACACACGACATACACAAAATAACGTACAACAACGGCACAACTTGTCAAGGCGACCACTCGCATAAGGCGACCACCTGTCCCAGAAGATCACTACAAGCAGGACCAAGGGATGCTACACCCAGTCAGATGACCCTGGATAAGGAGACCACCTGGGAACAAAGACCATGCCTTGAAGGTCCCTCGAGTGGTCGTCTTAGACAAGTTTCACTGTATTTGCTCAATGTGAGATGAAACACGTAGTTGGTTGTTCGGATGAACTGCATCTAACATATCTCCAAGAAAAGTCTCATAGAAAAACTCAAACTCAATGGTTGGAGGTGGCACCAGACCAGGGGTGTGAATGTCCTAAGACATACTCAGACAAGAAAAAAAGGACCAAGGAACTACAAGTTACACTATAATGTCCACTAACACCACCAGTTACTAAACAATCAGCTCATGCGATAACATTGCACGACACTGACCAACGGTATTGACATTCTACAACTAACTGCCGGTCGGTCAGTGTCGTGCAATGTTATCGCATGAGCTGATTGTTTAGTAACTGGTGGTGTTAGTGGACATTATAGTGTAACTTGTAGTTCCTTGGTCCTTTTTTTCTTTCCTAAAAAATATTCATCGGCTCTCCATCCGAATCCATACATACTCAGAAGTTGACAATTTTTAAATCTTACCCCGCTGTAAGGGTACTTCAAAGTAGCTCCACCTGCACTGGCAATGTCAGCGCAGGGCCATGGTGTTTGGGGGAACAAAAACTGCTGTGCAGTATTATGCAATAAAGCCTGTTACCTGTAGATAGGAATAGTAATGTATTGTTTTATTTCTTGTCACCTGGAGTTTTCAACCCTGTATGAATACTCCGTCAAAGCGTTCTTGCAATTATTTGTATCTTATGTGCCACACCCATACTATCTTATGTGCCACACCCATACCCGTAATTCTAAAAAGTTTCACCTCCTGGGCAGTTGGGGTCACATGCTTCTTTCACAACGTGTACCTGTGCCTGTCCTTGCTTTGCAGGAGCATGTAAAGATGAAGATCATCGCGGCGGAGTTCTTCGGTGGTGGCAAGATGGATAACTGGGGAGTCTCGGCAACGTGGCCTGGCAATGCTCTGGCCCAACCTACCAACCCACTCTGTCCCAAGTTCAATGAACAGGTAAAGCTGCTCTTGCCGTCGACAGAGTGAGTGCTCAAGCGTGAGCGAGAATATGCGAGAGACTGCATCACGGAGTGGGCGCGGGAGGTTGAGAAAGCACTCTGTGTGTGTGTGTGTGTGTGTGTGTGTGTGTGTGTGTGTGTGTGTGCGTGCGTGTGTGTGAGTGCGTGCGTGCGTGCGTGTGTGCGTGTGTGTGTGTGTGCCTGTTTCCAATTGTCCATGACAGGCTGCTGCTCTACGCTCTCAGTTTGGTGACAACACATTCATCTACTCGGCGACGGGGGAGAAACTCGGTCGCAACATGAAGACAAGCAGCCGTGCGTACGTGCTGTCTGAGGCCAATCTGTTCCGACTGGAGCTGCCGGAGTTTGCGGTGAACAAGAAGAAGCCGCCGTTGTCGTTGCAAACGGTCACCGGCGTCAGTGTGTTCAAGAACGGTGCACCGGGAATGGTCGTGCACTTGAAGGTCAGTGAGATACAGTGCGACATGTAGTTTTGGGTGTGTTAAAATGTCCGTGTCGGGGACCCGCCCAGGTTTCAGGTGCGATGCAGAAGTTGGTGACCAGCTTTCTCTTCACACACAGTGCATACTCTAGTGCCTCGTAGCATCGCTCATGACGAGGAAGGTCCTGGGCTCGAGTCCTGGTGTGGTGGCGTATTTTTCTCTTTTCAGGCTGTTCCTTTCCCTGACTTTTTCATATTGAATTTGAAGTTCTCCCATCATATAGTATTAATACCGCAAGAAGGAGAAGAGGGTGAACAATTTGTTATACTTATTTTCCATTGTCTTCTACTTGTTGTAACTAGCTCTGCCTTCGGGCACTGAGCAGTCCTTTGGACAGCCTGGAACCTTTTCTTCTGTCAAATCAATATTTTACAGCCAGTTCTTCATTGATCAACGTTGTAGGGTGTACTGCACTAAGATTGTAATGGCTTCCGTTTATTCACTCGCCGTTGTGCGCTCTGTCCTGTGGCCAGGACCATGCGGAAGGTGACCTGGTGTTTGCGCTGGCCAATGGCCGCCGTGTTGCCGAGCTGCTGGCAGTTCTCTATCAGACCATTCTGCGCAAGCAAGGCCGCAAGATCGCTGTCACAGTAAGACTCTACATATCCTGTGAACACTATAGTTCAGACAGAATTCCGAATTCTAGCCAGGGGAGGGGGGGGGGTAGCACCCTGCGTGCACCCGGGACACACAAAATAACATTCACTGCATCCATTATTCCCTCGTGCCAAGACACGAAAAAAATTATGTTGAAAAATTACAACAATTAAATTGTGGGCACAAGTTATGCGATCGAGTCCACCAACTAAACCAGATTTTGAACAGTCAGACGTGCACAGTCTAGCACAAAACTGACAAGGAGTACTGAGACATTCCACGGCATGAAGTCAGCTTGAGCACTGCTCGATAGCGCTAACCAACGGCCTTCCAACTTGGAAGGTTCATGGATATTAGTGCTAATTCCTTGTCAGTTTTGTGCTAGATTGTGCACGTCTGACTGTTCAAAATCTGGTTTAGTTGGTGGACTCGATCGCATAACTTGTGCCCACAATTATTTCCACGTTGTGTAATTTTTTCCTTGGCTCACCATCTGAGGTTTTAATGAAATAATTACAATAATGTTAAACTCGGATGGTACTGTAAGACATGTACATATAACGAGGAAGCAAATCTAACGTTTTAACGGATGACATTTCTTCGTTATAATAAGATCCGTTGAGGCCGTACTGCTTCATATATGCTGTGTGTGGATATGGCAGAATACTGCAAGATCGTTAACATATCTTCTCGTTAACCTATGAATTTTGGACAATCGTTAAATTTGCGACTCGTTATAATAACATGTCTTACAGTATGCCAATTTATTTATGGTAAAAAGAACAGAGAAGAAGGACAAAATGTTACGAGTTATGACTAACATTTTGTCGCACTCGCTGACTGTATAATAATCTGGTTACGTTGGTGGACAGTAATTAGTCGTAACTCGTAACATTTTGTCCTTCTCCTTTTTTATTACAATAATGTTGCAACAAAATACGTCTTTGCATTCTTTTTAAAATCTCTTGTGCGTCTGTTTGATCATCTTTTCATTCCTTTTCTACAGTGGTGCAACTGCCATTACGTTGCTAGTCTTAATCAATACAATACAAAACATTGATTTGTTTTTGCCATGTTTTGCAGATTTCCAATGAGCTGACGTTCGTAGTCGAGGGCAAGAACCGAACACTGGACAGCGAACCGGCCGCCACCGGCACACCGCTGTCGTTCAAGAAGGTGTCGGGCGTCAAGGCAACCCTGGTATGGCCGAAGTAGTCGGCCGGTCACGACGAGCGAGCGAGCTCAAAAACGAACTCCGAATACAGTGCAGAGCATGATTTTCAGCACAGGCTGAAAACGCCTGTATTTCATTTTGCTGCATACAACATACCATGCAACTCATAAAGTTTATGGTAGCCTTTCAAGTAAGTTTGTTCATTGCTAAATTCAAAACTCGGAATTCTTCACAATATTTTTAGACCCTGTGGCTAACAAAAAACTGTGAATTATACTTTTTGTAAGCAATAGAGAAATCCGTTTAGTCTCGTTACCCCTTCAGGAGTGCAAAGGAAGGAATGGCGAGCGTTAAATGTGCTTCATGATAATCTCCCGATCACTTTGGCGCGACGAATCTGCCGGGATAGCTGCTAATGCCTCGCTTGCACTGCGTACACATTTTGATAGGTATATTCTGCTAAATCTCCATCTAAACTCTCATGTCACGTAGATTCTTGCAATCATTATTCTCAATCGAGATTCTAAAAATTTCAATTTCGATCCTTAAATAACTCGAGATAGATTCTAAGAGACTAATTGTTTTTAAGGCAAATTCTGGTATTCGTCTACAAGTTGAAATGGAGCCGGGTTTTGGCACATTATACACTGAATAAATTCTGTCCAAAAATGTGTGTTTACCCTGTGTGCAAAACGTGACGGGTACGTAAAAACGCAATTAAGGGGCGAGACCCTATGGTCGGTAAAGCTGCCCCTACCTCTCCACCACTCCTGCCGTTCGGTAATGTCTCAGCGCTGCCTTGCTGCATGCTTTGTGCCGTCAAATGGTGTGTAGTTTTTTGTTTTAAAAAAGCCAGTTAGTTAACAGTAGCATGCGGTCAGCAGGATTATTAACTTTGTTAACGTTACACGTGCCGGTAATTGGAACGCGCACCAAGGCTCGTGGGAAACGTGCAAACGCACACAGACAGCTCATCTCTCTTGTCGGACAACAGTTTAGGCCCAACAAACCTGCGTGCAATCCAACCACCGAAAGCCATCGCCTCCAAACTAACAACATTATATCCACTCCAGAATGCACCGGCACCACGTCAGGCGTTCACAATCATGTCATACACCCCATGCCCACTGGTGCCCATTATTGCCCCCCCCCCCCACATACACACACACACCTACATGCCTTGTATTCTTCTATTGCCCCCCCCCCCCCCCCGACTCATTACCTCTGTAGAGCTATGTACACAGACAGAATGTCTCCAGATAGTAAAAAACTAAGAAAGAAGAACACGACACATTGCTTGACGGATACCTTCCTGTGCATGAGAGATGTACCAAGTGCCCGTAAGATTAATACTACACCAAAACTGTGATCAGTTATGCAACGAAATATCTTCTCAGGACATGTGTGATCCAATACAAATATAACTACATATGATCAAGTTCTGTGCCGGTGGCTCGTTGAGACAATCGGCGTCAACTGGTAGCTACACATGAGAATGTGTAGCCACTCTGCCATCCAGCAGGTATGATGATGTCATCAGTCAGTGGTCCCCCAGTATGATGATGTCACCAGTTAGTGCTCCCCGGTATGATGATGTTATCAGTTAGTGGTCCCCCGGATGATGATGTCACCAGTTAGTGCTCCTCTGTATGATGTCACCAGCTAGTGCTCCTCGTCCTCGGCGTGATGATGTCATCAATCATCAGCCCCTGCCTGCCTTCTCAAAGAGTTCTGTGAGGGTTGTGCTCATAGATGGTGACTTGCAGATATTCATCCGTCGCTATGACAACCCTCATCGTACCCAGGCCGGGATCCTTCACCTGCAAAGTCGAGAGAGAGGGAGGGAAAGGGAGAGAGAGGGAGAGGTAGGGAAGAAGGGAGGGAGAGAGGCCGAGAGATCCAAGAACTTTTCAAAAAGAAAAATGAAACAGTAGTCCAAAGCATTGCCCCCCCCCCCCCCCCCTCCTCGAGCAGGGGTACACAGTGCATTGAGCATACCCCTCACTCCCTCTTCCGGCAGGGATACATAAACCATTAGTCGTTCTCCCCCAACCCACCTCCTTGTGGGCAGGCATTCACTGTGTATTGGTCATACCCCACATACGGTCAGACCTCGTTTATCCGGTCCTCGTTTATCCGGTCCTCGTTTATCCGGATCCCTCGCCATCCGGTAGAAAATCGTCGGTTACCGATTTACAGCATATGCCATGCATACACACAGTATGTGTGTTCGATTATCCGGTTCCCTCGCCTATCCGGATATTTTTGTGGAAAACGGATGTGTGCGGTTAAGCGAGGTCTGACTGTACCCTCTCTTTTCTTCTCTCACTGAACACGCATAGTAACAGGGATCACGTGGGCCACGGAGAGCCATCAGAGAGCAAGACAGAGTACGCGTGGGAGCTTGTCTCCGGCTCCCTCTCTTCTCTGTAACAAATTTCAAATTTCATTGCGCAATGTTCTAAATCCACTCGGGGGCTTGTCAAACCTCCACGAGCGGCGACATCGGGCACAACTGAAAGTGACAACATCAAATCACCGTCCCGGCTCCCGGCTCTCAGCTTTTTACGTCTCTCTGCTAAGCTCTTTCCATGTACTTGGAAGACGGCTCCTCCATCCACGTCTTGACGTTGCAACGGATGTCCTTCTCCATTGTCCCTTTCTATTTTTAGTCCCTTGCACACGCACACACACACACACACACACACACACACACACACACACACACACACACACACACACACACACACACACACACACACACACAAACACACACACACACATGCTTGCACGCACGGGCACGCACGCACGCACACACACACACACACACACACACACACACACACAAACACACACAAACCCCTCACCTTGGGATCAACGTTAATGAAGCGTCGGTCCTGCTTGTGCCTGAACTGCAATCCGTCAGAGCTGCTTGACATCACCTAGGCAACACACCAACAGAATACAGTCAGACCTCGCATAAACGCATACATCCGTTTTCCACAAAAATATCCAGATAGGCGAGGGAACCGGATAATCGAACACACATACTGTGTGTTTGCATGGCATATGCTGTAACCAACAATTTTCTTCCGGATGACGAGAGATCCGGATAAAAGAGGACCGGAAAAGCGAGGTCTGACTGTACACACAACAATGGCGTAGCCCTGGATTCACTTAAAACAGTTCACGTCCCTATAGGCTGCAGGATTCACTTAAAACAGTTCACGTCCCTATAGGCTGCAGGATTCACTTAAAACAGTTCACGTCCCTATAGGCTGCAGGATTCACTTAAAACAGTTCACGTCCCTATAGGCTGCAGGGTTCACTTAAAACAGTTCACGTCCCTATAGGCTGCAGGATTCACTTAAAACAGTTCACGTCCCTATAGGCTGCAGGATTCACTTAAAACAGTTCACGTCCCTATAGGCTGCAGGATTCACTTAAAACAGTTCACGTCCCTATAGGCTGCAGGATTCACTTAAAACAGTTCACGTCCCTATAGGCTGCAGGATTCACTTAAAACAGTTCACGTCCCTATAGGCTGCAGGATTCACTTAAAACAGTTCACGTCCCTATAGGCTGCAGGATTCACTTAAAACAGTTCACGTCCCTATCGGCTGCAGTATTCACTTGAAACAGTTCCCGTCCCTATAGGCTGCAGGATTCACTTGAAACAGTTCCCGTCCCTATAGGCTGCAGGATTCACTTGAAACAGTTCACGTCCCTATAGGCTGCAGGATTCACTTGAAACAGTTCACGTCCCTATAGGCTGCAGGATTCACTTGAAACAGCTCACGTCCCTATAGGCTGCAGGATTCACTTGAAACAGTTCACGTCCCTATAGGCTGCAGGATTCACTTGAAACAGTTCACGTCCCTATAGGCTGCAGGATTCACTTGAAACAGTTCACGTCCCTATAGGCTGCAGGATTCACTTGAAACAGTTCACGTCCCTATAGGCTGCAGTATTCACTTGAAACAGTTCACGTCCCTATAGGCTGCAGGATTCACTTGAAACAGTTCACGTCCCTATAGGCTGCAGGATTCACTTGAAACAGTTCACGTCCCTATAGGCTGCAGTATTCACTTGAAACAGTTCACGTCCCTATAGGCTGCAGGATTCACTTGAAACAGTTCACGTCCCTATAGGCTGCAGGATTCACTTGAAACAGTTCACGTCCCTATAGGCTGCAGGATTCACTTGAAACAGTTCACGTCCCTATAGGCTGCAGGATTCACTTGAAACAGTTCACGTCCCTATAGGCTGCAGTATTCACTTGAAACAGTTCACGTCCCTATAGGCTGCAGGATTCACTTGAAACAGTTCACGTCCCATAGGCTGCAGGATTCACTTGAAACAGTTCACGTCCCTATAGGCTGCAGTATTCACTTGAAACAGTTCACGTCCCTATAGGCTGCAGGATTCACTTGAAACAGTTCACGTCCCTATAGGCTGCAGTATTCACTTGAAACAGTTCACGTCCCTATAGGCTTCAGTATTCACTTGAAACAGTTCACGTCCCTATAAGCTGCAGTATTCACTTGAAACAGTTCACGTCCCTATAGGCTGCAGTATTCACTTGAAACAGTTCACGTCCCTATAGGCTGTAGGATTCACTTGAAACAGTTCCCGTCCCTATAGGCTGCAGTATTCACTTGAAACAGTTCCCGTCCCTATAGGCTGCAGTATTCACTTGAAACAGTTCCCGTCCCTATAGGCTGCAGTATTCACTTGAAACAGTTCCCGTCCCTATAGGCTGCAGTATTCACTTGAAACAGTTCCCGTCCCTATAGGCTGCAGTATTCACTTGAAACAGTTCACGTCCCTATAGGCTGCAGTATTCACTTGAAACAGTTCCCGTCCCTATAGGCTGCAGTATTCACTTGAAACAGTTCCCGTCCCTATAGGCTGCAGTATTCACTTGAAACAGTTCACGTCCCTATAGGCTGCAGTATTCACTTGAAACAGTTCCCGTCCCTATAGGCTGCAGTATTCATTTGAAACAGTTCCCGTCCCTATAGGCTGCAGTATTCACTTGAAACAGTTCCCGTCCCTATAGGCTGCAGGATTCACTTGAAACAGTTCCCGTCCCTATAGGCTGCAGTATTCACTTGAAACAGTTCCCGTCCCTATAGGCTGCAGTATTCACTTGAAACAGTTCCCGTCCCTATAGGCTGCAGTATTCATTTGAAACAGTTCCCGTCCCTATAGGCTGCAGTATTCACTTGAAACAGTTCCCGTCCCTATAGGCTGCAGGATTCACTTGAAACAGTTCCCGTCCCTATAGGCTGCAGTATTCACTTGAAACAGTTCCCGTCCCTAT
This sequence comes from Sycon ciliatum, assembly GCF_964019385.1. Taxonomy (NCBI): domain Eukaryota; kingdom Metazoa; phylum Porifera; class Calcarea; order Leucosolenida; family Sycettidae; genus Sycon; species Sycon ciliatum. Next base: position 14,169,451 of record NC_088651.1, on the reverse strand, counting down.
AGGCTGCAGTATTCACTTGAAACAGTTCACGTCCCTATAGGCTGCAGTATTCACTTGAAACAGTTCCCGTCCCTATAGGCTGCAGTATTCACTTGAAACAGTTCACGTCCCTATAGGCTGCAGTATTCACTTGAAACAGTTCCCGTCCCTATAGGCTGCAGTATTCACTTGAAACAGTTCCCGTCCCTATAGGCTGCAGTATTCACTTGAAACAGTTCACGTCCCTATAGGCTGCAGTATTCACTTGAAACAGTTCCCGTCCCTATAGGCTGCAGTATTCACTTGAAACAGTTCACGTCCCTATAGGCTGCAGTATTCACTTGAAACAGTTCACGTCCCTATAGGCTGCAGGATTCACTTAAAACAGTTCACGTCCCTATAGGCTGCAGGATTCACTTAAAACAGTTCACGTCCCTATAGGCTGCAGGATTCACTTGAAACAGTTCACGTCCCTATAGGCTGCAGGATTCACTTAAAACAGTTCACGTCCCTATAGGCTGCAGGATTCACTTAAGGTGGCCCTCTGAGCTTTGGGGGTCAAAAAACCGACTTTCTTGGATTGCTCCCAAAGTGCAGTCAAATCCTTCCTATATCATCCAAGAACACACAAAAAAATTTGAGGGCGATATTCAAAGCCGTTCCGGAGATATAGCCGCCTGAACATAGGTGAATACATGTGAAATTTCGAAATAATAATAGTAAATTCCAATAATTGCAAGTTGGTTTAAAAATTTCATACAGACATACACACAAACGCGCACACACACACACACACACACACACACACACACACACACACAGAGGGAGGCAAACACACAGACAGACATACCTATCCAAATAAGATCATACCGTTCTCACACCACTATTTACCCTGTAAAACACATTTACATAAATCAAATTTTGGTACCCAATTTTCTCTCTTTTTCAGCCATTGCCGGACCTTGTAACCAGGCTGTGGCTTCAGTTGTTGCTTCTACACCCCCAAAAGTATATATTTTCTGAATCCGTGGACCTTTGGCTAGGTGCTAAAACTCAATGTGGCCTGTTCTCAGGTAGTATAGGCTGTAAAGAGCATCTCCAACATGTGTCGTTCTTTTGCGCATTTGGACTATGGTTTTGTGTTTTCGATATTGGAAACCTTTTCTGAGGTTTTCTTTGTATTGTTGTTTTAGCACCTCAAGTTGGATGTAAAGAATGTACTCCATGTGAAAAATGTCATGATAAAAACATTGGTATTTCTGAGTGCTGGTTACGAGTTCTATATACGGCAATTTTCGTAAATTCACATCCACACCGACAGTGCTTGTGAAGAGGTCCATTTTTCCTGGTGAAGATCAGACTATGGGATCTCAGGAATTAGTGTTGAAAATTTGAACCAATTATATGCATTGTAACCAAAGTTACGCTGTTTTCCGGGCGAGGTGCCGTAAAGCTCAGAGGGCCACCTTAAAACAGTTCACGTCCCTATAGGCTGCAGGATTCACTTAAAACAGTTCACGTCCCTATAGGCTGCAGGATTCACTTAAAACAGTTCACGTCCCTATAGGCTGCAGGATTCACTTAAAACAGTTCACGTCCCTATAGGCTGCAGGATTCACTTAAAACAGTTCACGTCCCTATAGGCTGCAGGATTCACTTAAAACAGTTCACGTCCCTATAGGCTGCAGGATTCACTTAAAACAGTTCACGTCCCTATCGGCTGCAGTATTCACTTGAAACAGTTCCCGTCCCTATAGGCTGCAGGATTCACTTGAAACAGTTCCCGTCCCTATAGGCTGCAGGATTCACTTGAAACAGTTCACGTCCCTATAGGCTGCAGGATTCACTTGAAACAGTTCACGTCCCTATAGGCTGCAGGATTCACTTGAAACAGCTCACGTCCCTATAGGCTGCAGGATTCACTTGAAACAGTTCACGTCCCTATAGGCTGCAGGATTCACTTGAAACAGTTCACGTCCCTATAGGCTGCAGGATTCACTTGAAACAGTTCACGTCCCTATAGGCTGCAGGATTCACTTGAAACAGTTCACGTCCCTATAGGCTGCAGTATTCACTTGAAACATTTCACGTCCCTATAGGCTGCAGGATTCACTTGAAACAGTTCACGTCCCTATAGGCTGCAGGATTCACTTGAAACAGTTCACGTCCCTATAGGCTGCAGTATTCACTTGAAACAGTTCACGTCCCTATAGGCTGCAGGATTCACTTGAAACAGTTCACGTCCCTATAGGCTGCAGGATTCACTTGAAACAGTTCACGTCCCTATAGGCTGCAGGATTCACTTGAAACAGTTCACGTCCCTATAGGCTGCAGGATTCACTTGAAACAGTTCACGTCCCTATAGGCTGCAGTATTCACTTGAAACAGTTCACGTCCCTATAGGCTGCAGGATTCACTTGAAACAGTTCACGTCCCATAGGCTGCAGGATTCACTTGAAACAGTTCACGTCCCTATAGGCTGCAGTATTCACTTGAAACAGTTCACGTCCCTATAGGCTGCAGGATTCACTTGAAACAGTTCACGTCCCTATAGGCTGCAGTATTCACTTGAAACAGTTCACGTCCCTATAGGCTTCAGTATTCACTTGAAACAGTTCACGTCCCTATAAGCTGCAGTATTCACTTGAAACAGTTCACGTCCCTATAGGCTGCAGTATTCACTTGAAACAGTTCACGTCCCTATAGGCTGTAGGATTCACTTGAAACAGTTCCCGTCCCTATAGGCTGCAGTATTCACTTGAAACAGTTCCCGTCCCTATAGGCTGCAGTATTCACTTGAAACAGTTCCCGTCCCTATAGGCTGCAGTATTCACTTGAAACAGTTCCCGTCCCTATAGGCTGCAGTATTCACTTGAAACAGTTCCCGTCCCTATAGGCTGCAGTATTCACTTGAAACAGTTCACGTCCCTATAGGCTGCAGTATTCACTTGAAACAGTTCCCGTCCCTATAGGCTGCAGTATTCACTTGAAACAGTTCCCGTCCCTATAGGCTGCAGTATTCACTTGAAACAGTTCACGTCCCTATAGGCTGCAGTATTCACTTGAAACAGTTCCCGTCCCTATAGGCTGCAGTATTCATTTGAAACAGTTCCCGTCCCTATAGGCTGCAGTATTCACTTGAAACAGTTCCCGTCCCTATAGGCTGCAGGATTCACTTGAAACAGTTCCCGTCCCTATAGGCTGCAGTATTCACTTGAAACAGTTCCCGTCCCTATAGGCTGCAGTATTCACTTGAAACAGTTCCCGTCCCTATAGGCGGCAGTATTCATTTGAAACAGTTCCCGTCCCTATAGGCTGCAGTATTCACTTGAAACAGTTCCCGTCCCTATAGGCTGCAGGATTCACTTGAAACAGTTCCCGTCCCTATAGGCTGCAGTATTCACTTGAAACAGTTCCCGTCCCTATAGGCTGCAGTATTCACTTGAAACAGTTCCCGTCCCTATAGGCTGCAGTATTCACTTGAAACAGTTCCCGTCCCTATAGGCTGCAGGATTCACTTGAAACAGTTCACGTCCCTATAGGCTGCAGTATTCACTTGAAACAGTTCACGTCCCTATAGGCTTCAGTATTCACTTGAAACAGTTCACGTCCCTATAGGCTTCAGTATTCACTTGAAACAGTTCACGTCCCTATAAGCCCCTATAGGCTGCAGTATTCACTTGAAACAGTTCCCGTCCCTATAGGCTGCAGTATTCACTTGAAACAGTTCACGTCCCTATAGGCTGCAGTATTCACTTGAAACAGTTCCCGTCCCTATAGGCTGCAGTATTCATTTGAAACAGTTCCCGTCCCTATAGGCTGCAGTATTCACTTGAAACAGTTCCCGTCCCTATAGGCTGCAGTATTCACTTGAAACAGTTCCCGTCCCTATAGGCTGCAGTATTCACTTGAAACAGTTCCCGTCCCTATAGGCTGCAGTATTCACTTGAAACAGTTCCCGTCCCTATAGGCTGCAGTATTCACTTGAAACAGTTCACGTCCCTATAGGCTGCAGTATTCACTTGAAACAGTTCCCGTCCCTATAGGCTGCAGTATTCACTTGAAACAGTTCACGTCCCTATAGGCTGCAGTATTCACTTGAAACAGTTCCTATCCCTATAGGCTGCAGTATTCACTTGAAACAGTTCCCATCCCTGTAGGCTGCAGTATTCACTTGAAACAGTTCCCGTCCCTATAGGCTGCAGTATTCACTTGAAACAGTTCCCATCCCTGTAGGCTGCAGTATTCACTTGAAACAGTTCCCGTCCCTATAGGCTGCAGTATTCACTTGAAACAGTTCCCATCCCTATAGGCTGCAGTATTCACTTGAAACAGTTCCCGTCCCTATAGGCTGCAGTATTCACTTGAAACAGTTCCCGTCCCTATAGGCTGCAGTATTCACTTGAAACAGTTCACGTCCCTATAGGCTGCAGTATTCACTTGAAACAGTTCCCATCCCTATAGGCTGCAGTATTCACTTGAAACAGTTCCCGTCCCTATAGGCTGCAGTATTCACTTGAAACAGTTCCCGTCCCTATAGGCTGCAGTATTCACTTGAAACAGTTCCCATCCCTATAGGCTGCAGTATTCACTTGAAACAGTTCCCGTCCCTATAGGCTGCAGTATTCACTTGAAACAGTCCCCATCCCTATAGGCTGCAGTATTCACTTGAAACAGTACCCGTCCCTATAGGCTGCAGTATTCACTTGAAACAGTTCCCATCCCTATAGGCTGCAGTATTCACTTGAAACAGTTCCCGTCCCTATAGGCTGCAGTATTCACTTGAAACAGTTCCCGTCCCTATAGGCTGCAGTATTCACTTGAAACAGTTCCCGTCCCTATAGGCTGCAGTATTCACTTGAAACAGTTCCCGTCCCTATAGGCTGCAGTATTCACTTGAAACAGTTCCCGTCCCTATAGGCTGCAGTATTCACTTGAAACAGTTCCCATCCCTATAGGCTGCAGTATTCACTTGAAACAGTTCCCGTCCCTATAGGCTGCAGTATTCACTTGAAACAGTTCCCATCCCTATAGGCTGCAGTATTCACTTGAAACAGTTCCCGTCCCTATAGGCTGCAGTATTCACTTGAAACAGTTCACGTCCCTATAGGCTGCAGTATTCACTTGAAACAGTTCACGTCCCTATAGGCTGCAGGATTCACTTGAAACAGTTCACGTCCCTATAGGCTGCAGTATTCACTTGAAACAGTTCACGTCCCTATAGGCTGCAGTATTCACTTGAAACAGTTCCCGTCCCTATAGGCTGCAGTATTCACTTAAAACAGTTCACGTCCCTATAGGCTGCAGTATTCACTTGAAACAGTTCCCGTCCCTATAGGCTGCAGGATTCACTTGAAACAGTTCCCATCCCTATAGGCTGCAGTATTCACTTGAAACAGTTCCCATCCCTATAGGCTGCAGGATTCACTTGAAACAGTTCCCATCCCTATAGGCTGCAGTATTCACTTGAAACAGTTCCCATCCCTATAGGCTGCAGGATTCACTTGAAACAGTTCCCATCCCTATAGGCTGCAGTATTCACTTGAAACAGTTCCCATCCCTATAGGCTGCAGGATTCACTTGAAACAGTTCCCATCCCTATAGGCTGCAGGATTCACTTGAAACAGTTCCCATCCCTATAGGCTGCAGGATTCACTTGAAACAGTTCCCATCCCTATAGGCTGCAGGATTCACTTGAAACAGTTCACGTCCCTATAGGCTGCAGGATTCACTTGAAACAGTTCCCATCCCTATAGGCTGCAGTATTCACTTGAAACAGTTCCCATCCCTATAGGCTGCAGGATTCACTTGAAACAGTTCCCATCCCTATAGGCTGCAGGATTCACTTGAAACAGTTCCCATCCCTATAGGCTGCAGGATTCACTTGAAACAGTTCCCATCCCTATAGGCTGCAGGATTCACTTGAAACAGTTCACGTCCCTATAGGCTGCAGGATTCACTTGAAACAGTTTCCATCCCTATAGGCTGCAGGATTCACTTGAAACAGTTCCCATCCCTATAGGCTGCAGGATTCACTTGAAACAGTTCCCATCCCTATAGGCTGCAGGATTCACTTGAAACAGTTCCCATCCCTATAGGCTGCAGGATTCACTTGAAACAGTTCCCATCCCTATAGGCTGCAGGATTCACTTGAAACAGTTCACGTCCCTATAGGCTGCAGGATTCACTTGAAACAGTTCCCATCCCTATAGGCTGCAGGATTCACTTGAAACAGTTCCCGTCCCTATAGGCTGCAGGATTCACTTGAAACAGTTCACGTCCCTATAGGCTGCACATGATGGGTAATAGTCCACAGTAGCATATCACAAATTAGTGTCAAAATTGGCGGAACAACCTTGTACCCGGGCATGCTATGAACCAGTCGCCCCACGCTCAGGATCCGTGACGTGGTTAGTTACGGACGGAATGCCAAGAACGGTGACGCAGCCCGGGCAGCGGAAGGTGTGGTCTACATTGGTGCGGTCATGAAGAGGTGGGGGTTCGGGGCCGGGGTCCTTTTAAAATACGTTCCGACGCCCCGTACGTGTAACCAATATGTGCATTGCTGGGTTTGTGATTTGCATACCCCACAGTTACAAGTTCCCAATCCCTAACATGAAACTCAGGACTACGAGTTCCCAATCCCTAACATGAAACCCAGGACTACGAGTTCCCAATCCCTAACATGAAACCCAGGACTACGAGTTCCCAATCCCTAACATGAAACCCAGGACTACGAGTTCCCAATCCCTAACATGAAACTCAGGACAACGAGTTCCCAATCCCTAACATGAAACCCAGGACTACGAGTTCCCAATCCCTAACATGAAACTCAGGACTACGAGTTCCCAGTCCCTAACATGAAACTCAGGACTACGAGTTCCCAATCCCTAACATGAAACTCGGGACTACGAGTTCCCAATCCCTAACATGAAATCCAGAACTACGAGTTCCCAATCCCTAACATGAAACCCAGGACTACGAGTTCCCAATCCCTAACATGAAACTCAGGACTACGAGTTCCCAATCCCTAACATGAAACCCAGGACTACGAGTTCCCAATCCCTAACATGAAACTCAGGACTACGAGTTCCCAATCCCTAACATGAAACCCAGGACTACGAGTTCCCAATCCCTAACATGAAACTCAGGACTACGAGTTCCCAATCCCTAACATGAAACCCAGGACTACGAGTTCCCAATCCCTAACATGAAACTCATGACTACGAGTTCCCAGTCCCTAACATGAAACCCAGAACTACGAGTTCCCAGTCCCTAACATGAAACCCAGAACTACGAGTTCCCAGTCCCTAACATGAAACCCAGGACTACGAGTTCCCAGTCCCTAACATGAAACCCAGGACTACGAGTTCCCAATCCCTAACATGAAACTCAGGACTACGAGTTCCCAATCCCTAACATGAAACTCAGGACTACGAGTTCCCAATCCCTAACATGAAACCCAGGACTACGAGTTCCCAGTCTCAAACATGAAACTCAGGACTACGAGTTCCCAGTCCCTAACATGAAACCCAGGACTACGAGTTCCC
>NC_088651.1:14059422-14156922 GCF_964019385.1 Sycon ciliatum | reverse complement strand
CCGATGATCAATTTAAAGGTGATAAAATAGGATAAGATCAGTCGGGGACGGTGAACTGCCTGAAAAGAGAAAAAAAATGCCCGACCCACCAGGACCCGAACCCGGGACCTTGCTTGTCATGTAACCATCTGAGCTATGGGACCAGGCCGAACCTAGAAGGTGCTCAGGCAGCTGACAAGATTTTCACTTCAAAGGCACCTCACAACACGTGCCACACATACTGATGGCACTAGGGTTTGTTTCCCTCCCCCAGGGGACCAACCACGGTCAGTTTCTGGAACGTACTACCAGAGGCGAAAGAAAGTGATCAATTTTGAAAGGATTGGGAGAACTTCATATTCAAAGGATCAGTCGACAAGGTCTGGGGTTCGAATCCTGGTGGGTCTGGCATTTTTTTCTCTTTTAAGGCAGTTCACTTCCCTGACTGATCCTTTAAATTTGAATTTCTCCCAATCCTTTCAGAATACTTCGAAGTAGGATAGATGCCTGTATTCGGTGGCAAGAAAATGGGGCCTATACTCCAGTGCGGTTTATACACCGGAAAATACAGTTGGGCCAGGGTCTGCTCAAGAGCCGGGTCAGCCACCTGGTTGGGGGGGGGGGGTACTTGGACCGGTTTGGAAAAACAGCACAGGGTCACAAGTACCCCGGTTGAGAGGCATGTGGAGTACTTTTTTTTTTACATTTCGAGGGCGTACACACTGATCTACAAAAGCTGTGGCTATTTGTAGTGCAAACGCTTGCATCATGTACATCAGTGAGTCGTAAAATGTCGCAAAATATTTTACGACTCACTGATGTACAGTACAGTAGTGTTGGGCGCCGAAGAACTGGGGGGTCAGGGTTCTAGCCTAGCCCGTTCTTATTTTTAGCGAACACAGCGGTTTAATTCTTATTCGATGGTACAGTCTTACATGTCCATTTATGCAGAGTTATACGTCTGAGTGCACATTATAGTGTACATTGCGGTTTCCGTTCTTATATGCAAAACATCCAGCCTGCACCACCTTTCTTAAAAATTGGTGAAATTCTAGCCTGGCCGTTCTTCGGCGTTCGGTTCTTTGGCGCCCGACAGTACTATAGCCGCTCTTCAACGTACCCGACTCTGACCCGGTTGCAAATGTTGTGCTAGAATCACGTGTACCCGGCTGGTTGGCAATCCTAGAGCAGACACTGACTCCGGCAAATGGGCCGGGGAAATGGCACACATGTGCTGCAAGAGCACCAGGGCCGGAGAAGCGAGTTTAAGAGTGGTCCACGAGTGGGGGGGGGTGGAACTGGAAAAAGTGGCCCGGGCATGACCGACCTACCTCCCCCCCCCCCCCCTGGACCGGTTCCGGTGGCCCTAAGCACCATAGCATAAGCTGCTCCATAGCATCCCAGCTTCACCCGCCAGGGAAAGCGCAAGCTCCTGCGAAGGAAGTAGAACACCATTGCTGGCCAGCAGTAGTCAAGAAGTACCCTCAAGCCTGCACACCATTGCTGGCCAGCAGTAGTCAAGAAGTATCCTCAAGTCTGCACACCATTGCTGGCCAGCAGTAGTCAAGAAGTACCCTCAAGTCTGCACACCGCATGCTCTGTTCATTCAATCCATCACCGATGCACGTAGAGGAAAATTCAGACAGGGTTAGGCATGATCAGACTCCTCTGCAAGCACGCACGGACTCCACCCCCATGCAAGCATGCACACACACACACACACACACACACACACACACACACACACACACACACAAACACATGCACACACACACACACACACGTGCACACACGCACACACACACACACAAACACACATACATGTACATCCAAACTTTACCTCTCCTTTCCCTGGAAAGCCTAGTTCATAGAGCCTCCGCGCCGTCTCCTCATCCTGCAAAAGAAGGAGAGCCACGCAGAAGTACGAACTTCATGTTTAAACTTTTAACTTACCATATTTCCCCCAAATATGAGATAAACTGTTATAAGATTAATATCAATCCCAGAGACAATTATGATATATGCCTGTTTGGATCACACCTCAGAGGAACTGCTCTCTCATGTGCTCTTGATATTTTCCCACTTTACCTCTGGATAACCGCTGGAGTGGGGGACAAGACAAATTTCAATTCTGGAATCCATTAACTTTCACGTGAAGAAGAGGTTGGTGCAACTTCGGTGATACACAAGATGGCATCAACAAATTAACGATACATACACTTACAGTTCATTTTTCAATTCATTAAAAACCCTAGGGCATAGCTATGCTGGCTACGGTCACGCCAGCGGCTTTCAAACCTTTCGCCCTTGTAGCTTGCTACACATGACTTGTTTACCTTTGCGTACAGCATTTCGTAAACGCATGCAGCCACACTTCACTTGATTGACAGTGCAATGTTAAAATGCATGTACAATCGTCATCTTTTCATTTTTCATTTAGGCTTTATTTGAAGGATTCTCCAAAAGTAATCGTACAATCGTAACTGTACCACAGTGCAGTCTGAAATGAAAAAAAACGTGTAAAAGAAACTGCAGGAACGTTGCTATATAACAGGGGTCCTCACTCCGCAGATTGCTAAAACGAAATGCCGGGTCTTGCGTTCTGGGTCCATGTCCTTCTAGTAGTGACATGTGTACTATGCTGTAAAAGGTTCACGCTGTTTACCCTAGAGTGGTTTCAGCCTAACCAAGTCAGTGCAGCCCGAGGAAGTTAGGTAAGCGTATAAGCAAGTCAGGAACTTCCTAGGCTAAACACTACGGACGCGATAGTTTAGAAAAAAATTGTTATAAGTTTTTCAGGAGAGTTGTTCATGCAACAGTTACCAAAAGAAGAGCGAGAGGTTCCGCATAATGTAATAATCATTACGTGTACGTCAGTAAAAAAAACATAGTTGATCTGCGGAAAGTCTCACATACACTAGCACAAAACTGACAAAGAGTACTGAGACATTCCATGGCATAAAAGTCAGCTTGAGCACTGCTCGACAGTGCTAGCCAACGGCCTTCCAACTTGGAAGGTTCATGGATATTAGTGCTACAGTAAAACCTGATGTAAGCGACCTCTGGGTCTAGCAACCACCTGCTCTTAACGACCGTTGTTCCATGCACGGACAGTTCTACACAGACACTGTGGGGCCTGGTTCTAAAGACCACCTGGCTTTAAGGACCGCTTTTGCTTGCACCGTGGGGTGGTCTCTTAAACCAGGTCTTACTGTACTCAGTGTAATTCCAAAGAGTCGTAGTACACGGTAGTAGGTATTCATGGTAGGCTGTGCGTATACTCACACTGCCTTTGTCTGCTTCTCCTCCTGGTAACTCCCAAACTACAAACTGCAACCGTGTGCCTTTGAGTATGAGTGTTACGCATGTTGTGAAGCCACTGCCAGAGTCGTTGCCATGGAGCCCCCGGCATCTCACCATCACTGCTGCCCAGTGCAGACTCAGCAGCTGTTTGTTTTTGTCAATATAATTATTTTTTTACGAGTTGGGTTTGTGAATAATAGTAAGAAAAGAAAGAGAAAAAAATTCATTCTGCATACACACGGCGCCTACCTCCAAGAAGAATAGGTCGCGCTTGTCCACGCGACTGTCCAGGTACGCGTCGTACGTCGGAAACTTGCCCACTACGTCGTCGATGGCGACGTTGACGGCATTGAAGTGGGCGTGAGTGCCGATGGACATCGTCAGGGGCAACGTGCCGCAGAACAACCACCTTCACGATGTCTTCTGTCGCTACGGAAACCAAACAAATTCACAACCCAAAAACCCAGAACAGAACTTCTAGTTACCAGAGTGTTCCAAGGCATTCAACAACAGGGAATAGACAATAATAGCAACTGTCAGTGGTGCTCCACAGGGTTAAAGTTACAAACAGTGGTGAAGCAGTCAAGTCAAGTCGGCAAGAAAACAAAACATACTTTTTTTGGTGACCGCACCGATCCGAGCAGGTAGATCTGCAGACTCACAAACATCATCGCTATTCTTTTGAACAGCGCATACATCTTAAACTCTATGTTTTCGTGTACCGCTGCTTGACCCCACATCTTGCTAGTCCCCTTCTCCAATCCTTGTTCCAGCTTAGGGCTGCTGTGCCTGGACACCAGGCTCGCACACGCGGCCAGGCACAGCGTGCATTAGTTCTTCCGCCTGTTTCTACGCAATATGGCATGCGTTCTATTTCTTTCCTGGCGGCAGACAGATGGAATGCTCTTCCCACTGACTGCCGTCAGGCCCCGTCTCTTACTCTGTATGTAAACATGGTAAAAATTCACCTAGGGTTCCCAGTAAAAAGGCAACGCCCGTTGGGACTCCCCTAGTAAAATAATAAAATCTACTACTACTACTACTACTACTACTACTACTACTACTACTACTACTACTACTCACTGTCAGAAGTTTGGGCTTCCCGGATTTTGAACACATGTACATGTACATCTAAACTGGAAATGTTGTGGGCAGCTATGCAGTCAATGTGTGTTCTGTAGTCGCACGTGTGATCAGCGGACCGCGTCAAATGGTGTTTGTTGAACCAATATTGACATTTTTTTAGGGGGGGGGCTTTGTCACCCAAGGGCACCCCCCCCCCCCCCATACACAGCCTATACCCCTAACGTGACTGAGTCAGTGTAGTACTTGTGTTTCCATAACCTTGGCTGGATATCTTCCCACAGTACAGTCTAGACATAGCCTGATCTTGCTAGCCCTGATTCTGCGAGCAAAATATCGAAGAATTTGGACAGGAGAATTTGCTGGAGAAACGGAGCAAAATTTCGGTATGTTTGCTGGAAACTGGGAGATTTACATTTATACAGTGCACGTAACTCATTTTCGCACATTTTTGCAAAAACGTGACTCGCTTTTTTCTCATTTTCGCCTGCTCGTGACCCACTTTCCGTCGGATTTCCCAGAGGCGACAGAAATTTTGGGAGCAAAAAGTGAGCCAAATATCGAGTGGCCCGGCAAAATGAAAGCAAAATATCGACAATGAGCCAGCAAAATTTCGCGGCAAATTATCGATGCTTCACTGGCAAAATCGGGCCTTGCCTAGGGTGTCATCGATTGGCGAATTTGGATTGAGTGCGAGCAGGCGGTGTGGTCCGAGCAACGCTGGCCCAATCGAACAAAACAAGGGTGTAGTACGCAAAATGTACGCATATCGTACAAAGATTCTGTGAAAGATGTCCAAAAACGCCAAAGTCCATTTCCACTCCGGCCACTCCCGGTGTGGTCGGATTCCACTCCAAGTACACCTACTCCGGATTCGATCGGATTCGACCAAACGATCACGCTCACTCGGAGCACACTTGCTCGGGATTCGCCCAATCGATCATGCCCCTAGACTACAGTCACGACAGTGTCATGTGACAGTGTCATGTGACAGTACAGAGGATTAGCAAGACGAAATTCGCGTTCGCGTTCGCAAACATTTTTCAGTTCGCGAACTGGATTGCGAACTTTCGCATTTTTCGTTCGGAAAAGTAGTCGGAACACGAATCGTGGATTCGTGTCAGGGCAGTCGTAAATTTACCACGCTGTACTGTCTACGTCGTGTCAACATCATGCATGTGCGAATTCTGTTTGCTAATCCTTCTCGTAACGCGAATTCCGTCACAGAGTTCGACTTTCTTTGGAGAGAGAACGCGAACGCGAATTTCGTCTTGCTAATCCTCCGTAGTGTCATGTGACAGTGTCACGTGACTGCAGGATCGGCAGAAACAATTTTGATTTATCCGGTAGTAACATGGCCTCTCATACATTCGTATGATATGGCGGGTCACAGTACACATGCCTTCACATGATTGTAATTTCACCAATTTTCGGTGTACTTTTATTTTCGGTACTTTCGGTGCATCTGTTTCATACCTAAAATTTCAACACACCGAACAAACACTAACACACATAATCCAATAGGGAACTGCTTCTCTGTACCGAATATTTCTGTTCACCTAACCTGGCCTTTTGCCCAATTACCGAAAATATTGAGCACCGAAAATTTCTGAAATTAGACTACTCAGGAGTAAACACACCGTCGTTGGTGGCCTAAAAGTTGGTCCGGTGAAAACCCGACCAACCGGGGAGGTTACGACGGACCTGATGTGAAACAATCATTTACAGGCCAGTTCCTTCACGTTTTGTTTTGTTTTCATTTCGGTCAATCTGCCTATTGTACTTAGTCTTGGGGGTGAGGCACGGGGAAGCTGCCGTACAGGTGCTTTTTTTTTTTTTTTTTTTTTTGTTTACTATTATTCACAAACCCAACTCGTAAAATAAATAATTATGTGGACAAAAACAAACAGCTACTGAGCACTGGGCAGCAGTGATGGTGAGGTACCAGGGGCTCCACCGACCAAAGGTCTCGGCTTCACTGCCACAAGCACGCACCAGGAAAAAGGAACAGAAATGTAAAGCAAAGCTAGATCTAGCTATGGGGAAGTAGAATGGGAGGGGGGGGTGTGGCCCTGCCTCTCGGCACTGGGAGTCACGGTTTAGAACTACAGCTGTGTTCACAACTGGTGCGTGTGGCCGCGCTCGTGCGTATTTTGCTGGCTTTTGGACGTCACGCGTATGGGAACGTGACGAAATGGAAATTCCAACATGCAATTTTCAGCGCGCATCAGGTGCGTACTGACTGGCGTGCATGCCATGGCGCCAGTCACTTCGAGTGGAGGGGTTAAAAAAATTAGTACTCGAAGGCGCCACACGCCCCTAAATACGACTCGAATTGCTGTTTCCTGTGAAAGCCAGAACGTGCGTTCGAGCACGCATGAACCGCAAGCGCGACACGTACATACACGCGCCAGTTGCTACGGAAGCCAAGCATAACGAATTTCAAGCCTTCTTGCGTGGTTTAGAAGCATCATACTCATAGTTGGAGGTGACACAAGTAACTTGCCAATGAATCGGTCACATGCAGTCTCTCCGACTTACGTGCACTTTCTGCGGCCACCGTCCGGTTAGAAAGTAGCTCGTCGCTTCACCATCAGCTCTGGCTTTTGTCACTCAGCAGCGCGCGGTGAGCTTCTATACCTGGCCTACTTTGCAATACTGTACTGGATCATTCGGTCACGAACGAGGCTTTGCACCGCATGCTGCAGGTGGTTTGGTCTGAAGAAGACTAGAAGCAGTTGGATGAAGACATCGAATGACAGGACTGCATTATTTTTGTGACGGTTGAACGAGGGAGGATCGCGATATCGATGGACTGTCTGATCTGAACACAGAACAGACGTTTTGTCTTGAAGTAACGTTAGTTGAACTCTCCCACTCCCAGACTTTGTTCTGAACCCAACTTGATCGTGGCCATGGTGTCGTGCCGTACCAGCGCTTGGCACGCTGTTCGCGAAGTCATGGTAACCATTGAAAACTACCGAACAAAATATTTTTTTAGAATCATGGCTTTGTTTGCGGCATATGCGGCAACGACGTGCAACGCCAAAGGAGTACTAAAACCACGGTATTTTTAGTACTCCTGGAGTTCGAGTTTGTTTGATTTTGAATTGTTGAAACAGTAAAACTAAAAGTCTTTGCAGATACTACAACAAGACTACAAATCTTAGTGCTCCGTATCCAGTCTCCAGCCAGGCATTGTTTCTCATCATCATCACCATCATCTCTCATCGCATCGTTTAGCACCGACCGTGCTCTGGGTACAAGTGCAAGCATGGCGGCGTAAGTGACTTCAGTTGTGTTGGATTTGGGAGGTTTCTGGCCTGGTATAGCAGGCAGGTAATTTATTGCTTTTAGATCGACTCTCTCAGGCACGTTTCTCATTTCTCATATCTCATCGGGTCCAGTCGATCCCAGTTCGTATTCCACCTCGGTGTGAACTAATCTGATGTCCTCGCTTCATTGAACTCCTCGCATGCAGTAAAACGTCGATTCGAATAAATTTTAGAACTTCGTAGTACGCCTTCGTAAGTGTACGTGTACTGTACAGTACACCTGCTGGGCGTTTGACATAATCAAGTACATCTTCCAACTAGGTATACTAGTATGTACTGCGCTACGAAGCAGGGCAAACATGCTATCAAAAATGGAATTGTTTTGGGGCTCGACTTTGTTGTTCTGGACCGGCACATTGTCGTCGAAATTGCGACCGACGAGTCATGTGTGTGCGTGTGTGTGTGTGTGTGCGTGCGCACATGAGCGCTTTCTGCGGAGCATTGTCTGTGACACCTGTGTGTACACGATAGCGTCCTGCCCCAAACCAGCATTCTAGCCCTCATGATGTGCACTGAGAGATTTCTCAAATACTGCGCATAATAAATGCGGCCGAAAAAGTGAATTGTGCAAGCACTCCGCACTAAAGCTGTGTTCACAACCGGCGCGTGGGCGTGGTACGCTTGCGGTTCATGCGTGCCCAAACGCGCGTTCAAGCTTTCACAAAAAAAACAGCAATTTGAGTCGTATTTAGAGCGTGTGACGCCTTCGAGTACAAATCTTTTGACCCCGGCAGTCAAGGTGACTGGTATGTACGCCAGTACACGTCTGATACGCGCTGAAAACTCCTGCATGTTGGAATTTCCTTTTCGGCGCATTTTTTTTACGCATGACGCCCCAAAAGCCAACAGAAATACGCACAAACGCTTCACGCGTACATGTACACGCGCCAGTTGTGAGCACAGCCTACGGCTGGGAGGAAGAGGAGATTGCACCACCTTGAGCACAGTATGTCAAGCTCTGTGAAACATGAGGTCTCTAACCCTTCTTGCCGCTACGGTCAGAGTTGACTATAGGCTACCAATGCCTGTTTACCTGTTATGCACTCTTTAGTATGCAGGAAATGCACTAGGCATGCGCTACTGTATACGGTAAAAGCCCATAATTATATGATATTCTGTCGGGACAGCACCCATAGCGGAGTTGCACATTCTTTGGGGGTGAGGGTATGTACATGTACTGTTGGTTTTATGCATGGTGGGGGTGTGTACTGTTGGTTTTATGCATGGTGGGGTGTGTACTGTTGGTTTTATGCATGGGTGGGGGTATGTACTGTTGGTTTTATGCATGGGTGGGGTGTGTACTGTTGGTTTTATGCATGGGTGGGGGTATGTACTGTTGGTTTTATGCATGGGTGGGGGTGTGTACTGTTGGTTTTATGCATGGGTGGGGTGTGTACTGTTGGTTTTATGCATGGGTGGGGGTATGTACTGTTGTTTTTATGCATGGTGGGGGTGTGTACTGTTGGTTTTATGCATGGTTGGGGGTATGTACTGTTGGTTTTATGCATGGGTGGGGGTATGTACTGTTGGTTTTATGCATGGGTGGGGGTATGTACTGTTGGTTTTATGCATGGGTGGGGGTGTGTACTGTTGGTTTTATGTATGGGTGGGGTAATATACTGTTGGTTTTATGCATGGGGCGGGGGTATGTACTGTTGGTTTTATGCATGGGTGGGGGTATGTATGTACTGTTGGTTTTATGTATGGGTGGGGGTGTGTACTGTTGGTTTTATGCATGGGTGGGGGTGTGTGCTGTTGGTTTTATGCATGGGTGGGGGTATGTACTGTTGGTTTTATGCATGGGTGGGGGTGTGTACTGTTGGTTTTATGCATGGGTGGGGTGTGTACTGTTGGTTTTATGCATGGGTGGGGGTATGTACTGTTGTTTTTATGCATGGTGGGGGGGTGTACTGTTGGTTTTATGCATGGTTGGGGGTATGTACTGTTGGTTTTATGCATGGGTGGGGTATGTACTGTTGGTTTTATGCATGGGTGGGGGTATGTACTGTTGGTTTTATGCATGGCTGGGGGTGTGTACTGTTGGTTTTATGTATGGGTGGGGTAATATACTGTTGGTTTTATGCATGGGGCGGGGGTATGTACTGTTGGTTTTATGCATGGGTGGGGGTATGTATGTACTGTTGGTTTTATGTATGGGTGGGGGTGTGTACTGTTGGTTTTATGCATGGGTGGGGGTGTGTGCTGTTGGTTTTATGCATGGGTGGGGGTATGTACTGTTGGTTTTATGCATGGTTGGGGGTAGGTACTGTTGGTTTTATGCATGGGTGGGGGTGTGTACTGTTGGTTTTATGCATGGGTGGGGGTGTGTACTGTTGGTTTTATGCATGGGTGGGGGTAGGTACTGTTGGTTTTATGCATGGGGGGGGGGGGTGTACTGTTTATGTACTGTTGGTTTTATGCATGGGTGCCATGCCGTGGGCGTGTAATCGCATATATCTGCTGGAAACGGACCACTGAGATGGAGTGGTCCCAGAGCTCTCGAAGCACAAACTGTGCATGTTGGAGGCCTGTGCCATGAGGGTTCCCCTGCCTTGTTTTTGCGTCTACGTACATGTACTTGTACAAAGAGATATGTTACCAGTTTTCGGTGTTAGTGTAAAGCAGCCCATTTGTGTGCTTTTTGAAAACACATGAATCTCTCTCTCTCTCTCTCTCTCTCTCTCTCTCTCTCTCTCTCTCTCTCTCTCTCGGTGTGCCTGTGTGTCTCTATGGCTGTTTTTCAGGAATGCTACAATTGCTAAAGGTGCAGTAGTTTGTAAAGAAGCCATCCTGAAAGGTGATGTGACGATAGGAACCGGTACAGTCGTACATCCCAAAGCACTCATACATGCGGAAGCCGGACCTATTGTCATCGGCAACAACAATATCATCGAGGAGCAAGTCGTCATCCATAACCGGTGGGTGCACTGTTTCCTTCTGCGAATTCTGACCACCGTGTGTGTGGGGGGGGGGGGGGGGGGGGGGGGAGCTGTACATGTGTGTGTGTGTGTGTGGGTGGGTGTGTGTGTGTGTGGCTGTGGCTGTGCTTATAGCAAATAGTGAGTAGGTATGTTGCCATCAGGCTCGACTACTTGAAGGTATACAATACTCTGTTGGTTTCTTTTCCTCATTTATATCCCGCTTTCTCCCTTTCTGACGGTCTTTCATTCACTTTCTCTGCCTGTGTCTTCAGCCCACAACCAGTTGCTGAAGGAGAGACTGCGCCGAAAGACAAGCTCACCATGGAAATTGGCAGCAGCAATGTGTTTGAAGTGGGTTGCCGTATCCTCTCATCCCACTTTCCTATGTTTTTGTTGGGTATATTTTACATTAACCCAAATCATTCGGATACTGAGCCATTATGTAAAAAAAGAGAAGAAACATATGTGTTAGAGCTAGGTCTTGGGTCGCTGAATGTCTCAGTAGCTTGTCAGTTCTGTGCCCTATTATCGCACTTTCTGACTGTTTATCATCTTGTTACAGTCGTGGATAGTTGCTGCATGACTCGTTTTCATGTGTTTCTTCTCTTTTAACACAAATCAGTGTTAACTCCACAGTACAATATCTTAGGCATAACATACTGTGGAGTGCAAAGTACTAGGAACCACCCGAACCACTAAATTTGTTCTACGTCTCAAAACCAGCTGGCTATCGCCGATGCCTGTCCTTGGAGCAACGAGGCCACAGACATGAATACCGTACTGGCAATATATGTTGCCGCGTAACGCGTAACGCAGGGGGGTGCGGCGTAACGCGCGACCAGGCTAGTGCGACAAATTTTCGTTGAGTTCGTAACGCGCGTCCGGCGGGGTGCGGCGATCTTTTCACTCAAAATGATGCGGCAAAAGCAAAAAAATGATGCGGCAATAGCAAAAAAAGTGATGCGGCAATAGCAAAAAAAGGACTGCGGCAATATAGAAACCTGTGTAACGGCTCCTGTGCGACTTTGCATGTAACGCCCTGCGTGCGGCAAACATGTGCCAATGTAACGCTTCATGGCCTCACTGCGGCAACATATATTGCCAGTACGGTACATTCGTTGGTAACGTTCCATGCTTCTCGTGAAATAGCAGACGTTATTACGTCGTCACGAACGTTGCGCCGTCTAAGGTGCTCCTTGAGGACACTGGTGATGCTATCCGAGTAAATTGACAATCCCTTGGATATGCAGACGCACACAATGTTTGTACAACTATGCTAGGCGAAATCCGGACTTGCATGGCCCGTGACGCCCTGGAAGTGGTGCATGGCCTGTGACGCCCTGGAAGTGGTGCATGGCCTGTGACGCCCTGGAAGTGGTGCATGGCCTGTGACGCCCTGGAAGTGGTGCATGGCCTGTGACGCCCTGGAAGTGGTGTGAATGCCGCTAGGCATGCACATGACTGTACAAATACACAGTGATGTCATCGGAACAGGTCCAGGGAGTAAACCAGGGAGTCGTAAAATACCGGTATTTTACGACTCCCTGGAGTAACCTTTATACTTTACTTGGGTCGGAAGTCACCCAGTGCAAATTTACAATGTGTTTGGATGTTTAGGAGCCGCATCTGACGCCTGATCATGGGGTGGTGGCATCCCACGGAAGCGGAAAGGTGGTTCTTGACCAGGGAGTTGTACGACTCCTTGTTCTTGACCTGCCCAGTACGCGAAGCCATCGATTTTTTTTACTTGAATGCATGGTAGAGTGTGTTTGAATGCATGGTAGAGTGTGTGTCTGAGAACATGGTTCATCATTTCTTTTAACGACAAAATCGACGAGATCTAGTGTTGGGGTGGGTGTGATGAAAATTATGCCGAGATCCGTAGAATATTTCTGCGTAACTGGAGGAGCTGTGGTGATGGATTTCATTTTCATCTCCGTATGTGCTCGATTCAATTACCTTAACTTGTTGCTGTTGGTCAGGTTGTGAATCATTACACATTGGAGATAACAACACGCTAGAGTCGAAATGTGAGTAGATTACCAAGGCACATTTGCTCATGCCTGCCTGCGTGTGAGTGTGTGTGTACGTATACGTACGCATGCGCGGGCATCCACGTCTGTGTCCTTGCTTGCTTGCGCGCGTGTGTGTGTGTGTGTTGCTGCCGGAGATGGCTCTCTCGAACATGGTTCCTGAGTCCCTGACCTCTCTCTCAGCTGACTGCCGTCGCTCGTCTTTCCATGTTGTCGGCCCCACAAGGGGACACGTGACCGTAATAGCAGTGTTTACCAGGACCGTGTGTGTGTGTGTGTATGTGTGAGTGTGTGTGTGTGTGTGTGTGTGTGTGTGTGTGTTGCTGCTGGAGATGGCTCTCTCGAACATGGTTCCTGAGTCCCTAACCTCTCTCTCTCAGCTGACTGCCGTCGCTCGTCTTTCCATGTTGTCGGCCCCGCAAGGGGACACGTGACCGTAATGGCAGTGTTTACCAGGACCGTATTTGTGTGTGTGTGTGTGTGTGTGTGTGTGTGTGTGTGTGTGTGTGTGTGTGTGTGTGTGTGTGTGTGTGTGTGTGTGTGTGTGTGTGCCCATCCGTGTGTACCAGCTAGTTTGGCTGGTGTCTGCACTATGCCATATAGTGGCTCAGTTTCTGGGTGTGTTGCCATCATACCCGACTGTTAGAATGTGCATTGGTCAAGGTCTGTGTGCTGTGGTGTGTGTGTGTGTGTGTGTGTGTCTGTGTGTTTATATGTATCTGTGTGTCTGTCTGTCCGTCTGTCTGTATGTCGGTATCATGTGTCATTTGTTTACTAGGTCATATTGGTGTGAAGTCAGCCATGACCAGTGGTTGTGTTCTGGGAGCATGCTGTCATCTGACCAGTCAAGAGACACTGCCTGAGAATACGGTAGTCTTTGGCGAGGGCAATCTGCGTCGAGTGCAAGGTGATAAACCCACGGTAAGTTGTGTGTGGGTGTATGTGTGTCGCACATACCCCTCCGTGTCCTCTTGAGCCAGTTCTTATTTGTACTTGCATTCAGGAGATTGAGGTAAAGAAAAACACATTATTGTTTGCTACCTCCTCTCTAGCAGTAATAAATTACTGTTGGTTGTGCCTTTCTTTGTCTAGCTGTGCTTAGCTCTAGGGTCACATGATTTGGACAGGGCCTTGAATGCCTTGAAAGTGGTTGAAATTTGTATCTGGTCATGCACGATTATTGGCAATTCGTGGCCTGGCACAAGGAAAACATGGATGCAGTGAATGCGATATTCGGTCTTTGACCACATGCTGGTGAGCTGATCTACTCACCTCCCACCGCTTTAGGAGCTGCGTCTGCGCCTTGAAGGGTGGTGACGTTCCTACGGATGCGGAAAACTCGGCCTCTATAATAGATAAACCGAGTCTCACGCGAACCGTGAATTTTTTTTAAATGTACGATTGGTCTCGACTTTGAGTTTTCCGCGGTGTATGCTCTGCTCTCCGTTATCCCCAAAGGACGTAGCTATTAGGTGCGCAGAATATATCCTTTTTTCACAATTTTGACACTCTAGCACCACTTACCTTCAGGTTGATGCTCTCTCTCTCTCTCTCTCTCTCTCTCTCTCTCTCTCTCTCTGTCTCTCTCTCTCTCTCTCTCTCTCTCTCTCTCTCTCTCTCTCTCTCTGTCTTTCTCTCTGTCTTTCTCTCTGTTTTTCTCTGTTTTTCTCTCTCTCTCTCTCTCTCTCTCTCTCTCTCTCTCTCTCTCTCTTTCTCTCCCACCGTGTCCAACTTACAGGCACCGACATTACAGCTGGACTTCCTAACGAAGATATTGCCAAATTACCATCACCTGCAGACGTCGCAGTCGGCAGCCCCAGCAGCAGCAGCAGCAGGAACATCTTGACCAAAACTATACTTGCCGTATCCACCCTTTGTAGTCGTCTGATTTTGCTGCAAACCAGCATTTGTTGATTGCGAGTCCCCCGATACCATTGACTAGATCAGCGTACTGGTTGCCTTATCGAAACCTATCAATTTCCTCTGCATGTTCTGCTGCGGGACATGTTATCGTGTCGCATTCTTTCACCTGCTGATCATATAGCACAGATATTGTTTTAATATTGTACTCAGCAGAGTGATGCTGCTGTGCGTGTTCACACCAGGTCGGTACATTGTGGATATATGCATCAGAGACTGCTATAGGTACCGGTAGCCGTCCACGATATCTCTTATGAGGCACTTCGCGCAAGTTTTCTGCTTACCCCGGACGCCAGAACTTTCTCACCTATTGCTCGGAAGTGCCCGTTCAAGGCTATAAAGCCTATAATCTCTGTTGCTGCATAATCTCTGTTGCTAGGAAATGCCTGTACACGGCTATAATCTCTGTTACTAGCAAATGCCTGTACACGGCTATAATCTCTGTTACTAGCAAATGCCTGTACACGGCTATAATCTCTGTTGCTAGGAAATGCCTGTACACGGCTATAATCTCTGTTGCTAGCAAATGCCTGTTCAAGGCTATAATCTCTGTTGCTAGGAAATGCCTGTACAAGGCAATAATGCCATCGGCATACCTCAGTCTGACATGCTGAACTGTTCACCTCGGCGCTCCACAAGCGTATTGCGTATTGTTTTCCTGCTGCTATGCCATCACCTCCACAGTAGGTAGGTATAATCAGACGTTCACCGGTCAATCATGTATTTGATTGTATAAAGTATTGACTTGTCTTCTTGTTGTGCATGTCGACCTCTTGTTACTGCGGCCTCATGATATTACACTTTTCATATCATGGATGATAATAATCATAAATTTTGTCATAATATCATGGATGGTGTCAATCTGGCAAACAATTGTCGCTGCTGGTAACACTGTAGTTAGAACACACACACACACCTGGTCCTGGTCCTGGTATACACTGCCATGTAGGTCACGTGTTTCTCGTTGAGCGAGACGGAGACGAGAGGAGACATGAGCGTTGGTGACGGGATAAGTCGTTTCGCCTTTTGAAACGCCTCCGGCAATTCTGACATTGCAATTGGAACTTGTCCCTTTCATCAGCAGTTGGGCGCCTGGTGGATCGGTTGCAGTTGTGGATACACACACACACACACACACACACACACACACACACACGCGCGCGTTATTTGTTTCTTACATGGCTGCAATCTGATGTGTTTGTGGCACATTCTGACATCGTTCTTGTATCGTGTGATCCAGAACTTTGCTTTTCTACTTCGAAGTACTCGTACTTGGTTGTGTATGCGTGTGTGTGTGTGTGTGTGTGTGTGCCTTTCAAGCTGTTAAATGGTGCAATCCCTGCACAAGTTGCTATGGCTTCTGCTGTAGCATCGCTATCATCGCCTCTGGCGATGGGCATCAAATGGTATGTGTGGGTGTGAATAACTCCAATTTCACTTCAAGTTACCAGTGCATCTAGTGACGTGTCTGTTTTTATCAAAGCAGCGTGCTGTCTATACTGGTTACCCCAGCAAGTGTAGGGTGTGCATAGGTAATGTCTTGGCCGTCCTATTCCGATGTACTTCGTGTGGTGTAGACCAAGTGTGCATTGGGGGGTCGATTCACATGGCTTCGCCAGTTGTGTGGATTAGACAGTTATCTGGCGCTTGTCCTGATCTGTTTCAATCAGAATCAGATCCGCTATCGTTCTATAAAGAGAAAATCTGTGGGTGCACATCCCGTGCATTTGCAGATTTGCGTGCTTCTCTTACGACGGGCGTATACATTTTGTATTTTCCAGAGTCGGTGCGACAGGCCTGAGTGTGTGTGTGGGGGGGGGGGGTTGGGGGCTTTATTCAGTGTGGGGGGGGGGGGGCTTTATTCAGCGTGCGTGTGTGTGTTAAGAGGGGGAGGGGCGGGGTCATGTGCCTTGTTTCAGAGTGTGTGTTCGGCCAGGGGCGGGGGAGGGGGCATTATTCAGTGGGGGGGGGGGGGCTGGGGGCTTTATTCAGCGTGTGTGTGTGTGTTGGGAGGGGGATGTCATGCACTACCTTGTTTCAGAGTGTGTGTTTGGCCAGGGAGGAGGGCTGGGGGCTTTTTCAGCCTGTGGGTGGGGGGGGGGGGGGCGAGGGTGCTGCTGCATGTCTGCTGGTTTACATAGACAATCCGGTCAACAATATTTCCGATGCCGATACACTTTTTAAAGACTGTGCTGTTATTATTTCAAACCACCCTCACCCCTGGTCATTATTGGAGACCTGGGCTTTTGTTAGAGAAAATACGGCCAAATGCTGTCGCATATCCCATCACTGCTCCGAATTCCAGTAAAATTGTATCCGTGAATGAAACGCGCTTGCATCATGGTGTGGGTCTCTCTGATTCTGTATTGTAATGGTACTTCAGTATGATCATTGTTGTAAACATACTTTAGCAAGGTGTTGATGGGAAAGGAAAGTCCAGCGCAATCACACACACAGTTCATTGTTACCCGCTACAGCCAGACCTCGCATAACTGCACACCTGCATGTACGTTTTCCACAAAGATATCCGGATAGGCAAGGGAAC
Source organism: Sycon ciliatum (assembly GCF_964019385.1). NCBI lineage: Eukaryota > Metazoa > Porifera > Calcarea > Leucosolenida > Sycettidae > Sycon > Sycon ciliatum. The sequence goes on along the minus strand of NC_088651.1, from coordinate 14,139,803 downwards.
CGGATAATTAAACACACATACTGAATGTATGCATGGCACATGCTGTAAATCGGTAACCAACGATTTTCTTCCGGATGGCGAGGGATCCGGATAAAAGAGGACCGGATAAGCGAGGTCTGACCGTATCAGGAAATGTAGGCCAGAGAAGTGGATTGTGTAACGCGATGATTTTACAATCACCATGACAACCTTTCCAGTACCTTCCACTAATTTGATATGCAGACTAGTATGAACCTGAGAAGCAACACATTCTCACTTGACTGGACAGATGGTTCACATTGCAGTATAGTGGGACTGTGTCAATTATTTTCACTGCATACTCTATGGACTTACACTGGTATTACATGTACGTAGTGCTGTACTTTGACAACAATTTTCTATGGAATCTCAGAAACAGGTCACTGTTCCAGGGCATCCTAGGTATGCCACCACCCTCACTGGATAGAATGTAACCGACATTAATTACCGTAAAGTCGCGGATAAAAGCCGGGTTCGCATACAAGCACATCGCGGATAGAAGCCTGAAAATCAAACGGGTCAAATGCATACGCCTGTCGCGCGTAGAAGCCCGGCGTCTATGCAAGCGCGGATCGGGTGGGTCAAGAGTGCATGCGCTATGTACGGTGCATAGTAAAACTGCCGCCATACCGGTAGTCAGTGGTAGATCTACGCGTGTCGCCCGTAGAAGCCTGGCAAAAATATCAGTGGTGTATACAAAGCATGGTTTGCATTAAAGCCTGATGCAGAAAGCGGCTTATGTGCTTATAAGCCCGACATTTATCCGCCACTTTACGGTAAGTAAACTACACACACGCACACACCATGCACCCCCCCCCCCCCCCCATTCGGTAAACTATAGGCACACACACATACACACGAAATCATGCACCCCCCTTCCTCTTCCCCCCTACACAAGTACACACACGCAATGAAGTGTGTTACTAATTGTGATAACAATGGGCAACATGCCATGGTCCAAATCACCTGACTGAGATTTGTACACTTTTTCTCTACTTGAAAGATCAGTGAAATACACTACATCACACTAGTACATGCCAAGTACAATCATATGGGACAACCAACATGAAATTATTCCACCACGGCACAGCATGCACTCCCAATCATTATGATGCAGAACATCAACAGGCCATTTACATGCCGCGTATTTGAACGGGCCTGGGTTATCACACTAAATTCGAGGATAAAGCCACAGTTCAACAATGCTGGTCTCCCCGCCCAAGGACAAAGAATCTTGATGGGCCGGTCACACCGTCCCGACACGTGCCAACATAACACACAGTCCATAGAATACCCATACACACAATCATCATAGCTCAATGACCTGAAGGATATGTGCATTGTGAATAATTATTACAAATATCTACACTACTACGTGTATCTGTCAACAGCATACTAGCTAAGAGCGGCAGCAGTGGAGGTGTGAGTGTGTGTGTGGGGGGGGGGGGGCAGTGTGGATGATTGTACATATAGAGTAAAGAGCAGCAGTGGAGGTGTGTGTGTGGGGGGGGGGGGGCTGTGTGGATGACTGTATACAGCATAAGAGCAGCTTCGCTTTCTTGTTATTGGGTAACTTGCCCGTTAGAATCTGCGAAGTAATTAATAAACAACAACAAGCAGTGGAGGTGTGGGGAGGGGGGGGGGGAGGGGGAGGTGAGGGGAGGGGGGGAAGGGGGAGGTGTGGGGAGGGGGGGGGGAAGGGGGGGAAGGGGGAGGTGTGGAGAGGGGAAGGTGTGGGGAGGGGGGAGGTGTGGAGAGGGGGAGGTGTGGGGAGGGGGGAGGGGGAGGTGTGGGGAGGGGGGGGGGGGGGATGATTGTATACATGTACGTAAATAGTTCGATGGTAAACCTATCATGTAGATATTCTTGTTTAGTCTGGATTGTGAGACGGAGATCTACAAAGCGACTATACTGGGTACCTGGCTATGCAGGAATATGAATGATGTCTCTATGGTTACACGTCAGTCAACTGACCGAGTGGATTACAAAGTAAAAGTGTTATGTACAATGATGATGGCAGTCACGTGTACATGTGTACATTGATACCAAAGTGCACTGTTTGTTCTATGTTCTATGTTGGAAACGAGTGGAGAAGAATTTATAATGATGCGAGTAGGCAGCAGGATGTGGATTGAGGATAGCAGAATGTAGTTCAGGGTGGGTGGAAAAGCATGGTACAGTCAGAACTCGTTTAATCGCACACATCCGTTTTCCACAAAGATATCCGGATAGGCGAAGGAACTGGATAACCGAACACTGATTATGTTGGATGCATCACATATGCTGTAAAAATGTGACCAGCTATTTTCTTCCGGATGGCGAGGGATCCGGATAAAACACTTACCGGGTAACGAGAGAGGGCAGGGGGGGGGGGGGAGGGGTGAAGGGGGTTGGAGAGCAGAAATACCACCACAATGATGTGGTGACTAAATGTCCTGGAAAGCCTTAGGGTTATCTAACAGTAAACCTGTGTATGTGCTGTAAGCCTAGAGAATAGACAGTCGAGGACTACTGGTACTGCTAGTGGTACACAATCTGTATTGGTACAGTTTTAAATTGTTTTCTTCTCTTACATAATCTGTCACTGCATACTAGTAGACTGTTTGAGGATAATGTGGAATTACTACCGACTATGTGTCTAGTTATGCATCATTAGATGACGGTACTGGCAAGATAGCTGCCGTACTACTGTCACTGGTATAGGCGGAGATCCGTGTCCAAGGAAGATCTATAGGAACTGCTGCTGAAGAGACGTTTGCAGGCGTCCACGGGTGCCACTTCAGTATGGCTGGCCGTGATTGCTAGTTCCTGCAGTGAGGTATGGCTGTTGACGGCATGCAGGAATGCAGTGACGTCATCGTCGGTTAGGCTATCCTGCTGTTGTGGCTTGTCGTAATCATCGACTACTAGCTCCGTCAAGCATGGCCAGGCAGTGTGCAGGTTTTCTGTCAGGACGCTGATGCAGTGTACCCAGTGGGACTGATAAATGTGTAATTCAGACAGATGTGATGCACTATGCAGTGCTGTGTAGATCATGCGCACACCCTCTTCGTCAATACCGTCACAGTCGTCCAGGATGAAAACCTGGAGGCGGGGAACGTCGGCAAGTGCGTCGGCCAGGAGCAGTGCGGGGATGCTGGTGACCTGTTCTGACGTTGTTACCTCTCCACTGCTTGTAGCCTGTGCTGGCTTGGTGTGGACTGGGTGTGATGCTACACTGCTATTGGAAGAATCACTGAAATTACAGTCCTCCGACACGATACTCTCCAGGTGTAGGTGTGATGACTTTATAACAGCGGTGATCTCCTGCCACTGCCAGCTACAGCCATAGATACGGAGATTGGTGATGTTGCTACACTTGAGAAACGATGCTGGCAGTGACACTGGGCAGTCGGGCTGCAGGGCGTGTATCTCCACAGTCCTCACACTGGTGTGGTGGACATTGATGGCTACATCATAGGCACGCAACACTGCAGGATGGTAGGTATCACTGATCTGTACTTTCATGCACTGCAACGCAGCAGCAATACTGGACATGGGATGGGTGTCGTTGCCATGGTGATGAGAATACTCAGCATAGCACAGCAAGGCGAGATCCAAGTTTCTGCGATGCACCCCCGTTATATCGTTGTGGAAGGGACTGTTCTGTAGCAGTGGCTTATCTGGTTTGTTAGCAGTAAGAGACTGTGCGAGTACCTTTTTACCCATACGTCGGAGAGCAGTAGCCAGTGTAGCAGGCGTTGCGTCTGGGCAGCGTTCCACCCAAGCCAGCAACATTGTACTCAGGAATTCCTCACCCGTAGACGATCGACCGTATTGACTGCGATTCTCGACGTACTGGTTGCCGCTTCGTCCGTCGATTCGGTCAGATAGCAACTCTTCCGATAGGCGATGGATTTCCTCGTAGTTTAATCCGGCGCTAAGGACCTCGAGCATATCCAGTGGGAACATGTTCAGTGCCGTCGTGTCAGCCAAACCTTCACCGTCACCATCCCAGTTTTGCCAGTCTCTCTTGCCTGACTTTTTCCGTGTAAGTAGACCGTTGATCAAGCAGTCAGCCTTCTCCGCGTCCAGCTGAGCCGTCAGCAGCATCCAGAAAGTGCGTAAGTGGCTGGTGCGGGGTCCCAGTGACTCAACCAGGCGAACAACATGTGCCAATGTTGTTGTCTTGTGTACAGCCACATAGCGAGCAGCCAGAGACTCTTGTAATGTCAGATGGCTGAACATCCATAACCGGTCCTTATCCCTGCTGCTGTTGTCGGCAAGTACAAGAAGGCCCAGTGACTTTGCTTCTCTGGCAATCGAACGTGCCTCCAGGTCAGCATCAGTGAATATCAGCTGCTGCTTCATCAGCATGCTGAAAGAGAACTTTCCGAGATCCAGGATGAGGGACCGCACACGAGCGGGGATCGCATTCCAATTCTTGTACGACTCACCGGTGTGACGCTCTGCTACTTGGATGGTCATCATCTCAAAGATATCCGAGAGACAATGGGGCAGAGTGCGCTTACGACAGTGGAAGATCTTGCACGTCTGCATGGCCAGGAATGGTGTAGCCATCATACTGGCAAGGTTCTGGTCACGCCGTACTGCCGTTACCAGTGCCGATGCTTCTTCCGCTGATCTCAGCACCCTTCCGATGTACTCCTCTACATCCTCCTGCCGGAAACCCACAAGTTCCACACGCCGATCAAACTGCTTTTGATCACACAGGCTCAGTAGCTCAACGCACGGCCGTGACGTCACTACCAGACGAAGCCCCTTCACATTAGACCCGTTGATGACGTCACGAACAAAGCCACTACACTCACTAAGGCGGATCTCATCAAGACCATCTAATACTAAGCACACTCGATGCGCTTGCTGGCGTACAAAGCCATCGATGCTCTTGCGCTCGTCGCTCGTAAACTCTCCCAGCTCTTCCACACCCAGCAGAGAGCATATATTCGTCGCTTCTCTCACCTCCTTGTGTCGCAGCTTTCGCGCTACCACCAGGTCAAACGACGTCCACATTTCATTCTGGGCCCATTTCAATGGAGCCACTTTGGTCAAGGCGAATGTTTTGCCGCAGCCAGCACTGGCTACAACCAAGATGCGATAGGTTCGACCACCGCTAGAGAACTCCAGCATCTGCTCTTTGTCAAGATCGAAGAGACTTTCCAGTGAGATATTCTCCAAGCTACTGGCCGCTTTGGTGAAAACATGCTCCACACGCCACACGTCGCCAATCGAATCAAAACTCGCCTTACGGAACTGATCTCGGAGCTCGGGTCTCGACAAAATGATCAGTTTCACTTGCACGTCTGAAACGCTGGGTTCGTTGAGCCCTTCTTCAACCATGCCTTCTCCCATATCTACCGTAGCGCTTACATATTTCTCAACTAGCAAATCTCTCAACCTGCACACTGCCTCGGGTATGTTTCTTACCTGATCTGCTCGACCAGTGGCAAGACTTGCTTGTGTGCTGGCAGACCCGTTTGCTGCAGGTTCACCGCTATCCTGACTCGAGCACTTTGCTTCATAGTCATTACGACTGCTGTTCTCCACTTTGCTCGCCATGACGCTGAATGGCTCACACACCAACACCTACCAGCATAAAATTACCTTGTTTCTATTCGTCCTATTCAATGCTAGTGTGTGCTGCTGGTTTTCAGCCGCGAAGAAACACTGGTAGTGGTAGATTCCAAACTCAGCTACTTAAATGTTATTTTCAATATCTCGCAATAACAGTCAAACTCAAAGGCATTGGACTTTGTCTGTCCCGTAACACTCAAACTCAAACTCAAAGCTGGCTTTTCTTTCTACACTGTCTGAAGCAGTTTTGCGTTTTGTACTTGCACACTGACTGTGGTCGCCTTGACTGCCTTGAGTAGTTGTTGTTACTACTGAGTAGATCTACTACTACTAGTACTAGTCTCGACGTGACCGGGCCATACTAAGAGTAAGACTGTACGTCGTTGCTGTGTTCGAGCGCTAGCGCGGAAGGCATGCCGATATCATGGATATGGATCCTCGACCTCATGAACAGAAAAATAATTCATTATTGTGTAAATAATTGCACTCAATCTGCGGACAGAACTGTTTCGTCCTTTGTGGGTACAGTACATTGTATTGTTGACGATGGAGACGCTCAGATGTTGTCAGCATGAACTGAATGATTGGAACTGCAATACAACCGCTGCTACATGTATGCGCGAACTGCTGGGAGCTCTGCGTACTGATGGGTTACGCAAGTGCCACGCTAATCACTTGTCACTGATGCTGGCGTATCCCACAATGGAGTTGAGAGATGTGCGTAGCAGATCAGCGGATAGTATTAAGGTTAAATTTTATAAGGCAACTTAGTTTTAATTGTTGGAATTGAATAAGATAAAGTTTACGTGGGAGATGATTTTTTCTCTTTTTCTTAACGTGGTTGTAAATTCTAAGTGACGTAATGTGTCTGGCGTAGCATGCAGGGGACAACCACAGTCTGTTGAATCCGAGTGACTGTGTGTGTGTGTGTGTGTGTGTGTGTGTGTGTGCGTGCGTGCGTGCGTGCGTGCGTGCGTGCGTGCGTGCGTGCGCGCGCGCGCGTGCGTGTGTGGTGTGTGTGTGTGTGTGTGTGGTGTGTGTGGGGGGGGGGGGTACGTGAAGGGTCGGTGCCACTGGTGCGGCCGGTACGGCCATGGTGTTACCAATTTCTCAAAACGCCGGTCCACTTGGAACGTCCAAAACCGGGGAGGAAAAGTTTCGATGTATGATTTTGTACACTGGGGAGTCGTAAAATACTGACTACTAGTACCCTTTCATCAGCAACACTCTACGTACAGTGAACTATCATAGATGCACAGTCTGAAACTAGTGTATTCTGCATTGGAATATCAGGCTTGCAAGTTGTAGATCTACCCAGGGGCTAGAAGATACACCGAAATGTGCCCAGAGAGCACGATTTGCCTTCTAAATTCCTAGAATTTTCTAGGGGAGGACCCCCACACCCCCTTCAGGAAGGCACTTGGTCGCACCGCTCCATGGGAGCTGCCTCCGGCCCTGGTGTGTGTGTGTGTGTGTGTGTGTGTGTGTGTGTGTGTGTGTGTGTGTGTGTGTGTGTGTAACTCTAATTTCACTTCAAGGTACCAGTGCATCTAGTGTCTGTTTCTAAAGCAGCGTACTGTCTATACTGGTTACCCCAGCAAGTGTAGGGTGTGCATAGGTAACTGTCTTGGCAGGTTTATGCCAATGTACTTCGTGTGGTGTAGACCAGGTGTGCATTGGTGGTCGATTCACATGGCTTCGTCAGTTGTGTGGATAAGACAGTTGTCTGGCGTTTGTCTTGATCTGTTTCATTCAGAATCAGATCCGCCATCATTGCTATAAAGAGAAAATCTGTGGGCGCACATCCAGTGCATTTGTCGATTTGCATGCTTCTCTTGCGATGGGCGTATACATGGTACATGGCGTGTATGTGCGCACGTGTGTGTGTGTGTGTGTGCGTGCGCGTACGTGTGCGTGTTTGGGCGTGTGTGGGCGTTGTGTGCGCATATCTTCGTGATTTCATGTGGGATGCAAATTTCGCAAAAAACAAAAAAGACACGCTCGAAAAGATGTGCTTTGTACGACCCACGGCGTGTACTGTGAAGCGTGAAATTTTCGCGGCGTTTTTAGTTCTCGTTTTCAGAATCCGGACAGGTTTGCGAGGTTTTAATTTTGCGATTGCAGAATTTGCTACTGTGGCATTCATGCTAAAACCTTTTATGGATCTCCTTTTCGCGCTGTCTAAATTTTGCGATTTCCACGCGGTCGCGAATTTCGCAGAAATTAGACCATCGCAATAATTTCACGGTTTACTGTAGCCGATAGGTTTGTAGCAGGGAGTCGTCAAATACCATGGTATTTGACGACTCCCTGGTTTGTAGGTTTGCTTGTTAATCATGACGACATGAGGTCCCCAGTTCAAAACCTGCACTGGTAACAGGCAGTGCGTTTACAGTCCATTGATTGGAAACTGGCACCCTAACTTTGTTGTGTGTCCCGCACATAGTTGTAGATATCGTGAAAACAACAGTACATCCTGCGTTGTGTGACCCGTGCAATTACTCCTTGCCACATTTGAGGCCAGAAAAGTCCAAGGACAGGGAAATAGAAATTCAGCCAGGTTTTACCAAATTGGGATAGGTTTACCATGGCAAAATGTATGGAGAAGAATATCTCAAACGCTGATTTTGGAGATTTAAAGTGTTTTTTTTTATCCTCAGTTCGCCCCAAATCGGACTTTCAAAAGCCAGCGGGACTGTTTCCGATGAATGGACTGTAGTGCTGTCTCGATCACGATGATGTGGACGAGTACCACTTCACGCGCAGTGAGCTGTGCTGACCGCAACAGTGATGTAACTACAGTCAACTTTGCTAATAATGAGTCCAGGTGCGTGCCCCGTATGGGTTCCTGGGTGCCCGGAACCACCCTTTTTTCGCTCAAAATGCAGTATTTTGCTTCATTTTTTGAAAATTTCCTGGGGGAGGACACCGGAACCCCCCCCCCCTTGAAGGGCACCGGTGCACGCGCCTGAATTGACTGCGGATATAACGACAATTCGCGAACAACGACAGGATTTCCATGCCCAGAGCAAAGTCCATTCTACCTGTATGCATATTATTATTATTATTATTCTTTTCTTTCTTATTTTATAAAATACATGTAATGAGACTTCGGGTATAAGGACATTTCGCGAATAAGGACACTTTTCTGATGCCCGGCCGAGTGTTGTATACACAAAGTTGACTGCACTCACGCCCTCGGGTTGAGTGTAGCAAGGATATTGTAGTGTGTAGGGTTAACAGGCTGTTACACACTCGCTTGCTTGAGAGACTTATCCCCTCTCCCTTGACTAGTTTGTGAGCTCTTAGAGACTGTGCCACTAATACTGTTGCTGTTTCTGTATTGCTGTACAGAGGCAGCAGTGTGCCTTGCCATGAACAACGCAGAATATACAAGTGCAGTTGAGGCTGATGCGTCAGTTGACAAGATTGCAGAGGCTACGGATGGCAGCAGCAGGTCTGATGCTGAAGAGACTGCAGATATTGAGCAATTGGAGCAGCCAGCGTATGGAAAGGCAAGATTGAGGACGAAGTGGTCATCCATGCCCGATGAGTACGTTGTTCCTTCTTCAAATTCAGTGTCACTGTGTGTGTGTGTGTGTGTGTGTGTGTGTGTGTGTGTGTGTGTGTGTGTGTGCATGTGTGTGCATTCGTGAGTGCGTGCATGCGTGCGTGCGTGTGTAGGCCAATCTGAACCCGTCCGTTTGCTCTGGCCATACCCGGACTAACGTTTTGGCCGTCAACGTGTGTTTACTGCTGAGGAGGTCATGTGTACAACCTGACATCCTGGCGTGCCTGTGTGGATTTGTGTGTGTTTGTTTGTGTGTGTGTGCGTGCGTGCGTGTGTGTGTGTGTGTGTCTGTGTGGGCTACCCTCTTGCCAAAGCATTTGGAAGTTGGACAAATTTCGGCTTCACAATCCAGTGTGTCGTTACTATAATAGCTGTCATGGCTGAGGTTGTTGGTATATCTATTGGTTCTGGGTTCCCAGTACTCAGTAGCCGAGGCTGGTTGGTAAAGTAACTCCAATTTCACTTCAAGGTACCAATGCATCTAGTGTCTGCTTCTATCAAAGCAGCGTGCTATCTATACTGGTTACCCCAGCAAGTGTAGGGTGTGCATAGGTAACTGTCTTGGCCGTCCTTTTCCGATGTGCTCCATATGGTGTAGACCAGGTGTGCATTGGTGGTCGATTCACATGGTTTCGCCAGTTGTGTGGATTAGACAGTGATCTGGCGCAAGTCTTGATCTGTCTCATTCAGATCTTGTTCGCTATCGTTGGTATAAAGAGAAAATCTGTGGGTGCACAGCCAGTGCATTTGCAGATTTTCGTGCTTCTCTTGGTGTATACATGGTACCAAGAGTCCGTTATGGACTCTTGGTGGTACATGATACATGGTGTGTGCTTGTGTGTGTGTGGGTGTACTTGTGTGTGTGTGTGTGTACATGTGTGTGTGTGTGTGTGTGTGTGTGTGTGTGTGTGTGTGTGTGTGTGTGTGTGTGTGTGTGTGTGTGTGTGTGTGTGTGTGTGTGTGTGTGTGTGTGTGTGTGTGTGTGTGTGTGTGTGTGTGTGTGTGTGTGTGTGTGTGTGTGTGTCACTGTCTTCTTCACTGAGCCAGTTCTTATTTGTACTTGCATGCAGGAGATTGAGGTAAAGAAAAACACATTATTGTTTGCTACCTCCTATCTAGCAGTAATAAATTACCCTTGGTTGTGCCTTTCTTTGTCTAGCTGTGATTAGCTCTACGGTCAGATGATTTGGACAGGACGTTGAATGCCTTGAAAGTGCTTGAAATTTGTATCTGGTCATGTGCAATTGGTCTTGACTTTGAGTTTTCGACGGTGTATGCTCTGCTCTCCATGATCTCCAAAGGATGTAGCTATTCTGGTCGCAGAGTAATTCCTTTCTTTCACAATTTTGGCACTCTACCACAACTTAGCTTTAGGTTTTTGTTCTCTCTCTCTCTCTCTCTCTCTCTCTCTCTCTCTCTCTCTCTCTCTCTCTCTCTCTCTCTCTCTCTCTCTCTCTCTCTCTCTCTCTCTCTCTCTCTCTCTCTCTCTCTCTCTCTCTCTCTCTCTCTCTCTCTCTCTCTCTCTCTCTCTCTCTCTCTCTCTCTCTCTCTCTCTCTCTCTCTCTCTCTCTCTCTGTCTCTCTCTCTGTCTCTCTCTCTGTCTCTCGCTCTTTCTCTTCCACCGTGTCCAACTCACAGGCACCGACATTACAGCTGGACTTCCTAACGAAGATATTGCCAAATTACCATCACCTGCAGGCGTCGCAGTCGGCAGCCCCAGCAGCAGCAACATCTTGACCAAAGTTATCCTTGTCGTATCCACCCTATGTAGTCGTCTGATTTTGCTGCAAACCGGCACTTGTTGATTGCGAGTCCCCCACGATACCATTGACTAGATCAGCGTACTGGTTGCCTTATCGAAACCTATCAATTTCCTCTGCATGTTCTGCTGCGGGACATGTTATCGTGTCGCATTCTTTAAAATGCTGATCATATAGCACAGCTACTGCTTTTTTTAAATAACATTGTACTCAGCAGAGCGATGCTGTCGTAGGTGTTCACGCCAGGTCGATCATCCGGTCTCACTTTCATGCGCATTGTCTGACTCAATTGTGCATGTATGCACTACAGGCTGACATGGGTAAATTCACTACATTGGGAATATAATAAATAAATTGCATCAGAGACTGCTATAGATAGCCGTCCATGATTTCTCTTCAGAGGCACTTCGCGCAAGTTTTCTGCTTACCCCGGACGCCAGAACTTTCTCAATTATTGCTCGGAAGTGACCGTTCAAGGCTATAGAGCCTATAATCTCTGTTGCTGCATAATCTCTGTTACTAGCAAATGCCCGTTCAGGGCTATACATGTAATCCCGTCGGCATACCTCAGTCTGACATGCTGACATGTTCACGTCAACGCTCCACGAGCGTATACCATAAAATCTTGTATAAAGGCCGCACTTGAATAAAAGCGCCCTCGAATAGAAGCCGCAATTCTGGGCCCATCAAATCACACATAAGCCCAGTTTTAGTGTTGACATACATAGAAATACCTGTGTTGTACAGAAGCCTGTCTCATAGAGAAGCCTGCAAAATTTCACCAACAAAGTCATAGAAGCCGCGGCTTTTATACAAGACTTTACGGCAGCTCAAGTTTTCCTGCTGCTATGCCATCACCTCCACAGTAGGTAGGTATAATCAGACTTTCACCGGTCAATCATGTATTTGATTGTATAAAGTATTGACTTGTCTTCTTGTTGTGCATGTCGACTTCTTGCTACTGCGGCCTCATGATATTATACTTTTCATATCATGGATGATAATAGGACAGTGCCCTTGTATTTTCCTGGGGGGGGTTTTGGGTTTTTTTGTTTTTTTCCCGGTTTTTGCGTTTTTTTCACACATACAATTGTTTTCATTTTTTGGTGTTGTGTTCTAATCATTCGCCATGCCACTGTCAATTGTATTCTGTTTGCTCGTAAAAGAGGCCTTTATCGTATAATAATCATTATTTGTCATGATATCATGGATGGTGTCAATCTGGCAAGCAATAATTATTATTATTGTCGCTGCATTGTAGTTAGAATACACACACACATGATTTGTTTCTTGCATGGCTGCAAGCTTATGTATTTGTGGCACATTCTGACGTCGTTCTTGTATCGTGTGATCAAGAACTTTGCTCTTCTACTTCGAAGTACCCATGCTTGGTTGTGTATGCATATATGCGTGCGTGTGTGTTTGTTGGGCCGGGGGGGGGGGGGGGGGGAGGTCATGTGCCTTGTTTCAGAGTGTGTGTTTGGCCAGGGAGGGGGAGAGGGCTGGTGGCTTTTTTCAGCCTGTGTGTGTGTGTGGGGGGGGGGGGGGGTGCTGCTGCTTGTTTTTTTGTTTTTTGTTTTTTTACCATGTTCACATACCGGTATCGAACTCGTCAATGATAAAGAAAAACAATGGTACTGAGACTAGGACAAACGTGACAACTACTGAGCAGGGGCTGCGCCGAGACGCAGCAATGATGGTGGGGCATTGATGGCTCTGCCGACCTGAGGTCTCGGCATCGTCTGCTGGTTTACCTAGACAATCCGGTCAACGGTATTTCCTATGCCGATACACATGTACTGTACCGTATGTTCTCTAATGAGAGCCCGGGGCCAACTACAGTCTATAACAGGCATAAACTGACCATATCAAGACTGCCTCAAGAAGCAACTCTCGCTGCAGAACAGCCAGAGCACCGATGCTATCGGGGATAATCCCAAACTGGGCCTGGCCCAGGCCATCGAACAGCAGCTCGACCACCGCCAACCTTCAGTGGCAGTTTCGAGAATGGGTAGTATTTATTCATATTTTTCTAGGGCAGTCCCACAGACCTATGGTCTCCTTACGGGGTACCCTGGTATTTGCAGTGGAACTCGCCTTGCAATCCCACGGCTTCGCTTCTCCTGAACTAGAGCTGACCTATGCTGCCAGGAGGACAACGCCCGCATATGGCTCATGACGTCGTTGGACAGTGGAGAGCGGTACAGAGATTGGGAAGCAATGCGGTATGCGCTAGAGAAGACATATGGGCCTCAGCATGATGCTGATCAGGCGAGACTCAAACTGTTTGCCGTGGAGTACCGTGGCCGTCTCGACGAATACATCACACTCTTTTCCCGTCAGAGCCTGCAGGTGCCTGAAATCGATGAGCATTCAAGGGCTCTATTATTTGTTGGGGGGCTTCCGCTGGGGTTACGGAGACAGGTGTTGACGGAACACCCAAAATCCCTTCCGGAAGCCATCAAGGCAGCTGAGACTGCAAGCCAGAGCTGGTATGCCCGAGACCGACAATTTCTTGGCAGTACCAGGAACCAATCAACTACTAGTCCAAGATGACGCAATCCTCTGCAAGGCAGAACGGCTTCAGCCAGGGTGCAAGAAGGAGAGCCCGATCGTCGCCGCTGTTGGTCCTGCGGCAATCCCAACCACGTGGCAAGGGACTGCCCGGAGGCTCAACCTCACCCAAACGGTGGAAGCCAGTGAAGAAAGGGGTGCTGTGCATCATCAGCCCGGGAAAAGCAATATGGCTGATCCTTTGTCCCGCCGCCCCGATTTGCAACCCAGTAGTTCCGTGTGTGAGTGCAACGCAATTGAATACGGTTTAGAGATAAACCCCCAGATAGCTAACGACAGTAAGGCGGGCTATTCAAAGGATGCCAGCCTTTCTGCTATCATTGAGCGCATGGAGACTTGGAGAGATGTACGGATGATAACATTCATAAGCAGTACTCCAAGGATTCAGGGTTCCTTTTTCTGAAGTCGTCACGGAACAACCGGCTGTGCATTCCGGCAGGAAAACTGCGCCTTCAGCTACTTCAGGAGCATCACGACTGTACCACCGCGGGCCATCAGGGACGGGATCGTACAATTGTACTTTTGTACGCTCGACATCTTTACTGGCCACGGATGGGCTTACAAACACTGGTAGACGTGAAGAAGCCTGTAAAATTATGTGATATGTGCCAACGAGTTAAAGGCGGACAGGAAAGGTCAGGCTTATTACAATCCTTAGCAGTTCAGTTCCCGACTTCATGGGAAGATAATTTATTTCATTGTTGGCCTACCCCAAACCCCTCAGGGTCATGATGCCGTCTATACCTTTGTGGACCGTTTAACGAAATACATGTATGTTCATTTGGCTCCCTGTTCATCCACAATTGATGCCAAAGGTAGCGCGAACCTGTATATTCAGAATATTTTCAGGTTACACGGCTTGAGCCGTACAATCGTGTCTGACGGAGACCCAAGATTTACAGCTGCATTTTTTCGGGAGGTCTTCAATACTAGTAGCCTTAATACGAAGCTCTGTTTCAGCACAGCTAATCACCCTCAAAGTGATGGGCTTACAGAACGCGTCAATAGAGTCGTGGAAGATGTGCTACGATCGTTTGTGAATCTAAAACAAGACAATTGGGATGTCCTCCTGCCCCTGTGCAATCTGGGAGCCGGTAGGTAACCTCCAGGACGAATCTGGGCGAAACATCATTCCCTTGCAACAATATTTGAAGAGCCTTGAATGACTTGATTCATTGAATTCCACCTTATTCTCGTGTTAGGTTGGGCTACTGTACGCGGCTGCTTCACCCCCTCTATTGGCACTGGTCGAAATGTACCTGTACACATTCTCCTCGCATTTCCGTATCACTCACATCTGCTCATCTCACGTCATATAATCATGGCATATTCCGCTTGAGTGGCCAGACCATTAAATATTTTCTTCAGTTGTATTTCAGATGTTGTGTATTTTACCGAAGCCTGCTGGCTTCGAGGAGGAGGAGTGGAATGGTGTGATAGTTGTCACCTTTGTGTTAGTTCTCACCTTATACATGTTACTATCTCGTGCTATTGCGCGCGCATCTTCTATCATATTATTATAAACTCATTTGTTCATTGAAAAATTATTCTTCACTATCAGTTCACTATCAGTTCATCAGTCTGTTACAGTATCAAAGTGCTGCCATGAAAACAAATAGACAGATGGATCCATAGATCGATAGACAGATAAACAGATAGATCGGTAGACAGATAGATCCATAGACAGATAGACAGACAGACAGATAGATAGATAGGTGGATAAATAGATCAACAGATAGAAAGATAGGTACTAGTAGATAGATAGATAGATAGATAGACGAATAGATTGATTGATGGATTTATTGATTCATAGATCGAGAGATCGGAAGATATATCGATAGACAGATCAACAGATAGATAGACAGACAGGCACACGGACAGATACACAGACAGACAGGCAGACAGACGGACAAACAGACAGACAGATGGATAGACAGGCCGACAGATAGACAGACTATAGATAGATAGATCGATAGATGAAGAGATAGTTAGGGTGCGTTCTTATATTCTCTAGCTTCTAGAAGAAGAAGAAAAGAAGGAAGAAAGTGGAATTACTCAAGAACGGGTCTCGAAGAATTCGGAGATATTTTGCACCAGGGAGTAGTACAACTTCCTGTTTTGCACATGTCAAGCAAAATGAAGCGTCAAAGGGGCCGCGATCTTGAGTGATGAATGTATGTGCGTATGCGAAAAGGGAAATGCGTACACTCATGATGAACACGTGGCTTTTAGTCGATGCCAAGGCGACCAACAGCAACGAAAATTTAGAACAATGCCCCTCGACTATAGTCGCTGTTGAACACTCCTGATAAACGAATGGATATATCGAATACAAAAGACATTTCCCAACCACATATCACCACCATGAGTTCGGAACTTTGAGGCTTACCACTTTGTAACATTGCTCTATCGATTTTAGGCAATTAGGGGCATACACATGATGACTGACCTGGGGGACGTCAACATTCACATAATTTACTAATTTCATCCAGTTCCTATGAAATGGGCACGCTTCAACAGGCCTTGCCGACCTTCCATGACGCCAATATTTTGTCAGCTGAAGCGGCGGAAGCCTCGGTGGGATAGCTCCAGACGGCCATAAAAGAAACTTCAGGTTGGCCTCGACAGACCCGAGGAATGCATAATTTACTCAATTTGTTACATAATGTAAAATGTTACATAATAGCAGATCACCTCGTACCAATTGCATGGGCCATCCCGGGGATCCCCTATATATGGCCTAGGCCCTGGATTATCAAAATGGGTGCCTTATCATTTTCTGTTGTTTTTACACTTCTTCGTGCTTTGTGATAAAAGTCTCATTTAAAAAATTAAAAAACAGCATGGGGGGTCTGTGTGCCATGTGCCAAAAACGGAAAGGTGAGAAAAGGAAATGCGTATACAGTCAACTTCGCCAATAACGACATTCGGCGGGGCATCAGAAAAGTGTCCTTATTCGCGAAGTGTCCTTATAACCGAAGTCCCATTTGAATGTATGTGAACCCATATTTTGTATAGTATGACATGCATATCAAAATCAAGCTCTTTTCTTGCTCTATGTCAATGTGTACTTTATTTTCATATTGCAGTTGAAAGGAACTAAAAATTCAATATGCAAGGGAAATCAATTGAAAAGTATGCCTTTTTGAGCCATCTACAGGGCCAGAGACATGTACATGTACATGTATGATGATTACTGTACTATCTTGTACAACTACATGTACATTGTATGTACATATACATGTAGGTGTGCTGGTAAATCCAACAATTTTGAAGCCAACATAAAAAGGAAGAAAAAGCCCCCCCCCCCTTGGCTGCATTTTCTTGCATGTGTGCCTTTATATCCATCACCATAGGTTCTGGTACTACTGCATGCCTTAGTAAAAAAAAAAAAAAAAAAAAAAAAAAAAATTACAGGCACATGTACATGTACATGTACATGATTGTACTTGACTGACAGGTACTTGAAATAGCTGTCAAAAGCCCAGAACGTCGTTATTCAAGCAGTGAATATGACCTCGGGGCACTAAAAGCATGTCGCTATACGCGAATTGTCGTTATTCAGATAGTCGTTATATCCGAAGTATTGCCGTTATATCCGAAGTAAAATGTGTACAGTTAGATGGGACTTTGCTCTGGGCATGGAAATTCGGTCGTTATCCGCGAATTGTCGTTATATCCGCAGTCGTTATTAGCGAAGTTGACTGTACGTACTAGTATATACGAAAAAAATTTTATTTTTATTTTTTTATGATTCCAAGCAGGGAGTCGTCAAATACTATTTGACGACTCCCTGATTCCAAGCCTCTTAATCTTGTAATTGTACGGGCAAAATAAACACAAGTGCAAGGTCAACAGCTTAGTACCGAGAGAAAATGAGCTGAAATGGCTGTGAAAACAGTCTTATACGGAGGAAGCTACAATGGCTGTGAAAACAGTCCAATAAGGAGGGAGCTAAAATGGCTGTGAAGACAGTCTAATGCGTAGCAAGGCGAGCCTCAGCCTGGACGAGGTCGACAGGCACAAGGTTGATGTGACGGCGGCGAACGGAGCGTGATCCTCGAACGCACCGGATCGCAGACCTAGCAAGAGAGAAAGCCAAGCAGCAGCGCATCCAGCAAACGACTTTGCTGTAGCTCTCCTTGCGCTTAGAAGCCAGAGCATCAGCAATCCGCTTGACGACGATGGCTGCCTCTGGACCCATTCCGCCGCAAGAGGAGAAGACCAGTGGTGTGAACGAACCATGTTCAACTTGGTTAACTCTTTCGCCATACTCCCGCTTCTTGGCACCTTCCAACTTGCGATAAATAGATGCAATGAATGGGCTGGGACCGATAGCTCGCTGCGTGGGGATAGAACACCCTAGTAAATACGGAAATACGGATATGGCACATTTACGTGCGTACAAGTATGCGCAGTATAATTTTATTGGTGGGGGGGGGGGGGTCTTTTCTTTTTACCAGGCGTGGGCCATCGATCCCTGAATTCATAGCATAACATTTTACGTTTTTCATTGACTATCGATCATGCATTTTGTCTATTTTAAATCCAAAAAAATCTTGGTAAAAACTTTTTTTATTGGCTACACGTACCGTAAAATCCCGCCAGAGCGCCCCTACCTCCTCGTCGCTTCAGGTGGGGAGGCCTCTCGAGGGGCGGATGGGCGAGTTCTACTTGCCGCATTCAGTGCAACATGAAAAAGTACTCACCCTACGAAAACTGTTCGTGCATCTCGTACACTGACCAAGGCAAAGGTCAAGAGATACATAATCCTACACAGTTGCGAGGGCATGACGCTCTGATCAGGCCCGAGGTCTGTGAGTGATCTTGCCCGAGGTCGCGACGCCCAAGGGGCGTAGCCCCGAGGGCGTCGCGACCGCGGGCAAGATCACTCACATGACCGAGGGCCTGATCAGAGCGTCATGCCCGATGCAACCAGGGAGTAGTACAATACCGTATTGTACTACTCCCTGGATGCAACTGTGTAGGATTGCGGTTCAGACCAGGGAGTAGTACAATACCGTATTGTACTACTCCCTGGTTCAGACAAGGCCCACATATATGGAGATGTTCAAAGAGAAAAAAAGCCTTGGCAATGGCAAAATGCCGCAATGTCACATTGTGTGCAATGTCCATCACAAACAGATTTGTTTGGTCAGGACTTTCCAGTTTTGAGATGAAAGTATTCAAGTACAGTGAAGGCAGTAGTAACGTTAGTAGTACCAGTAATATGATTGGTTGAATAAACCCGTTCTCCGAGTAAGATTGATGATTGTCAGAGTAAGGTTCGAATGCTAGTGCTGAGAAGCTACACTTGTTGAGGTCTGCTTCCCTTACGTGCGTTTCGCCGAGCACCATGCCCAGCTGCAAGGTTGGATGGCGTTTCTGGCCTCCCGACGTTCAAGACAGTAGTGAGTAATTTTGGAGAAGCGAGACAAATTTTGAAGAACTCGTCGGAGATGTTGACCAAGGCAAGGACTTCGAAAAATGGTAAGTACGCATGTGCGGCGCGGTGCTGTATGACTGCTGTTCTTGCCCGGATATGCGGGCAAGAACAGCAGTTGTACCGTATCGCGTACAGAATAAGCGGGCAAGATCTACTGATCTTGCCCGCTTATTCTGGCCGCTCATTGGCTGTGGCCTGGCAACAAGCACGTGCCATGTCTGAACCAGGAGTAGTACAGACCCGTCAAAACTCACAATAGGGAGGTTTAGTCCCACGTAATCCGTGGGTACTTTACGTGGGTGTACCACGTGATACTCAGTGACCCACGTACAGACGTTTTCTGATTCACGACATGCCGTGTATGGAGGCTCACCCACGTTCCGCCAGAACGTGGGTGAAAATCAGAATGGAGCGCATTGTGCAAGCTGTGAGGGTGCTCAGCTGAAGAAGTTTCCGAAGCACGAAATCAAAATATTCGATGAGCTTCTTAGGCCCGGGTAGCTTCGTCTTTGACCAGGTTTGGGCCTTTCGCTTTATGCTTTTGTTTGTTCCGTGTGACTAAACACAACATTGCAACGTGGATGCCCTTCATCCACTTTACGTGGATCACCCACGTACGCGTTTCCGTTACGTGGGAACTAAACCTCCCTACTATATCAGGGTTTGTGCGATCCCTGGTCAAGAGGGTACCTAGGGTGGGCACTGTTAAATTAATTAATGTTGCGTACATTTCCAACGTGGTCGAGCACGCGTCTGCAGTCAGTACGGCATCACAGACTGCGACAGAGTCATAGTCATACGATCACGAGGATACATCCCTGACAAGGAGTCAGGGAGGGGTGGATAGGAGAGACGGGGGCGCTCTGGCGGGATTTTACGGTACATGTGAATCTACGTACAACACAAATAGATCTAAAAAAATGCATGCCTAGCGCCTAGCTATATATGGCTGATTGTATGCCCTATATATGGCCTTGGCCTAGTGCGTGCCGTGGTTGGCAATCACCCACTCTTAACCAGGGAGTTGTACAATACTACTCCCTAAAATATAAAAAATATTATAGTCCTTGGTCGTGCACCGTAGCCCGCGGGCCTGTGCCCTGCGCATGCGGCCCCTGGCCTTGGGCTACGGTGCACGACCTCGGGCTACGCACTATGTACAGGCGCGCCCCGGCAAAAAATCCCGCACACATTCTTTCGGCCTAGCGCCTCAATTCGTGCTATAGCTCAACGGTGACGGGGAGTACGGTATACCCTGAATGGAGAGGAGGATCGCGGAACAAGCTCATTCGCTTCACTTTCTCCTCGAGCAAAGGTTGCCTTGTGTTGCTCTCCTTGAATATCGGCGAACAAGAGTTTGTGGAACTGTCTTTGAAGGTGAGTTGTGAGTAGGATTGTTCTTGTTGTCAGGCGTCTCCTTGTCAGGCGTTACCTTGTCAGGCGTCTCCTTGCGCATTCCAAATAGAGAAACACACTGTTCTTCGAGTTACTGTATGTGCGCCGGGGCGCTTTTCTTTGGTTCCCTCGAAGTATCGTCGTACGGCACTGTTGCGTGGTTGCCGGTATGAATGCGGTTTGTACTGAACGTAGTTGGTAGCCGCGTTTCGAACCGTTGGCCAACGGCATTGGTTATGTGGACAGAGTTAGGCGAGGCGTTCTTTTGGTTTCCTTCCAGCCATTGCAATTCCTCGGTTGTGTGTGCGTATCGGAAAGGGACAGTCTGTTGGCGGCAAACTGCACGAGGATTTGTAGGATCATCCAAACTGGGGAGTCGGGAAGAACGGCTTCAACTCAGAGCGTTACGTTCTAGAACGCCGAACGTTACCTGTGAGGTTTCGGTAGCTGGTTACCAGCTACCGCAACCTCAACTTCCTCCTCCCCCCTCCTGTATCAAGTTCAAGTATAATGTAACTGTGTCCAGCTGGGTTGAGCACCCTTCGTTTAGTCCAATTCCTGGTAGGCGTGTTGAGTATACGATCACTACAGTGGTAATTGTCGTTTGACTTGTTTATTGCCCTTTGCAAATTTACCTGCCAGACAGTAAATGTGTGTAGCGGTCTGGCACTAGGGAGGTTTAGTCCCACGTAATCCGTGGGTACTTTACGTGTGTGTACCACGTGATACTCAGTGACCCACGTACAGACGTTTTCTGATTCACGACATGCCGTGTATAGAACCTCACCCAGGGTGAAAATCAGAATGGAGTGCATTGTGCGAGCTGTGAGGGTGCTCAGCTGAAGAAGTTTCCGAAGCCCGAAATCAAAATATTGGATGAGCTTCTTAGGCCCGGGTGGCTTCGTCTTTGACCAGGTTTGGGCCTTTCGCTTCAACTTCAAGCTTTTGTTTGTTCCGTGTGACTAAACACAACATTGCAACGTGGGTGCCCTTCATCCACTTTACGTGGATCACCCACGTACGCGTTTCCGTTACGTGGGAACTAAACCTCCCTACTGCCGCATGACTGCACAGCAACTTCAGCATTGGATGTTCCGCAGGCTAAACTATATGTCTTGCCTTTTTCCGGAAGAAAGCGGTTCAGTTTGATACAAATGAAACGAAGGAAAACCTTTTAAAATAAGCTATGTTTTCTAGAGTCTTTGCAGTATAGAAAGCAACACATCTCTCTTGTCATTCTCTTCAAGTACAGTGCTCGGTACTTAGGAATACTGGTTGACGAACATCTGTCTTTCTCAACCCAAGTGGATGCAGTATGTGCAAATGTCAATAGGAAGGTCGGAGCATTTGTCCATGCAAAGCAGAATATCAGCATTTTTGGCAAACGATTTTTCTATTTATCGATCATTCAGTCCACATTTGAGTTTGGCAGCACTGCATATATTCATTGCTTATCACAAGCCCTATATGACAAGCTTCTCTCTCTCTCTCTCTCTCTCTCTCTCTCTCTCTCTCTCTCTCTCTCTCTCTCTCTCTTTCTCTCTCTTTCTCTTTCTCTTTCTCTTTCTCTCTCTTTCTCTTTCTCTTTCTCTTTCTCTCTCTTCCTCTTTCTCTCTCTTTCTCTCTCTTTCTCTTTCTCTCTCTTTCTCTTTCTCTCTCTTTCTCTTTCTCTTTCTCTCTCCCTCTCTCTCTCTTTCTCTTTCTCTCTCTCTTTCTCTTTCTCTTTCTCTCTCCCTCTCTCCCTCTCTCTCTCTCTCTCTCTCTCTCTCTCTCTCTCTCTCTCTCTCTCTCTCTCTCTCTCTCTCTCTCTCTCTTTCTCTCTCTCCCACTCTCTCTTTCTCTCACACACACACACACACACACACACACACACACACACACACACACACACACACACACACACACACACACACACACACACACACACACACACACACACACACACACACACACACTTGAATGATTGCGAGGCCTCGGGTTTGACTGATTTAGGAGTCCCGCGAAGACGAATCACGACTGCCCGTGGTGACCACTTTAAAAATGTAAATCGTCAGTCAGTAGTGATTTTACTATATTACACAATAATCAATATACTAGTCTCTGTTTGTGATGGTCTGACTTGGCAAGTTCTGCTGTTAGGATGCAAGCAAATTTCGGAATCGAGTGTTGACCTCACGAGCTGTGTCAGAGTCACGGGTGTGGCCCGCATGGCGGCCATTATTGCGCACACATCCTTCTTCACCTTCTTCTTGGACTTTCGTTATCTTCTTTTCTTGCAGAGAAGTCGTTTGCTGTTGCCAGTCGTCTAAGCTCTTTGTACTTTACCTGCTGTGGGCAGCCTTACGGAGTTACTCTTTGCAAGCTCTGTTTCATAGCGATGGAAATGGTAAGAGATTTGGCGTCCTAGTACCTCTTTCTGCAAGTAATGTGTAATGTGTGAAGGGGTTGTTGTTTTCAAAACAAGAGGAAGAAGTGCATAAGGAAGGTCTGGACGAGTTGGAGTTTGTTTCTAAATCCTTTCCTCCGACCAGTAACCTGTGTACTTGGAAGCACTCTGAAGAGGGGGAGAGGTTTAGAGACCGGCTTGGGTATTGTATTGTATCCGGGTTTTTTTTAAATTCCCCATAGCTATGCAAAGGACGTTACTTCTTACAGGGTGTAAGGTGTATGTGTGGGTCGAATCCAGCTTAGGGGTGCATAGTGGTAAAAGAAAGGGAATTAGTGACTAGGCCTGGGGTGACTGTATCTGTGTGAGTCACGGCGAAGGGAAAACATATCCCAGAGGAGTGAACAAAGGAGAGTTTGAAGGCAGCGGAACACGGAGGGCGAATTGGCGAGCGGCTCAATTTTTTGTATAGTATTTTATTATTTTACTTGGGCATTCCCGACGGACCCTAAGGTCTTCTTACAGGGTGCCCAAGACGAATGAATGTGTTAAGTTCCTGGGGTAATGAATTGGAGATATGAATTGTGCGAAGGGATTCGGGAAGCGCATTAAAGCGGTCAGCACCAAGGAATGATATAGATTTGTATCCAGCTTGAGTTTGCACAATGGTTAAAGAAAGAGAATTATTGACTTGGCCGCGTGAGAAGGGACGGTAGTCTGTTGGATCTGTTCTGCTGCATTGTGTACGCCAGTGGAGGTTGGCTGGTGAAGCCCCGGATACACCTCTAATCCAGTCTCAGTAAAACTTGCCGCTTTTCGTCCGACAGACCCGGGAGAAAAGGCATTAGTTGCATACAGAGCATCAGGCAGAATTAGAGCATCGATGTTCTGGCGTCCCCGAATATGGCGAAGAACTCGCAGTTTCTGTGACACCTTTTTCATCACCATTGCAATCTGATGGCCCCGGCGAAGACGTTCGTCGAGCTGAATTCCTAGGCACTTAGCATTTGACACATATTGCAGAGGGGTACCATTGTGTGTGTGTGTGTGTGTGTCGTTTACGGAAACACTAGCTGTGTGTAGAACGGTCCCCTTTCACCTCAAGTACTCTCCTTGTTTCTTTTCCTTTCTCGCTGTTGTCTCCCGCTTCTGGTAGCGACGCGGCCATTTTGTGGCAGTTGTACATAGTAGTAGTGTCGTTTACGGTGTGTGTGTGCGTGCATGTGTGACTGTGTGGGTGAATATGCATTTCTTGTTGCCACAGATTAAGTTTGCTCTAGGAGCAATTCTCTTGCTGACGGTGACCAGCGGATCTGCAGCCGGTAAATAAGACGTGCATGCTGTGTTAATCTCCAATTGAAATCCATTTTATTGCAATAGAGCTGTGTGCCCATTTGTATCACAAACATGCAAACGAATGTACATTTTCAAAAGGTTTTCTCGTCACAATGCTCAATGGAATCTCGCGAGTGAACGGAATAATGAAACAGTAATAGATTTTGTCCCCTTGGAGGTAAACAAGAATATAAGTAGGAAAAAGGCAATGAATAAAACCATGTGTGTCCTCGTATTACAATCAGAGCAACGAATAAGAGTGTTCAGGATCGTTTTTTTTGTCACGATTTATCAATGGAAGGTTATGACTGAAATAATATCAAAAACAGTAATCAGGCTCGGGTGGAGAGCCAAGGATAAATTTATAAGAAGAAATGAAGACCAAGGAACTCCATGTTATTTCTAACTGGGAAAATGCCAAGCTGGAAGGTTTTTAGAGTGCTCATCCAAGATGTGCTGCAGCTGATTGCCGGTTAGGTGTAGAACGTCAGTACCGTTGGTCAGTGTCGTGCAATGTTATCGCATGAGCTGATTGTAAAGTAACTGGTGGTGTTAGTGGACAGTATAGCGTAACTGGTAGTTCTTGTTGCTCATTTCTTCTTATAAAACAGTACTAGCATTTCTACACTTGGAGCGACAAAATGAACAAGACTTGAACAAGTGAACAAGTGAGAAAGTATCACATACAGTAATTTCGAATACTAGTTTAAAGCATATAATCCTTATACTGTTAAAGGATAGATAGATACACTGGTGAGAATATAATGTAAAGGATAGATAGATACACTGGTGAGAATATAATGTAACGGATAGATAGATACACTGGTGAGAATATCATGTAAAGGATAGATAGATACACTGGTGAGAATATAATGTGATATTCAGTCAAGATAGCACTGTCTAATGCGAGGTCCAATGTGGCAATGCATATGTAACTGTGGAGGATACACAGCCTCCTGCCTGAAATAACACCGCTAGCCCTGAAACCTATGCAGCCCCCACATTCTCACACAGCTTTTCATACGGCGCTACACGACCTACCCTCTCCTGGCATATATACCGGCATGGTCGGCATCCCATCCTCTTGTTGCCTGATGATTGCGAGAGCATGAAACTTGAAGTAGCCGCAAACAAGCTTTGACTGTCCTTGTTGTTCTGTGACCTTGGTGCGTATAAAAGTTACTGGACGCAGAGTCACACATGCATTGCCGAAATGGATGCAGCTGTGTTCCCCTTCGAGTGTCTCACTATCTGCGCTCATGGACGGGTTGAACAGGAACACCAGTATGTTTTCTTTCCAGCTTGCAAGTGTAGAGATCAGCTAGGTGCATTGAAACAGGGGTAGAGAGCAACATTTTTTTATAAATTTAAAGGCTGATTTACGCGTGCACGCTCCTCGTGCACCTTGAGTGTATTAAAATATTCCAAGTTGGAAAGCTGTTGGTTTGCGCACCCAAGACGGGTGCCATGTGGCTCTTTATGGCTCAGGTCAGTATTGTTTAGTTTCACGATGAATGGTGATCATTAGACAACAAGAAAAGTTTTGTATAGGTTTGGCCGATAGTGTGCTGATATGAATTGTGTGCTTGTGTGCATTCTTATGTTTGTGTGGTTGGGTGTGTATGGAATAGGAAAGGAATGTCCTCCAGGTCTTGAAAGCACAGTTTTCAAATTATTTCCAGCCATTCATTATTCTCAAATTTCCCTGATGAGACCTTATGTAGGGTATCCACACGACAGGCAAATCCACGCTCACCGCGTGTATCTTCTCTGATTATAAGTCACACTTGATAATAAGTCGCAACCCATTTTTAGGTCTGAACCAAATTGTATGAATATTTTCACATGACCAGGAAGTCAAACTCGATTGTAAGCCGCACCCCTTCTTTGTTTTTAACGTATAGGCTAAAAAGTTGCGACTTACATTCTGGGAAATACGGTATAATTATTGGCGTCCATGGTTCGATTTCCAACCATGGACATGGGCATGGACAAGGGAATAATGGATAAGGAATTAATGAATATCACTTGATCTTAGATTTTACTACTACATGTATAGTACTGTACCGTCAATTCAGAAAAAGATGAGAGCTGGCTCTGGCGAGTTCCAGCATTTGGTGATTTTTCTTGATGTCTTCGAACATGGTGCACTGCCGCAAGATTTGAAACTTTAGCAAGGATTACAAAAAGATGCCGAAGTTCAACTGGAGTTCGAACCGCACAATGTACTGTTATGAAAGTGGAGTGAATGGCCTGGATTTTCATGGTTTTGTCCCCAATTCAGTGCTTTGGTGCTTTGGCTGAAATCCTATACTTGCTATGGTTTGCTTTTTGTCAAAATTTACTTCAGAGACAGAATTAGCCGAGCATTCCATGGGGGATTGCCAAAACAAATTGTGAAAAAAACACCTAAAACTTAACCCATTCATGGCCAAAAGCTAGCAGGTTTTCTTATGAATGGACTGTAGTACCGTGCTGCTCAACAAAATGTCTCCGGTGATATATCAGAAGCACCTTTAACTGTTATTCTGTTGACGTGAATCGAATTTCAGCATTTTTGTATTTTAAGAGCCACCACTCTTGAGTGCTGGTATTCCATTCGATGTTTTAAATACTGCCAGACACTCTCCTGTAATTATTAAGACTCTAGTTAACTAGGGAATATGGGGTATGCAGTGATATTGTCATTTTATATCCTGTGCATTTCAGCTCCGCAACCAGCACTAAAATTGACAGCAGATCGTGTTTTGGGTGAGTTTAAAGGGGCTCCCCCTAAGCGGTCAGTACGTGCGGATGTATTGACCGTTTATTCCCGTAGCTATGCAGAAGACGTTACTTCAGTAACGTCTGGCGCTAGCTAGGGTCAACACAGCTTTAATTTGGTGTTTGTGGCAGACGGACCTCCGTCTGGCGCTATCCCGTATCTGTCCCGTACCGTACTGTACCATCAAAGACAGCCGGCCACAAGCAGCTGGCCACAATATTCAAATAGGGCTTTCAAATGCAAGATCATAACGTGAAGCCACTTGGAAGAATGAGTATGTATGCGAAGTGTATCGGGGGATGCATGCAGGGCGATAGTGCGGGTTCGAATCCCAGGTTAGGCCACACTTTGTTTTTTCTATGTTTCTCGTCGGCAAATTTTAACAAAAGGTATGCGGGCGGGCGGAAAAAAACAAAAGCCAATAAAAAAACGAGAACAATTTCTACTGAAAACTGTACACAGTTTGTGTGATTCATACAAGACACTGCCTATACTAGTCCCATAGTACATGATTGTACAGTGGTCCCTCTCTAATCCGGCACCATTTGTGCCACGAAAATCTGCTGGATTAGGGAGGGTGCTGGATTAACAAATCTGATTTACTGCTGCAATGTGCATGAAGAGGACATTTTGGCTACTGAAAATTGTGCTGGTTTATCGAGGGTGCTGGATTATAAAGTGCCGGATTAGAGAGGGACGACTGTACTATTATCGTACCATGTACCAGTCCACGAAGGAGTAGGCAAAGTGCAACAATAATGCGAGTATAAAATTTGATGGCGAGATGGCGAAGAGAACATACATGACATTGTGCATGTACCTGCTATTAGTATTACATTGACAAACACTTTCCCACTCGTCTTTTCTATTTCGTTACTTCAACGTTCTTATGTCCGCTTCGTTATTAATACTTTTGATCGCATTAGTAAAACTCTTGTCTCCACGCCTGTCAACATTTCCTCGCCATGTGTCCATTGTTCAGTTTTTCTGCTCGCGTATGATCCCCACGACGTCATTCCGCAGACGCCAGTTGCCACAGAACTTGTCCGATTTGCGGTATTCCTGGGACCCCCGATGCTCGGGCAGTGGAAGACTGAAAGCTTCGTTGCGGCAGCCTTCATCGCAGACAACGCACGGGTAGCACTCCTTTGCTGCTGTGGTGCAAAAGCTTACGCTTTTGATTGACGCATCTAGCTGCTGCAGCATGTATATGTACATGTATGAACTTTTTTTTTCTTCTGAGATTTCTGAAAACCTACGCGCGCGGTGACGAGAAACATCGAAAAAAAAAGTGTGGCCTTATGTCTTGAAAAAATAGGAGAAATGAAAAATTTTATAACATTCTCGCGTGAGCGAAACATCGACACTTTCACCTGGCACTTCTTGCTGCGGACTGTGGCAGGCAGCGGAGTATCTCTGGAGAGCCAAACACATGCCCGCGCTCACTCCTACTCTCACAATTGCTTTCACTCTCACACTCACCGGACTCACTGGTCGAATCTTCCTCGACTGGCATTACATTCGATGTTTTAAATACTGCCAGACACTCTCCTGTAGTTATTAAGACTCTAGTTAACTAGGGAACATGGGGTATGCAGTGATATTGTCATTTTATATCCTGTGCATTTCAGCTCCACAACCATCGGCACTAGAAGTGGCAGGAGATCGTATTCGGGGTGAGTTTAAAGGGGCTCCCCCTAAGCGGTCAGTACGTGCGAACGTATTGACCGTTTATTCCCGTAGCTATGCTGCAGGAGACCGATTCATACACCCTAACACCACTACTAGAACCAGTACATACTTTGGAATTACGTGGCAATGAAACCGACCTGACATTCCTTGCCGCTACTGCCAATCCAGACGAGGCCGATGTAGATGTCAGTACCAAAGGCACGTCCGTTACTGGCACCGCCTGTTGCGATGATGCTCCCTTTGTCGGTTTCATTGTCACGTAATTCCAAAGTATGTACTGGTTCTAGTAGTGATGTTAGGGTGTATGAATCTTCTGTTGCTAACCATCTTGTTCAGAATAGTGATTGTCGTTCTAGTTATACTGATGATTGCTTTTCTGTTTGGTCTCGTTCACGTAGTCAAAGGTATCTGCGTGTCTATCTACATTTTTACCACCAAGCCGATTTTGTGTAGGCAGAAAAAGAATTTGTTTACGTTGAAATTGTTTGTGAATTTAGATCAGTAGTTCTCGTTTGTGGTTGCATGGTTACTTTCTAGTGGTGAATTTATCGCATCTGTTGTCACCTGATATCCTTGATTGATGTAATGTTTCTTTCAGCTCTCATTTTCCCGCGCTAGTTAGGGTCTAAATTAGTACTTGCATTGTGCGTATATATATTGAGTTTAGAGCTAATGTTGATTTGCCAGTAATCCTCTGATGAGATGGCGACGAAAACGTTTAGGAACAAGCTTCGTTATTTACATGAAAACAAGTTTTGCTAATGGTGTTTGTACTGAGTGCGCAGCTTACTCTATTTATTG
Source organism: Sycon ciliatum (assembly GCF_964019385.1). NCBI lineage: Eukaryota > Metazoa > Porifera > Calcarea > Leucosolenida > Sycettidae > Sycon > Sycon ciliatum. The sequence goes on along the minus strand of NC_088651.1, from coordinate 14,110,487 downwards.
CGTTGATTATTATTATTAAGTAGTGGTTGTGACTTCGGCGATGACTTGTAAGAAAGGGTTTGCTCCCCACACCGGAGCTCGCGCTATTCCGCCGACTTGACACTTGACTGACTCACGACTGCCATCCAGAGCACACGAGAAGTCCATCGAACCTTCGACTCGGCAAACCTGCAAGAAAGCACCACTCCCTGCTCAATACACAGTGTTTCGGGGAATTCACCCCTCATCAGTTGAGCTTGAGTAGGCTGAGGAAGATTGTGCCTGAAGAGCACCAGCTCCGGTGTGGGGAGCAAACCCTTTTGATTATTACTTGAGTATTATTATTATTATTATTATTAAAAGCATGTCCGCGTAGGCGGCGGGGGTACCACTTTTGCTTATGCCATTCAGGATAGATGTCTGAAGAGTAATACGATACAATGAAATGACAGAAGTGACGTCAACAAAAGCCGTTAGCAACAATACCAATAGGACAAATGGAAAACTTCATCAAGAGTATAAAATAACATAGAATATGCATACAACATGTCTGGCGGAATCACGTGGGTCACGAGAATCAGTCCTGTTAGGTGGGGCGGGCTCCACACCATGCCTGTCGGTCCGCTGCCATTGTGCAAGATCGTAGTACATACAGTACTGTGATTTCGCCCAACACTCCAAAACTGTGCCTAGTGTATGACGATAGTGTAAATTTGATAATAATACAAGAGAGATGAAGCAAACTCTATGAGCACCAAAGAAAAAAAACTCTACCATTTACAAGAAAGCCACCAAGACAAGGCTACCTCTTGTCCAGAGGAACAGTCCCGAAAAGGTGCTAGGAAACCAGAAAAGGATACAAGAAAAAAAACAAGCGCAAAATTCCGTGCTGCGCCGCACCATGCGTGAGAACCCCGAGCGGCATCAGCGAAAACGTTCGCGGAGAAGTTCACGACACGCATTGCCAAAAAGAGAAGTGTGAAGAGGTCAAAGTACAAGTGCGATTCCAGTGCAAACAGCAGATCACAGAAAACTATCGCAGGCAAGTCACGCAACACGTATGCATGCGTACCACTACCAGATCCCCGGATCTAGCGCTAGCAACGATCGCGCGTGATCACATGATCAATGATGACATAAAATGGCGCTGCTGCGACTGTACACTTTGGCAGCTGGCACATGGCAAGAAAGAAACGAAAATAATTCAAAAACAGTTTGAACACAACGAAGGAATAAGTTTGAGAGAACAATAAATTTATCAAGTAAAACAATGTAGTATGAATCTGCCAGGGGGTGCTTGCACCCAGCGCTGGGTGACAGTAAGCGCTGACAGACAGAAGAGAAAGAACTAACAGAAGAAGAGAAATACAACAGCGCTCTGAGCACGCAGCGCGGACATTATTTACCGGAACTAAAAAATAAAATAATTCGGCCGGGAGGGCGAAAAATCGGGACGAGCGCGGACGATAAACAATCAAGTTTGTTTACTTGGCCTTATGGTGGTCAATGATGATACGGGAGATTCTTTCAGCTGCAATGGGGAAGTGGTCGAGGCAGTGGAAAGCTTCATACCTGGAAGCACAGTTCGACATCTCTAGCAGGACAACAGCATATGGCATAACTTGTACCCACATTTTTTTCATGTTACAATTCCGTTATCTGCTAATGATTTGATATATCTACCTCCACTGAGGAGCTCTCACGGGGATATGGAGCATCTCTCCAAGAACGACCTTTCTCGCTATGCTATGGTGAATGTGAGCCAAGAGCGCAGTTTAGAGAGGCAGATAGTTAAAATTATTTTTTCAAATAGCCCAGCTAGTGCCTAATTCTGAGTAACAGATGGATTCCTACTACAGTCAGACCTCGCTTAACCGCACACATCCGTTTTCCACAAAAATATCCGGATAGGCGAGAGAACCGGATAATCGAACACACATACTGTGTGTATGCATGGCAAATGCTGTAAATCGGTAACCAACAATTTTCTTCCGGATGGCGAGGGATCCGGATAAAAGAGGACCAGATAAGCGAGGTCTGACTGTACCAAACACATGCTCACGCTCACTCTTCCTCACACAATTGCTTTCACTCTCACACTCGCCGGACTCACTGGCCGAATCTTCCTCGACAGTGATATATCAGAAGCACCTCTATTCTGTCGACGTGAATCATTTCAGCATTTTTGTATTGAGTCCTGGTATTCCCGGGCCATTCGATGTTTTAAATACTGCCAGACAATCTCCTGTAGTAATTACCGTACGCGCTCGAATATAAGCCCCACTTCGAATACAGCCCCCTCCCAAATAGAGGCCGTGTGTCAGACGGAATCGGAATAATAAAGCCCCGTCTCGTATAAAAGCCCGGGGCTATAATGGAGTACGCAATGTCGGTACCACGCAGTGCAGTTCCCGGTACTTTACCGTACAACGATCGAGTGTAGTCACTGCATGTAGTGATCAACATGAATAGTGTGAAACAATTGGCGTTTCTATAGAAAAAATAAAGCCCTCTCTCAAATATAACCCCCCTCGATGTGTCTTCTGGAAGAATAGAGCCCCGCGGCTTCTATTCACGCCTATACGGTAAGGCTCTAGTTAACTAGGGAACATGGGGGTATGCAGTGATATTGTCATTTTTATGTCCTGTGCATTTCAGCTGGAGCATCAACTGCAGATGTTTTCGAACCACTTCTAAGTGCTTTGGGTGAGTTTAAAAAGACGATCGTGATAAATACATCATAGATGCGAATATTCCATGCACATTATCATAATTAACTTTGATGCTTCGGAGAATTTTGCTTCCGCGAGTTTATCAGATGCAAAATCAGATGCAAAATATAAAGTGTTTACATGATGTCTAGCCAAATAAGCTTGCACAGCACATGCACTCGTACCTCCGAGTCTTCTCCGGACCCCGAAGTTACCCGCACCTCGGTCTACCGGGCCGGGCACCCCGTGGGCGAGGTTTTGTGGAACTAGTACTACTCTATAGCCAATGTGTAGTGCCAAAAAATAATGCCAGTTATGTCACGTCTATGCAGGGGGGGGGGGAGAATAAAATGAGAACCTGCTGCCAAAATTAATATTCTAGCCTCTGACGCTCCCTCAAGAATTTGTGACGGGATCGTTCCGCGAAGAAATTCTTTGTTTCGCTCTCTTTGGAGCGCTTGAGTTGTCCAGAGCGCAAACGCCTCCATGGCGACTGACAACGTCTACCTGGACGTCCCAAGTGCCTGGAGGATAAACTAGAAAGGTGACGATGACAAAATTATAGTGAAGCCACCAAGAAGAATGCCTTTTACTCCAGCAAACTGACTTTCCAGCGCACTGGCTCTCCTGGTGTCGTTTTCGCTCACAAGTCCGAACAATTTTTCTTCCTATTCAGTTTATCTTGATGGATTTTCCTCATCCTGGGCTTGTTAGAAAGATCAGGATCAAGCGAATCCATCCTGGTGGCTCTCAACTCAGTATGCACAGCGGTGCAACTTCTCAGTGACGTCCTCTTGAACCTACTACATCATGATGCCTCGGAAGGCACAGGAACACGATCTCACATTCTTTTTCGGTTTCTTGCTCCAGGTCAGCCGAATTTCATGATTCAAACTGCACTGCAAAGCTGAGATCCACGTGCTTCCGCTGGTGTCCATTACGCATGCGCTGTGCCAAAGGGAAATCCCCTGGCACGCAACCGAAAACTGTAAACCCATGAAAAAAATTCACAATCGCTCAGTGCCGTGAATTTCGTGTTCACTTCGTCGCCTCTCCGTCAATCTTTCTCCTATCGCAAAGAACTTTATATCGCTGGAAAGCTGAGCTCAATATCTTTCAAAATAAATCCATATAAAACCGAGTTGATCCGTGTGTCACCTGAATCCGAGAGCTGGCGCAGCATGGAACTTGCCTCTCGCGTGAGCGAAACATCGACACTTTCACCTGGCACTTCTTGCTGCGGACTGTGGCAGGCAGCGGAGTACTCTAATTTCAGAAATTTTGGGTGCTCAATATTTTCGGTCTGAGTGCAACAGGCTAGGTTAGGTGAACAGAATTTTTCGGTACAGAGAATCAGTTCCCTATTGGATTACGTGTGTTAGTGTTTGTTCGGTGTGTTGAAATTTTAGGTATGAAACAAACGCACCGAAAGTACCGAAAATAAAAGTACACCGAAAATTTGTGAAATTACAGTATCTCTGGAGATCCAAACACATGCCCGCGCTCACTCTTACTCACACAATTGCTTTCACTCTCACACTCACCGGACTCACTGGTCGAATCTTCCTCGACGGTGATATATCAGAAGCACCTCTAACTGTTATTCTGTTGACGTGAATCGAATTTCAGCATTTTTGTATTTTAAGAGCCACCACTCTTGAGTGCTGGTATTCCATTCGATGTTTTAAATACTGCCAGGCACTCTCCTGTAGTTATTAAAAGACTCTAGTTAACTAGGGAACATGGGGTATGCAGTGATATTGTCATTTTTATATCCTGTGCATTTCAGGTCTAAAAACACCGGAACGAGCAACACGTGAGTTTAAAGGGGCTACCCCTAAGCGGTCAGTACGTGCGAACGTATTGACCGTTTATTCCCGTAGCTATGCAGAAGACGTTACTTCAGTAACGTCTGGCGCTAGCCAGGGTCCACACAGCTTTAATTTGGTGTTTGTATTAATATTGGATGCGAGAATCCATGAAAGCATAATTCCATTATATCGCGAGCATAATCCGCGGGAGCCTACTATATAGACTAAATTTGGCTTGATAGTGGAGAATTTAAAAATAAATGCACACTCTCCAATACTAGCACAGTCTCTAATAGTAGTGCAGGTAGAGCTGTCACCGAAATATCGGGGCGGACAGGATGTATTTTATTTTATTTTTTATTCCTGTAGCTATGCATAAATCCATGTGATGCAGATGAATCGCCAGCCACGAAAGATAATTTTGAGGATGCAAATAGGGAAAAGCGAAACAACCAACGAAGGACAACAAAGAGAATCAGGCAGCTGATAATCTCTTTCGCTTTTCAAGCCTATAGCACCTACATGTATGATTCAATCTGCGGACTTGGCCTTCCAAGATCTACTGCCATGCTCATTAGAGGCCGTACACATGGTATAGGCATAGATTGCAGGACATACAGTACTGTAATTTTGCCAACTGCTCTCAAGGGGATATGGAGCATCTCTCCAAGAACGACCTTTCTCGCTATGGTTTGGTGAATGTGAGCCAAGAGCGCAGTTTAGAGAGAGGCGGATAGTTAAAATTATTTTTTCAAATAGCCCAGCTAGTGCCTAATTCTGAGTAACAGATGGATTCCTACTACAGTCAGACCTCGCATAAACGCACACATCCGTTTTCCACAAAAATATCCGGATAGGCGAGGGAACCGGATAATCGAACACACATACTGTATGTATGCATGGCAAATGCGGTAAATCGGTAACCAACAATTTTCTTCCGGATGGCGAGGGATCCGGATTAGCGAGGTCTGACTGTACCAAACACATGTCCCCGCTCACTCTTCCTCGTACAATTGCTTTCACTCTCACACTCGCCGGACTCACTGGCCGAATCTTCCTCGGCGGTGATATATCAGAAGCACCTCTATTCTGTGGACGTGAATCGAATTTCAGCATCTTTGTATTTTAAGAGCCACCACTCTTAGTCCTGGTATTCCATTCGATGTTTTAAATACTGCCAGACACTCTCCTGTAGTACCGTAACGTACCGCCAGAGCGCCCCGTCTCGCGAGAGCGCCCCACCTTGATTTTACAGCCAGAGAAAGGAAAATCGTATGGCAGAGTGCAACGAAGTTTGTACGATGTAAGAATCTTAGTGTACTAAGGTCACACTTGGCAGGTTTTGTGTGGAGCTTGTGTCCGCTCGAAGGTACAGATTGACTGCAAAACGTGCTATATGTGTACAAGGTTCATGTCGTATGACCTACAGACAGCAGACCACCTCCACAATACGACCACGAAAGGATGAGATGGTGGGGCGCTCTGGCGGTACTTTACGGTAATTACTAATTAAGACTCTAGTTAACTAGGGAACATGGGGTATGCAGTGATATTGTCATTTTTATATCCTGTGCATTTCAGCTCGACCTACAACTGAAGAAAATTGGGCATTACTTCTAAAAGGTTATGGTGAGTTTAAAGGGCCCCCCCCCCCCCCCTAAGCGGTCAGTACGTGCGAACATACTGACCATTTATTATCTTGTTACATTCGTGGATAGTTGCTTCATTACTCGTTTCCATGTGTTTTCTTCTTCGATTTTGCTTTACCGTATTTCTCACATTTCAAGATCAAGGTGTGTGTGTGCAGGGGCGTCACACATAATACGATCACTACGACCATGGTCGTACCACTTTTCGTTCAGGATGGTCCACCCAATTCATCCAAAAAAGCAATAAAAAATCAAGGAACTTCGGACTTGTACAAAACATCGCAGCTTTCATTGCAAGGAGCGTACAATTATTTGGTTCAGACTTGGTTTGTTTGTTTATTTGGTTCAGACTTGATGCCTAGCAGCTAGCTATCGCCCAAGACTCCAGGCGGCTATCCATTGTGATAGGCGGTTGGAGTCATGGGTAGATACAACAAGACGATGGATTCCTCACGGACGCATTCACTGCAAACTTGACGGAAACACCGAAGGAGGCGATCACTGGGTCCAGAACTAAAATTTTCCAAGACGTACCATGTTACAATGGCGATCAGCACGGTCAAGAGACACTACAGGCATGTCACTTGTCAGCTACAACATAATAATATTCTTTCCACAACGACACCTACCTGGTAGATCTACCTCTGGCTCCTGACGATCTACTGCAAGCTGATGCAAAAATGCATTACACCCGCGAACGCCGCCCTTGTCAACGGAATAGGGAAACGCTTCATCCTCCGAAGTTGAAAAGTGTTTGGACTGCTACTCCATGGCGGCAGAACATTCTGCAGTTGTTCACCGACACAACCCGCTTCACCAAACGACTTACGATCGTTTCGTTCTCCAAGCTTTCTGGTAGCAGCAACAAGAATTGCGTCTGCGACGACAGGACGAAAGTCTCTCGCAACTGTGACTAAAGTCCCGTTGCCACTAAAACAGAGAAGATTCCGCAAGCCCTTTCTTCTGCTTCCAGAGTTGTAGCTCTCTGGTCCACTAGCAGATCTTTTAATCCCACCGAACAAAATTAAAAAAGGATCTTCTTCTCTCTCTAAAAACAACTACCGTGAAGTACCGCCACAGCGCCCCACCAAGCACCATCTCATCCTGTCGTGGTCGTATTGTGGAGGTGGTCTGCTGTCTGTAGGTCATACGACATGAACCTTGTACACATATTGCACATTTTGCAGTCAATCCGTACCTTCGAGCGGACACAAGCTCCACAGAAAACCTGCAAAGTGTGACCTTAGTACACGAAGAGTCTTACATCTTACAAACTTCGTTGCACTCTGCCATACGATTTTCCTTCCTCTGGCTGTAAAATCAAGGCAGGGCGCTCTGGCGGTACTTAACGCGGTACGCTTGCGGTTCATGCGTGCCTATACGCGCGCCCAAGCTTTCACAAAAAACAGCAATCCGAGTCTTGTTTAGCGCGTGCGACACCTTCGAGTACTAATTTTTTGACCCCGCCAATCAAAGTGGCTGGCATGTACGCTGGTACGCGCCTGATACGTGCTGAAAATTCCAACATGTTGGAATTTCCATTTCGGCGCGTTTCCGTACGCATGGCGCCCCAAAAGCCAGCAAAAATACGCATGAACGCGTGGTTTCAAGCGTACACGCGCCAGTTGTGAACACAGCTATATATATAGGCTGTGTTTACATGAAGCGTTTCAACCCGGGTTGAGTTCGACCCGGGTCAGATTTCAACCCGCCATGCACACAAAATGAATGGCGCGTTTACATGACGCATTGCGCTTGACCCGGGTTGAAATTTCGCCCCGGGTTGATTTCATTGGGGGGAGGGTTGAAACCAACCCGGGTCAAGAAAATCGTACAAACGTACTTCTGTGCGTATCTCGCGCCAGGTTTGAACGGCACTGCAGATGCAAATTTCGCGCGAACGGATTCACGTGACCATACAGGACTGTAGAAGTGGACTTTTGGCGGCATATCAGTATTTGACCCGGGTCAACTGTCTTCATGTAAACGCTCACCTCTTTTGTCTATCGTACAGACTTTCAACCCGGGCTGAACTCGACCCGGGTTGAAATTTCTCATGTGAACACAGCCTAAGTGCACACGGCGCGGCGCACTTTCGCAGGACATGACATACGTTTTACACAGCGGCTGGCGCTAGAACATGCAGCAGCAGGTTTGTACTCTGGATTTCGTGATTTTTCAAGGGCAATGGCTTCCTTTTTGCTTTGGCTACCTACGCAGTACGATGTACAGACCAGGGAGTCGTATATACAACTCCCTGCCGTACAGACAATACCGAAAAATCCATGAGAAGTATTTTTTGGAGCTGGAGTGGGGTTGTCTAATAAGTGCTAGGGGAACCCTCCTTTGCGGCTGTAGAGTGCTAAAACGTGGCCTGTTAGCCGTGTGTGTGTGTGTGTGTGCGTGTGAAGAAAAAAATGAAAAATGAAAATAGGGATTCACTGACCACAAACTGTCACTTCAATCAGCTGTGTGGTGGATACCGGGCTAACGATTAGTGGCGGTCAATTCATCAGCCTTGCAAGCTATTGAATGGTGTAATCCCACCCTTGTTGCTATGTCTAACATAGCTGTTCGCTATCATCGCTTCCGCGATGGGCATGTCTGAGGTTGTTGTTGTTGTTGTTTGGCTTTATTTAAAGTGGAGTTCCAAAACAGGCCTAAACCTAATGACAATGTGTGTATGTATGTGGGTGCGTGCGTGCGTGCATGTCACAATGAGAAGGAGAGGTACACAGGAATAGGTTGCGCTAGTTTACACGTCATGCGTCTACTTTTCCACCTATCTTTGTCACCACCTCAGTATTATTTATTTTCATAGTGAAGAAGGGTCCTACTAGTGAATGCGAAACGAAAGTTTGATTCGGCTCGTAATCGTTTCGTTGAAAACAGATTTCAGGTTTCGCAAGTCGTCATGCAAATGTGCATGGCAACTACGAATACGGCCGCGGGCGCCGGTAGCTTGGCGTGCGAGTTTTTACACGCACACGTGCATGGATCATGGAATCAAGGGAAAAATGTGTACCTTGCAAAACATGTGTACCTATCAAATAAATGTGACGGATTCGGAGCGTGCCACGAATGAAGAGGCTTCCATTCGTGAAAACGAGTTCTCCGCAGGGACTCTGACGAATCCTCGAACCCAGGTGACGAATCAGCATTCGTTTCGTATCCGTACGCGGGGTGCGAAAGGTCCCTGATGTCCACTAACACCAACATGTTACTTCACCATCAGCTCATGCGATAACATTGCACGACACTGACCGACGGTACTGACGTTCTACAACTAACTGGCTAACAGCTCTAGCACATCTTGAATACGCCATCCAACAGCTTTCCAACTTGGAAGGTTCTAAGTTCTAGAAATACCTAAGGAGGGGAAGGTGAGCGCAACCAAGACCGTGTGTGTGTGTGTGTGTGTGTGTGTGCACGCACGCGCGTGTGCATGCATGCATGCCTGGACATGCACTGATTTCGATAACCATGACCAAGGCTATATTTTTGTTGGGGAGTTACATCAAGAGTGTGACAAACTCCAGCAGTGACCTTTTCCCAAATGATATCCATTCAAGTGCAAGCTGTGGCACCATGGACTTCGCCGCAGATGTTTTTCGCTTTCCTTAATTTGCGGGGCTTTCCTTTTTCTAAGTAGAAGACTCTTCCTGTGCATTTTATCATTATGCTTCCTCTGCTCTGTAGGAAAGGTGCTATGTTCGAAAGCTATTCGGGGTATTCGTTTCACGTGCTCCGTTCCGCCTCTTCGGGAAATATACTTCAATCACGGATGTGATTACTGGATGGAAATGAAAAAAGAGAGGTGCGGCACTAGGTAAGTGTGGTTATAATGGTCTACGTGATGTAATTAACAGGGGGAAATGCTATAAGCAACGTGTCACTGCTCGTAGTCTCCCCGAGTCGAAAGGTCTTGGTCCGAGGAAGCTGAGACGCTCCCTTCCTCCTTTATTCCCAATCGAACTCTCGCACTTCCACCGAAACTGGGTGAGTGCACCCTACTACAGTCCATTCAGTCAATTTCAGAAAAAGATGAGCGCTGGCTCTGGCTAAGTTAGGGACCATCGCAAAAGTTCGCCAAAGCCCCCGAAACGAAGACCGTTAGTTTCGGGCCTGACCCCCCTCCCTCCCCCCTCAAACGAAACGACAGTCACAATATGGGCTTCATTATTTCACTTGGATGCTCACACATAATAATTATTATAATATACTACACAAGCATTGTTGTATCAGTGTGTAACAATGTACAGCACTTTATAAATGCAACGATGATATCACCTTGCAGTGGGTGATCTAAGAACGAGAACAGCTAGAGCTATGCAGTTGTATCCTTTGAGCAATACTTTTTTGAATTGAAGCCCGGTTTGCGATTATCGACACCGACTCCCTCCCCCCCCCCCCCCCCCAAACGTATGCTCTTCGTTTCAGGGGCTTCTGCGAACTTTTGCGATGGTCCCTTAGCTCCCTTGTTTGGTGATTTTCGTGATTTTGTCGTACACTGCGAGGTGCTGGGACATTTGAAACGAAAAAGGGGCCCGAAAAAGTACCTCAAATGGGGTTCGAACCACAAGTGGAGTGGCTATGCAAGTGGAGTGAACGGCTTGGGTTTGCATGGTTTTTCCACAACTTCGGGGAAAACATGGCCAAAATCCTGTTCTTGTTAATTTGGGAGAAATAGACTTCAGAAACAGAATTGGAAAAGAATTCCATGGGGGATAGTCAAAAATTGAGAAAAAAGCTCAAAATTCGACCCATTTATGGCCAAAAGCTAGGATTTCACCATTTTTCATGAATGGACTGTAGAAGGGGATATAATACAGTCAGTATCGCCTATAAGGTTGGCGGCTATAGTAATATACCGGCTATAGTGATCGATTTCTCAAATTCATTTTCAATTGCCATAACTAAGTATACACAGTCATCGTGTATAGTAATAATTGTCTATAGTAATAATATTAGAGATTAAATTCATATTTCAAAAGACCTTTTACATTATATTTGCATCGGGTATAGTGATTGATGTAAATCAAGAGGCGTCAAAGGAGAACAGGGTGTTACTTCTTCGTGAAGAACTTGTCCAGTCTTGTTTGGTGAATTCTGCTTCCACAGTATAAGTAGTTGCCAAATATGCCTCCATCGTGAGGAATTGCTGATGCTGTGTGTCAGGAGCTGTAGGCAGCTATGCAGTGCACCCCGAGTCATTTGACACCCCACTCGCATACATTGCATGCATTATCGGTCATATCAATATATCGCTTTAATATAGTGATAAAATGCTCCAAATCAAACACCAACGCTATAGGTGATGTCAAGAGTACATAATTCCCAAGAGTGTGCAACTGCCTGCACAACCACAATGCTGTGCTGCGACGGCAGAAATTCACATCGCGTGACATGGTTCAAAAGGTTACACTGGCAAACAGTGCAAAGTGATCACAAGAGAGTTGTACCCAAAGCTGGGCTGCGTACAACCCTGTATCCATCATGCACAGAGTGCAAATAATGTGTACGGGTTCATCACGTGATGTGAAGTTCTGCCGTCGCAGACCCCATAGCTGGAGTTGCACACTCTTGGGGGTTATGTACTCTTGGTAATACTAACTGCATGCAACATGTCGCTGAAAGCACCATTTTGTTCTTATAAAAGCACGAATGAGTGAGATTGGCCCACATGTTGTAGTCTTTGGGAACAAGGGCCGATCGCTGCATCGCAGCCTTCTCGGCCCAAAACCAGTCGACTCTCCTTCCAAATCGAACACAGTCGAGTAAGCGGTCACGTGCAGATGTGTCACCTGCTCACTGTCCCTGCAGGCTACAATCATCAGTTGGCAAAGCCCCGACTCTTGCCACGATACCAACTTACAGCCTGTTCCTGTCAGGCTGTGTTTACATGAGGCGTTTCAGCCCGGGTTGAGTTCGACCCGGGTCAGATTTCAATCCGCCATGTACACAAAATGAATGGCACGTTTATATGACGCATTGCGCTTCATCCGGGTTGAAATCGCACAAACGTACTTCTGTGCGTATCTCGCACCAGGTTTGAACAGCACTGCACATGCAAATTTCGCGCGAACGGATTCACGTGACCGTACAGGACTCTAGAAGTGGACTTTTGGCGGCATATCAGTATTTGACCCGGGTCAACTGTCTTCATGTAAACGCTCGCGTATTTTGTCTATCGTACAGACTTTAAACCCGGGCTGAACTCGACCCGGGTTGAAATTTCTCATGTAAACACAGCCTTGGGATCTAGTGGATAATGCCGGCATTGTATTTGCCAATATGAGACTATCCGAGCGTCAGAGCATTATGGAGCATTAGAAAGGCATAAAACGAGCCTCTTGTGAGATTTGAGCTGCATTTCAAGTTTCATAGCGGACAATTTCGGGAAATTCCAGCTTTTTGTCAACAAACGGCTAGTCCTGAGGCAGTACTTGTAGACACTTGTAACATGTCTGCATTTATACCACTGTGTGCGGCATGAGTTGCAAACTCAGAGAGGATTGGTGATGTACCACTGAGAACTACCAAGAGTGCATAACCCCCCAAGAGTGTGCAACTCCACTATGGGTGCTGGCCCGACAGAATTTCAAGTTGACGTCATTTTGATGATGCAATGCGCACTGTACACGGATTATCAGACGAATCCGGAACCTGTGGTTGACCGAAGCCGATCGATCCTGTACAAATTAATGCAAAGAAAAACGTGTGATGCGTTGACACCCGTACACATGTTGTAAATCACTGGTGCAAGGAGCATTGCGTCATAAATAATGACGTCAACTTGAAATTCTGTCGGGACAGCAGGGTATGTGGGAGTTGCACACTCTGGAGGGTTATGTACTCTTGGTACTACTAAAAGTAGAATAGAAATAAATGAAATACTGGGCTCTTTTTGCGAGCTTCATTCTTATTCATAACTTGTGGAGCGGTTTTATAGGGTTTCGCCAGCTGTTGAAAACGGAAAATCGTACAGATGAAAGAGTACGGGAGGCAAAAAAGACGTACACACTTCTGAAATGCGTAGCTTTTTATGGTACCCTTGCTAAAGGACATGGGTTAAAGTAACACACAATTTGGCATTGTACTCATGACTGTGCATGCACCGTGTCTATGCTCTCTCCCTCTCTCTCTCTCTCTCTCTCTTTCTCTCTCTCTCTCTCTCTCTCTCTCTCTCTCTCTCTTTCTATAATTTCCCCATATGAGTTCCTATCAGTTGCTGTGAACACCTTGAGTGGAGAGCGCTTGCTCGAGCGTTGAACCGGGTTCTTAATCCACCATACCCAGTTCGCAAGGCTGGGCGGGGTTGTGAGCAGGCTTTCATTTCATCTTTTCTTATTATTTCTTATTATTTCTGCTTTTCATCTCATTACAAAAATTCTGCGCTTTTTCTCCATCTGCGCATAAAATCTAGACTGACAACCTGCTTGTTAAATCATGCACCTGCTTTCAGGCGTAAAAACCTTGTTGTCGAGGTCTCAGTCCTCATTTGTTAGACTTACCTGTCTTTATAAATGTAACTTACTCTCTCTCTCTCTCTCTCTTTCTCTCTCTCTCTCTTCCCCTGCAGTTAGAGGCATATCAAGAATTGGTTCTGATGCAGCTTCATAATGCATGTATTCCCTCTCCCCTTTCACCGTTTCAGAACATCGCCTTTATTCTGCTCACGCTGAGTTGCAAAACTTTCATTGCAGAATAATCTGATTTCTATTTCGGTTTTCCTTGTTTGCATCTTATTCAGTAGATTCCTTCATTTATTCAATTACTTCGAAGCCAAGTAGTTGCAAAGGAAGTCCTAGAAGATGGCTCCACCCTTTCATCCATTCACGATGTATTTCCTTGCACCGTTCCAGAAGCTTCTATTCGCTCTGCATTTGTCTAGTTCAACACCCTTCTTTTGCAGAAAATATCTGATTTCTATTAAAGGTTAGTGCATGGCAGGGAGGGCCTTATGGCTTGTTAGTGCCCGACAGGTTAGCATGAGGGCCGCAGGCCCGAGGGCACAAACAAGCCATAAGGCCCTCCTTGCCATGCACTAGCTATTTTAGAACGAGGTTACATTCGTTATCTCACTTGCATTATGCTTGTGTACCCTTCTATTGGGTGGTTTCGTGCGTTTACACGATCAAGGCTGATCCGAGGTGGTCTCCGTTTGTATCGTTTCCGCGCGTCTGCAAGGGAGCAAAGGATCCGCAAAAGTTCGTCATGTGCCAAGTGTTGTCGTGGAAGCACCAATCACACTCAAGCAATAGTTGAAAACAGGCCACAAAACAATACTCGTCACATGACGACAAAATTAATAGAAAAACAATTTTTCTGATTGTCAGATCCGTGTAAACGGCCGAAAACGAAACACACGTGACGGAAAACGAAACACACGTGACGGAAAACGAGGCCAGCTTACTTTGACTGTTTACACACCCAAATTTATCCGGCAGAACATTTCCGTTTTCAAATTCTTCCACCTTGGCCAGCGTTTCGGTTTTCTTCCGTTTTGGTGTACAACTTTTACGTTTTGCTCCTCATACCGTGTAAATGAACCATGCATCCGAACGGATTTTGTTGCGTTTTCACCCCAGCGTTGTCGTGTAAACGCAGCCTTAAACTAATCCAAGGCCCTCGACACGTCAGCAAGAGTAGCAAGATTACGATTGAGCGGGCTTTAAACTCTGACAAGGCCCTTGGCAGGAACATCGCTGATTGGTCGTTTCCTTGGTTGTTGATTTTTTTGCTGATGGTAAAATACCAATGATCAAGTCAAAGGAAAAAGAAGTTAAACTGGAGTGCTGCTGCCCGATAGCGGACTGAAAACTACTAGTACAGTAGTAGGATCAAGAGTACATATCCCCCCAGAGTGTGCAACACATGGCTGGCTATCGCCCACATCACCATTTCATTGGCTAGTGCCACGTGATTGTGAATAAATAAATAAACTCCACTATGGGTGCTGTCCCGACAGAATTTCAAGTTGACGTCATTTTGATGATGCAATGCGCACTGTACACGGGTTATCAGACGAATCCGGAACCTGTGGTTGACCGAAGCCAATCGATCCTGTACAAATTATTGCAAAGAAAAACGTGTGATGCGTTGACACCCGTACACATGTTGTAAATCACTGGTGCAAGGAGCATTGCGTCATAAATACCGTAAAGTACCGTTGATCCGCCCCCTCTCTAATTCCCGCCCCCTGTCGATTTTCTCCTTGTGAAGCGATACGTATACAACGAAATACGATGTTGAACCGACGCATGCACTGCTGTACACAATACTTGCCAATCCAGGATCAAAATGTGCACAATTCAGCAGAGTCTGATCCTCTACGTTGTTGTACATCGTACTGCACTTGACAGCCTTGATCTAATTCCCGCCCCCTGCCGAAAACCCAGCTGGGAAGCGACATGGCGTGGGGGCGGATCAACGGTACTTTACGGTAATGACGTCAACTTGAAATTCTGTCGGGACAACAGGGTATGTGGGAGTTGCACACTCTGGGGGGTTATGTACTCTTGGTAGGATGAAAAGAGCACAGACGAAACCAATACAGACAAAACCAGAGGCAAATGGTATCAAATGCGAATACCCGCCTCAGCAACCGCCAAGGTGGGAGGTGAGTCCAACTGCACCGGCCGAAGATTCCGGGATCCGCGCAAACACATCACGCTGGACCGGAGTAGGGCAAAACTCAATTTGCATCGAACCCAAGACATAACACAGCTGTATGCTTCTCCAGTCTTCGCGGCTTGAAGAGAAGCTATCCGCTTGTAGAGCGACTCCGCGTGTTTGCCCAAACCACCAGTGGTAGAGAATATGGCCGGAACAAACGACGAATGCTCTATGTCGCGGACACGTTGCTTGTAGCAGCGCCGCTTCTTCTTCTCGTGCTTGGTGTAGCAGGAAGCAATGGAGGTGGCGCGGTTTGAGGTCGCATGAGGATTGAAAACCCTCACATCGATGAAGGTGCGCTCAAACCAGCCACCCCAGATGCCACTTGCCGCAACGTCGAGACGGGCCTGCTCGGTCTGGATAGCGGTGTGATACCGGAACTGCTCCCCAGTGACCGGCTGCAGGTGGGGCTCCACGGAGACATTGTGAGCCACTCGCTTCAGCATGTGGGCAGTGAGGTCACGCACCTCATTGTGCCGCACCGACGGAAACCCCCTGTGGGGCAAGACAAAGCGTGAGCGACTGAAAATGTGGCTCCACAGCTGCAAGATGATGGCAGTCGCTGTGGAAGCCAGCCGTAGCGCAAGTGAATCCCATCGCGGAACTCACCCTTGGCGAGGGTTAAGCCATGCCGCTTCAAGGGTCGACAGGTCAGCCAGGAAGAAGCTCCCTTCTCCGACGCTAGCGCAATGACCCGCTGCAACTCAGTATCCACAGATGAGGAAAGAAGCACAGCATCAGCCCGAACCGAGGCGTCAACTGTGTTCTTCGCTTGCTTCTTGGCAACACGTACATCGTCAATGGCGGTACCTAATTCCATATCTTGGACCAAGATACGGCTTGTCAGGGGCACGGTAGTTTCCTGGACAACGAGACAGACCTTGTTCTAAGGGGGCGTTCGTTTTTGATCTACAGGTTTGGCTAGAAACTACTTCTTTCGGTAGAGGTGTTCGTTTTTTGAAAAAAAATCTACTCAAAAGGGTAGATTCGACTTTCCTCTACCGGCTCTCCCGGGAAAAAGTTGGTAGAATCCGGTAGAAGTTGGTAGAGCTACGGGATTTCGGAGATCAAGGATTTGTACACAACTCCATACAGAGGAGAAACATTTCACGTACATATCGTCACACAATCGTGTAAACTACTCAATCCGGTAGAATAACGTTCGTGCACTTGCCTCTACCATCTACCTCTATCGGTAGAGTGACTCTACTCTACTCTACCAGGTAGCTAAAAACGAACGCAGCCTAATTGGTCTAAAAACAATCAGCAGAATCAGCGAAGCGGACATTGGACGTAGTAATCGACAAGAATAAAATATGGATAATAAAATTTCCGAACAAGTTAATTAGTCTTCTAGAGACAATCATCAGGGAAATACGTGTCATTAATGAAATCTACCAATATGCAACACTGCAGTCATGTGTTGTAGGGGTGTGCGGATAATGCTCGAAAAAGTGACAGATTCTGCTCGAAAAGCAGTGAAATTGGCAGAACCATACAAACCTTATGGCGGGCCTCGAATTCTGCTCCATTTCTTTATCCACATACCAAACATGCATGAAACTTACCGGAAAAGTACCGAATTCTGCCAATTTTTCTGCCGGCATTATCCGCATTTGCCTAATGTGTAGTATGTTGGATCTTGGTTTTTCCATTATTATTCGGTATCCTTTTATTTATAGTGGAGAAACCAAAACAGGCAGATGCCTAATAACAATGGACCCATTATTTGCCATGGCGACCCCCTAAATACTTCATTTCGTGTACGGGAAATGCGTCGTGTCGCGAAAAAGTTGATCTCAGCTCAACTATAGGCCTGTGGGAATGCCCTATAAAAATTTAATAAAGAGTCGGTGTGGAGAAAGCAATTTTATGAGTGCAATAAAGAGTATAATAGATGCAGACATGGCCAGACAACAACGAGTTAATGGAATTTTAGAGGATTTTTTTTAAAGGATACAATTCCATTATAGCCGTTTCATACTCGCGTCTTTCTGTGACGTCGTTTTCAGCCAAAACGTCGACTTGCTGCACAAGTCGATTCACATACACATCGAACACATCGTTTTGCCAACAATCAGCAACATTTTTAGCAGTCCATGGGCAAAAAAAATAACGGCATGCGAGTAGATTCAAAATAAAAAAATCTTGGGCAGTTCTGTAGTTTCCACACCATGTACAGCCAGCCTCGAGGAAGACCAAGCAGTTCTCAGTTTTAGTTTTGTGGTCAACATTTTTTCGCTTTTGTGGGTGAAGAATATTACGCCCTGCGATGGAAGCACGTGTGCTTCGGCTCTTCCTTTTTCTTTTGTGGCGCGGCCTTGGGCAATTGCTTCCCGATCGACATTGGAAGCGTAAATCTGGCGCCAAATCCGCAACAGGCAAGCCTCGGCCTCATTATCAAACGTTTTCGTCATGGTGAAGGTGAAGGTACGAACAAAGGCACCGGTATGAAAAGAAAAGAACGGAACCTCAATGTCAAAGTCGAAGAGAACGGAACGGAAGAAGAGAATTCTTTTGACAGATGCAGCTAGCAGGTTGCATGCTCACTTTAAATTTCCCCGCCAAGATCTCTGCGCATGCGGTTAGGCCAGACAAGAGTTCAAGACGACAAAAAAGACGAAGACGTGGCCGAAGACTCTGCCCATAGGGCCGCGTCTGCGTTTTGAAGTCTTCAGCTCACGTTTTGGGGATTCCCCGGGGATCGCCTAGGCAACGAAGACGCGAATAAAGACGTGAGTGTGAAACGCCTATAAACTCGTTGTTGTCTGGCCATGTCTGCATCTATTATACTCTTTATTGCACTAAAAAAAAAAATAATAATAATAATAATAACTATTTCGCGTATGGGAAAGTCTTCGCGCGATGACTTTCCCGTACGCGAAATGAAGTATGAATCTGCGGTGATTTTACCGTTTCACGAAGGAACGTTTTGTTGCGTATTGCTGGCCGTGATTATGATGCGAAGGACTACTAGTACGGGGGCCAGGGTTGAGAAATGTGAAGTTTCGTTTCCACTGAGAGCGCACAACAAAATATGTACTTTATCTTGTAGCCCTAGTCGTGTAGAGTCGCCTGATATATTTTTCACCCCTGGAATCGAGATGGAACAGTGTGGAATTGGTACTTGAAAGTTTCCCATGGGTTGCCATAGCAACTGCATAGCAACAGTATGGCAACAGCGTGTTTTTCATGTTTTTTTCTTCCACAGAAGGTCCAAATTTGTTGAGGGGTACATAATATGTATGTATTCGTGTCAACTGGCACTGCTACTAGTAAAACATACATGTACATGGAGTATCATGTACATCGTGCACTCTATTGTATCAATGCGAATAGTCATAAATATAGAGTCATGTACATGTACATGTACTACAGCATTGTATACAGTACAGTTATCATATCAGAATACAGTGTACTGGTATGAAGGAAGCAACTGACTATTTCACCACACGCAGAGATAAAGCATACTTTATTCCGCAGGGTACTTGTACAATCATGACTTCCAGCACGGGAAGTCAGTCATAAGTACAAACAGTACAAAACATGTACATGCACATTGGTTACGATTCCAGCAGTCATGAGAATGAAAGTAGACAGAAGGCCAGTTTGGATGGCTCACAAGAACATGACATATATATTTCATCGATAATAATGTGTACAAGAGCATGGACATAACAGATGCTGTCATCAAGTTTGACTTCAAGTCGACTCCGGATAGTCGAATATCATTGTAAATACACGACTATTAATATAAGTATAGAAGGCTGTCGTACGATATGCTTCACGTATTAATTATCTGCGAGAATCTTCAACTATCTTGCACAAGGACTGGCAAGATTGTTTACGGCAGTGAGGAGAAAGATATCATCAAGTGTCATCACTCAAGGCATTGTCTCTATTCTGGCAGCTTTCTGCACAGCCACACACATCCGTGCAGTGCAAGGACTGGGCTTTGCAGGAGCAGCGACCTCCACTGCAACCGGTCTTGCAACTGCACTTGACGAACTCAAGGAGGGCCTTGGGAGCAGGCTCCAAGGACAACCAGTCAACTTGGAGCTTGCCATCCACTAGCTTCCAGCCTTGGCCATCGCTGAATGGAGGAGGGATGTCCGGCTGGGGCTCCAGCGCCCGTCTCCACACAGCAGCTTGATAGTTTGCTCTGGCAATGTGCTTTAGCAAAGCATCTCTGCATGGCGGCAAGCGGCTGGAGTCTTTCGATGTTTCTGCGCTGGAGAAAAGCTGATACCGTGCATCGTTGATGTCGGCAACACCACATTCGTACAGCAAGCAGGTAAACTGCTCAATGGGCGGTACGTGACTGGACGAGATTTTGAAGGTTTGACCCAGGGAGGACATAGCAGCACGAGCACGAGATCCCTTCTCACCATCAGCACGTATCAGACTGAAAGCTGCTGCCTTGCCACGGCCATGGAATGCACTGACTGTATCACATCCAGTGAAAGCATGCATGCCCAACAGAGCACTGCAAGTGCAAGCCGACTGTTCAAGCTGACTTCCAATGGCCTTCATGTCAAGTAACCTCACATTACTCCTTGAGCCAGTGAGGAAGTACAGATTCGCTTGCTCCGGAAATGATGCACTAAGGCAGCATGCAAGAACAGCTACATCAGTATCTGGTGACTTGATGGTGATCGATGTGTAGCCATTGTCAGCAGCATGCTTCCCATGCAGCAAGAGCCGAGTATCAGCTTCCTCATGTGTGCACTTCAGCTCAATGCAATCTGCCTTGATCATTCCAGAACCAGCAGTTGATGAAAGCTTGGTACATAGATCTCCAGCCGTGACAAAGAGCTCTCTCCCACAAAGATCAGCTGCATAGGTGCTAATGCACCATTCTGCCATGAAGAAAGAGATGAGCTCTGTCTTGTTCTGGCTAACACTGAGGAACTTTGACCATTGTGCTGGGGTCTGCTGCAAGCCACTGGATATGTGCTGCCGTACCTGCTCTCTGGTCGCAGCTCTGCGGTCGCGCTCAATGTTCTTGATGGACAGGTCTGGGTACGAGTCAACCACAAAATCGACACGCTTGTACTGGCGGAAGTTGTGGGAGAGACTTTTGAATATGAATGATGCCAACTCTGAAAACGTTGCGGGTATAGACTTCTGGCTCAGTGCTTGCAACATGGCCATTGCATCAACAATGAGGGCACTGGACTCGGCGGGAGCAGTTTCAGGCAAACTTGCAGACGGAGACACCTTCTCAAGTAACTGAAGCAGGGCGGACTTGTTCGTCTTCGCCAAAGTGCCATCTGGCGTACACAGAGACAGTGGAGCTGAGCCAAGTGGGTAGGACAGAACTTGTCGTACATCCATATGCCGGCTCTGGGCTATTACAGCCATCTTACTGAAGAGGGCACAGTCAGCACGCAGGACCGGAATCGATTTGCTTTGACTTGACGCCTTCTGCTTTTGTATGGCAAAGGTCTTCAACTTCAGCTTTGGCAGGGGGTCAAGGAACTTCTTGTTCTGCAGCACAAGCCTTTCTTCAACGAAGTTGCGGAAGGCTGCCTCGCCACGCACTTCAGCCTCAAATAGATCCTGCTTTGCATCGTTTGAGCACGAAAGGCCTGATGAAAGCCCCACCAGGTCCTCACTGCTTCCTGCTGGTGTGGTGGAGAAGGGATTCACCCAGCCACAAACAGTTGACTCGATTTGCTGAACGTCTGCTTCATCTCTGGCCATTCGCGTCTGTTGGCATTCTGTGTGAAGAGCTTCACCTTGCTGGGTGCTCTCATCTAACCCGCAGTGCTCCATACAGACATCCGAGATGCGCGCACGGTCGTGTGACGTGACAATCCAACGCTGAACTGCCGATGGTGATCTGCTGATGCCAACAATGCCACCAGAGGTCTTCGAGGACCGGTTGATCGTTTGCTCAATTGCCATATCCGAGGCCACCTGCGCAAAGGCATTGTTCCCACGTTGGACAGCAAATCCACCATCTTCCAGGTACTTTGCGGCATCAGGATGGGTTTCTGGTAGCTTCAGCATTTGCAGCCAGTAGTAGGCCATGAAACGGGAATAATTGTGCCGGTCGTAGGCGAAGCACCAGGGAAGTATGGCCCTGATACAAGACATGTGCAATTGCCAATTGGCAGTGCGTACTGAGCGGATGAAATCCAGCAATAGCGACACCATAGAGAGATAGCTGGACCAGTATTTGAACATAGGAGATGCGTCGGATTGCTGCGAGCAAAACTCTGCATACATCTTGTGCAGGGTCTTCACTTCAGAAGAATCCACTAGCCGGCTAACGTTGTCGTCTGAGATGTGGTTCCGCAACTCCACGATGCCGTCCACAACGTTCTGTGACATGACTTTGGCCAAGTCAGCATCTGCAGTCGAATCGATAAATGAGCGCCATCGAAGGCGCTCCATGGCTTCTGCAACGCACTTATGGAACCGAACACCACGGTTGTAGTGCTTCCCTGCCAATGCCAAGGAAGCAGTCGCAGAGCCGGACACTTGTGCTTCGACGAGGAGGTCTAGCAGGCCAGCATCCGTGAAGCGCTTTCCGATAATAGCCAGGAGCGTCATGGTGATGTGGAAGCTGCCCATTCGGAGAACCACAGAGCGGAATTCTTGGGGTCTCTGCAACACGATGTCGACAGCCTTGGCATAAATTGCTTGATCCAGAACTACCATCGTGAATGGAAGATCAGCCTGCCTTGCCATGGTAATGGAGCGGCATAGTAAGGTATAGACAGTGAGGTTCTCCGTTGGCGATGCATTGATCACCGGACAGTAACCAATCTCCGACTTAGAAGGCACATTGTTCTTCGTCGCGAGAGAATTGAATGCTGTCCACGCGGGTATGCTCTGAGACTTGCCATCAGCTGCAGCTCCAATCTCAATGACTGCACGAGGCTTGCTGATCTGTCCATCTGGGCAGAACCGGGAGAGCTTCCAGACAAAGTCCATCAATGCAGCACCAGAGCGGGTGTCAGCAGCATAGGCGTATGATGATTCAGGCAGGCTGGTGGGAGGTGGATTTTGTCTTGCAGGCATTGCAAACACAGGCTGAATCTCCGGGACCATTGCCAATGAGCGCTTTCGCTTCGACGTTGACAGCGTAGGCAGAGAGATGGAAGTCGCTTCACTTGCTACCGATTCATCCTGCAGAGAAGGCTGTACAACGATACCATTTGTACAGTGCGTAGTCGCAAGTCCGCTCAGTGTTTCCTCGCAAAGGTCATTGTTATCCCACACGAAATGGTACGGCTTGCGAGTGTCGATGGCGGCAGGCAAGAAAGACTGATCGTGCTGATGGCGTGTAAAAGACTCTGCCAAGCAAGTCTCCAGCTCCAGTACCTGGCTGTAGCTACAGCAATAGCCAAGACGATTCAACATGGTAACCATCTGCTTACTGCGGCACAGGTGATGGATTGCCATGCCCAGCACAATGTGTTTCGGAGTGCGGTAACCAGTGCCGCAAAACATAAGATCCTGGCAGATGGCATGGATGCGGCGTTGCAGAACACTCTCAAGAGACGGCAAGCGGCACGTCGAGAATTCGGCATCCTTGTCCAGGGTCCATGCAAGAAAATTAAAGAGCTTGTCAGGAATCAATCGCGCGCTATCCTCAGGAGACAGCTGTGCACCGCTCAGGTCTTGCTTGGTGGACTTGACATGGTGCTCGATGGATTGGCGGAGGATGTTTGCTGCATGATATAAGACTCTCCATTCCTCACACTCATTGGTCCAGACATGCCTACTCTCCACTTTGGCAGACTCATCCTCAGACTCATCCTCAGACTCATCCCCAGACTCACTGCAATAAGGGTCGGCGGGCACTAGGGGTTCATCTTCTGCAACTTCCTCCTTCAGCAGTGCAAACTGTCTGATCAAGTTGTCAGTCGAGCTAACAGCATACAACAATTCAGGGGCGTTGCAGCGAGCTGGCCTGACAAACCTAACAACGCCATCAAACTCTTTCAAAATGATGCTCTTCAGTTTTCGATTTCTGACCTGAGTGCAGAAGTTGCCACTTTCCTTGTTACAGCAGGTCTGGAAGATGGACTGGAGATCAGAAGAGGTCAGCAGTGCAGAATTGTCAAACAATTCTTGACGCACGACCTCAAGAAACTGGGCAACTACTTGTTCCTCCGAAGGAGCCTGTCCACCAATTCCCTGAGGGTCGTCACCAGGATCCTCGACCTCCAATAGTCTTGTGTACTCTCGGAAGCAGTGCCGATGGTAGTGAACTTCACGTGCTATGAGGCAAGACAGAGAACCAATAGCTATTACAATAGCCTCGTCTTTCCGCAACTTAGCTGCGTCTAGCACTTTCTGGGCAGCGTTGTGTGACTGGCACTGCGAAGTTTTCTGATACTTGTGCTTCTTTCCCAGCTGAAATTTCTGACAGAATATGCACTCCTTTCGCCCTGGCTCTACAACTGGTACAGATAGACTTTGCCGAGTTGTCCGCTGGGGACAGTCTGCCTGTGACATCGACTTTCCAGAACCTCACCACCCGAAAACAAACTACTTACTAGTATGCGTGAGAGTACAAAAGGGCAAAAACGGAGAAGAAGCGCAGTAGTAGTACGTGAATCGACACATCCGAGTTCACTTTTGAAACTTGACACTCCACGTGGACCGCGCTGAGCACGTGAGGTGCGAGACTAGACTCTGTACGCGTGTTTCGCGCAGCGCAGACTATGCTCAGTTCGCCGTACAATGGACGGGACAGTCCCGTGAGGAAAACTTACCGTTGCGTGACTGCTCGCGCGGAGAAGAAACTCAGCGCAAGCTACAAGCGGCAATGGCTGAACAGGTGCGAGAAAAGTAACTCGCATGTCGCGTCGCAGAAAGTTGTATTGTGAATCGGCCTTAAAGGCCGATTCACAATACAACTTTCTGCGACGCGACATGCGACTTGCGACACATGCGACGAGCTGCGACAGCGACACACGGTTCACAATATTTTTCATGTTTGCGACATCCTCATGCACAAGTAGTACTATGCACGTGCACTGCACGTGCACCCAGGGTCGAAACTGTACTCCATTTGTGTATGTCGCGTGTCGCATGTCGCAAAAGTTGAACTTTCTTCAACTTCTGCGACAGGTGCATTGCGACAGCTTGCGACAGGTTGCGACAGCTCGCGACAGGCAGTTTCTTGTCGCAACTGTCGCAAATCGCGTGTCGCGTCGCAGAAAGTTGTATTGTGAATCGGGCTTAAAGCGGGATTCACAGAAGCTTTTTTGCGATGCGACACGCGATGCGACAGGCGCGAACCCGGGAAAACCCCAAATCGCAGCCATGTCGCACCCCACGCAACTGACGCAACTGGGCCATCGCATGCCATCGCAGAAGTTGAGCTTGGCTCAACTTTTGCGATGCGATGCGATGCGACAATCGATTTGGTGTACGATTTTGACCTTTTCTACAGCAAAGTTGTACGAAGGTGCAAGAGTTGCCTATAAATTTTTACAAGTTGTGTCAAACCGCGCGAATATCATGGTGACGTACCCAAATCAGCAAAACTTTGTCGCATCGCTGACTTCTTCTGTGAATGGTATTTCGCGAGTTCGCATCGCACGCATCCATCGCAGATCGCGTCGCATCGCGTGTTGCATCGCAGAAAAGCTTCTGTGAATCCCGTTATTAAAGGCCGATTCACAATACAACTTTCTGCGAGGCGACACGCGATTTGCGACAGTTGCGACAAGAAATTGCCTGTCGCGAGCTGCCGCAAGCTGTCGCAAGCTGTCGCAATGCACCTGTCGCAGAAGTTGAAGAAAGTTCAACTTTTGCGACGTGCGACATGCGACATACACAAATGGAGTACAGTTTCGACCCACGGTGCACGTGCAGTGTACGTGCAGTGCACGTGCATAGTACTTCTTGTGCATGAGGATGGCGAAAGGCTAAAGGGACAAGCCCAACTATTTTTGCGGATTTTCTGTCATAAAAAATAAACGTCACAGGCTGCTCTTCGTAGGTGTCCGCGTCCCAGCGGTCCGGGCAAGCGACCGCACCTCAGTGGGACACTTGGCCGTGGCTTTTGTACTGCAATCTGTGGGAGAGCCTTTCCAGGGGTAGTACACACCTGGCCTGGGTACCAGGTATGGACGAATCCCTGGTACATGGTGTTGATCCTTTTTTGTTCCTTTCCTTTTTATTTGTTTTTGCTGAGAAAGAAACGTTGCTGTTTCTGTTCCCGCCAGCGCCTTTGCTCTAGTAAAACATTGCTGGCTGATAAATGGTCATTGCTCGTGATGCCAAAGGTGAAGGGAATCTGGGTTTCTTGCCATTTGCAACTCCCTGTCTCTGAAAATGTAGCTTGTACAGTAGCTCCGAGTATGTTAGTTTTTCGACGTGCCAGACCTATTGGTATGAGCTGCAGAGATGAGGAGCAACGAAGGCGTTGGATTAATGCGTTGGATTGATGCCAATAATGGTGTTTATGGCCGGACAACGCCAGCGGTTTTCACTTGTCAGGAGGACAGTCAAGTTGGAGCAGGCAGATGACGGATTATTAATTTTGGCGCATTTTTTTGCAGAGTGGGTGGCTTGCCGAAGAGAATCATCTCAGTACCTCATGGTTACTAGTATCTGACAAATGCCTCTTATTGCTAGTCTGCATTAGAGCATAGCAGAATTGGTCATGTCACAAGTACTAGTAGTGTCAAGACTTGATGTGCTACGATTGTACTCAGATCATGTGGCAACTTCACGGTAATTCGTCCTGCCACTTTACGCTCTCCCGGAATTCCCTGCAGAAGTCACGTGCCTGTGCAGGGGACAACGTGTTTGCATTGCTTACTGATGCAAGCGGATGGAGTGCAGAGCAGATAAGAAGACATAATCTGGCTATTCAAATAGCTTCGGCTGCTATTAATTGGCTGGACTCCTGGAAACGTGGGCAAGAATCTAAACCAGTCCACGGAAACGATGTGACGCCACACAGGAAGCTAAATGGCAAACCAATCAAGTTCTTTGGTAATGAAACCTTTCACCAACGTTGTCCGGTTTCATGCCTAGTGTCACTCACACAAGACCAATGGATGCCACATGTACCTAAAAGATACGCTGTTGATCAACCACAACTCCAATACCACTGAGCAGCGTCTTCTATACAGATCCAATTAGATATTGAAGTATATGAGTCGAAGTTGCTGGTATAGTCTCTCCTAATGACCGCGTATTTGGCATAATTTTCTCTATACTGCACTCTAGAGCTACTTACCTTTTCCGACATTGAACTCAGGCAGTGACCACTCGCCCACAGAATGAGCCAATTGACACAGACACCAAGTACCATGTGCATTCGTCGCAAGAGAGACACGCAAGTTTGCAAGTGCAGTGGATGTACACCCACTGATTTTCTCTTATGCCAACGATATCAGACATGACCTGAGTGAAACATATCAAGACTAGCACAGCATTACTGCCCAATTCCGTAATTATAATTATTGCGATGCCTTGTGAAAGGATTCTCAATGCACACCTGGTCTACGCCACACGGAATACATCGGATGATAATGACCAAGACAGCTGCCTATGTCTTTCTCTTTCCCTCTCTCTCTCTCTCTCTCTCTCTCTCTCTCTCTCTCTCTCTCTCTCTCTCTCTCTCTCTCTCTCTCTCTCTCTCTCTATCTTCATCTATATCTATCTATCTATCCAATCTGGGGACAGAACTGTTTCGTCCTTTGTGGACTCATTAGCACAGCACAGAGAAATGAGGCCGAACCTGATTGCAATGAAAAATAAATTCCAAAGCCATATTTAAACCAGGGCCGAATATACTGTGCCAAAAATATCTCTCTATCTATCTCTATCTCTTTATCTCCTTGAGGGCACACTGGGTCCCCTGTTTTCGCAATTCTCCACCTATCAACTCCCTTCTGTGTTTGTGTGTGTGTGTGCGTGCACGGGTGCAGGGTATATGCGCACATATCTTTCCTTCTCTTCCTGTCTTTACCTGGTTTGTGAATCGGCTTTTTAATCATATTTTTTTTCGGCTCACTGTTTTATGAGTTCACCTCATTATTGCACACAGGCAAGCAGTCAGGCAGCATTACAACAAATCAGCTTTGCTTCACTCCTGTACAGTAGTGTCTACTACACTCTGCTTTCGCCGCATTCGACAACTCTCAGCACTCTAGATCTGTGTGCATTATGCTGCTACCTACTTGTATTATACTACTTCAGTATTAGAAATCCAACGAACGAAATCTCTCGTATCTGTGTGTCTCCACATGTTTCTCTGTCTGTCTGTCTCTCTATTCTATTAATATATCTATCTGTCTGCCTCTCTCTCTCTCTCTGTGTCTATGTGTCTCTGTCTGTGTCTTGGTTTTTCTGTATGCCTGTCTTTGTCATTCTCTAGCTGTCTGCCTATCTCGTTCTGTCCGTGTGCCTGTCCCTATCTGTCTGTCTGTCCATCTGTCTGTCTGTCTGTCTTCCTTTCTGTTTCTCTGTCTCCATCTGTCTGTCTCTGTTTTTCTGTCTGCTTCTCTTCTTCAGTCTTTCTCTGTGTGTCTCTCTTTGTCCCTCACTCGGTCACTGTTCTCTGTCTCTTTCTTTCTCAGTTTTCTCTCTCTGTTTTTGTGTGTGTGTGTGTGTGTGCGTGTGCGCGTGTCTCTCTCTCTCTTCTCTTCTTCTCTCTCCCCCCCCCCCTCTCTCTCTCTCTCTCTGTGTTTCTCTGAATCTTCGTCACGGCCTTTCTGTCTGCCTATCTGTGTTTGTCTGTGTAACTCTCCAGCTGTCTCCCTGTCTTGGTCTGTCTCTGCTTGTCTCTCTCTGCTTGTCTCTCTATGTTTGTCTGTCTTCTTGGCCCTGTACTTATGTCGCTGTTTCTCCGTTTGCTTCTCTTCTGTCTCTCTCTCAGTCTCTGTGTCTTCTTCCTTCTCGATCTGCCTCTCCCTTTCTTAGTTTTTTTCTCACTGTCTCTCCCTAAGGACCCTCTGTCTCTGGCTCCCTGAGTCTTTGTGTCTGTCTCTCCTTTTGTCATTCATTATGTGCGTCCCTCTGTTTCTGTCTCGGTCTTTCTGTGTCTGATTGTCTGTATCTGTCTGTTTTCTCCTCAGTCTGTGCTTTGTCTCTTTCTCTCTGAGTCTGTGTCTCTGTCGCTCTTTATGCGCAGCATCCCTCCGTTTCTGTCTTTCTGTGTCTGTCTGTCTGTCTCTATCTCTCTACCAGCCGCTGTTCTACACATAATGAAATTGTGTGGCACCGCGCACGTGGCTATGCGTGGGACATTCACACGCACACACACACACACATCCGTACGCTCGATCATACAAGTACATGTAGTAGTGAAGAATTCACCTCAGACACATTATTAAAACGTATCTCTCTTTCTCTCTCTCTCTCTCTCTCTCTCTCTCTCTCTCTCTCTCTCTCTCTCTCTCTCTCTCTATGCCTGCCACTGTGCTGCATATACAGTTAGTGAAATTGAATGGCACAGAACACGTACATGACTGTATATTTACGCACACATGGGGCATTCACGGATGCACCCACACACACCATGTATACGCCCGTCGCAAGAGAAGCACCAAATCTGCAAATGCACACCCACACACACACACTTGTACGCTCGATCATACAAGTACACACACACACACACTCATACGCTCGATCATACAAGTACAATGTAGATTATGTAGTAGTGAAGAATTCACATCAGAGACATTAAAACGTCTCTCTCCCTCTCGCTCTCTCTCTCTATGCCTGCCACTGTGCTGCATAATATTATACAGATAGCGAAATTGGTGTGGCATATAACATATACATGACTGTATATTTACCCACGGGCCAAGCGTGGGACATTCACGGATGCACACACACACACACACACCACACCACACACATGGCCTGCAGCAAATAACATTTCATAGCTACAAGACCTTCAAAGAAAGTCATGGTGTCAAGAAGATAGACACGTACAAGGATAATTGTAAAGTATAAATTATATTATACATGTACATGTAGCAGGGATATTCTCAGAGAGTCAAACTACCGGATGAAATGGCAAACGAAAGTCTCAACTTCAGAGAGTAGAGTAGAGAGTAGAGTGGGTGGGTGTGCAGACCAGCGAAGGTCATAACAAATTGATAATAACGTGTAACCAATGCCGGCAATGGATAATGTGTGAGCGACCAAAGAGGCGTACATAGCATTACCTGTACCACCATAAACACACCTTGACCTTGCCCATTGCGTAGCAATGATACCGCATTGTTATTTCTCCAGTCCACGACAGAATGACTGATGGCGTTTCAGGTCGCCGCTTCGACGGAACATGCGGCCGCAGGCGCAACCGTAGCCAGCAGCAGAGGGTGCCTTGTGTGGTCGATGGGCAATGGCACGCCACTCCGGATGGTTCTGGGCTGCATCGTACCATCCACATGTTGGTACCGGTGGCTCAACCGGCTCAAAGTCATGCATAACAACGTCCCTCCACCTCTTGCGTGGATCACGCGCGGGGCGCGGGGCAGGCAGTTCACCGAAGAGAACACACTTCGGCAACCGGTGATCTTCCCTCCGTGCCACGTGTCCAAGCCAGCGCAAACGTCATTCCCGTATGATGTGACCAATGTCCTCAGGCACTCCAAGGGCCTTTGCAAGGGCTGAGGACGTTGCGTGGGTCTCCCATTGCTGCCGTCGCGACACTCCAACGATAGATCTGACACATTGATGGTGGAAAAGGTTGAGGTGTCGTAGGTCCGGAGCCTTCGTTGTCCAGGTTGAGGCGCCGTACAGGAGGGTAGAGAGCACCACGGCAACATACACGCGACGACGACACTGCAAACTCAGTGACCGGTTCTCGGATACGGCTTGCTTCAATTGCAAGGAACTAAATACGGCAAGCAAATCGAGGGACATTAGGTGCAAACCTCGTTGTTCTAGTTGTCTAGACTGCACGGGGTCTTGAAAATACTGAGCCTCCACGTTGTATCTGTGTGGCATGTGGCATCCGTTGATCTCGTTTGAGTAGTAGTAGGCATGCACTGCATTATGTTTTGATGAAAGGTTCGATAGCTGATGAATGGGTTTATCATTTGGCTTCCTGTGTGGGTATTGCTTCTGTGGATTGGTTTGGAGCAATGTTCAGATAGTCCAGGCATCAGGCAAATTTATAATGGCGGTCCAAGCTAGTTGAATATCCGGATCACTTTTTCTCATCTGGTCTACACTCCATCCGCTTGCATCCGTAAGCAATGCAAACGCATTGTCCCTTGCACAGGCACGTGACTCCTGCAGGCAATTTTGGGAGAGCGTAAAGTGGCAGGACGGATATTCCCGTGAAGTTACAACATGATCTGAGTATAATCGTAGGACATCAAGTCTTGACACTACTTGTGACATGATCAATTCTGCTATGCTCAATAATGCAGACTAGCAATAAGAGGCATTTGTCAGATACTAGTAACCATGAGGTACTGAGACGATTCTCTTTAGCAAACCACCCACTCCGCTATAAATGCTCAAATAATCTGTCATCTGCCTGCTCCAACTTGACTGTCCTCTTGACAAGTGAAAATCGCTGGCGTTGTCTGGGCCATAAAACCATTATTGGCATTAGTCCAACGCCTCCCTTGCTCCTCATCTCTGCATCTCGTAACGATAGGTCTGGCACATCGAAATCTAAAACTAAAATACTTGGAGCTCTTATTTGTTCAAGCTATATTTTCAGAGCCAGGAAGTTGCAAATGGCAAGAAACCCAGCTTCTCTTCACCATTGGTATCACGAGCTATGATCATTATCAGTGAGCAACGTTACTAGAGGAAAGTCGCTGGAGTGAACAGAAAGCTTTCCAAGCAGCAACGTTTCTTTCTCAGCAAGAACAAATAAAAATGAAAGAAGCAACACCAAGGATTTGTCTATCCCGGTATAGGTACCGGGGTGTGTGTAGCCTCTGGCATGGCAAGGTTCTGCCACAGATTTCCAGTACAACGGCCACGGACAAGTGTCCCACAGAGACGCGAAACCGGGAAAACCCCAAATCGCAGCCATGTCGCACCCCACGCAACTGCCGCAACTGGGCCATCGCAGGCCATCGCAGAAGTTGAGCTTGGCTCAACTTTTGCGATGCGATGCGATGCGACAAGCGATTTGGTGTACGATTTTGACCTTTTCTACAGCAAAGTTGTACAAAGGTGCAAGAGTTGCCTATAAATTTTTACAAGTTGTGTCAAACCGCGCGAATATCATGGTGACGTACCCAAATCAGCAAAACTTTGTCGCATCGTTGACTTCTTCTGTGAATGGTATTTCGCGAGTTCGCATCGCACGCATCCATCGCAGATCGCGTCGCATCGCGTGTCGCATCGCAAAAAAGCTTCTGTGAATCCCGCTTTAAGCGGGATTCACAGAAGCTTTTTTGCGATGCGACACGCGATGCGACAGGCGCGAAACCGGGAAAACCCCAAATCGCAGCCATGTCGCACCCCACGCAACTGACGCAACTGGGCCATCGCATGCCATCGCAGAAGTTGAGCTTGGCTCAACTTTTGCGATGCGATGCGATGCGACAAGCGATTTGGTGTACGATTTTGACCTTTTCTACAGCAAAGTTGTACAAAGGTGCAAGAGTTGCCTATAAATTTTTACAAGTTGTGTCAAACCGCGCGAATATCATGGTGACGTACCCAAATCAACAAAACTTTGTCGCATCGCTGACTTCTTCTGTGAATGGTATTTCGCGAGTTCGCATCGCACGCATCCATCGCAGATCGCGTCGCATCGCGTGTCGCATCGCAGAAAAGCTTCTGTGAATCCCGCTTTAGTCCTACCCATGAGGATGTCGCAAACATGAAGAATATTGTGAACCGTGTGTCGCTGTCGCAGCTCGTCGCATGTGTCGCAAGTCGCATGTCGCGTCGCAGAAAGTTGTATTGTGAATCGGCCTTAAAGCGGGATTCACAGAAGCTTTTTTGCGATGCGACACGCGATGCGACGCGATCTGCGATGGATGCGTGCGATGCGAACTCGCGAAATACCATTCACAGAAGAAGTCAGCGATGCGACAAAGTTTTGCTGATTTGGGTACGTCACCATGATATTCGCGCGGTTTGACACAACTTGTAAAAATTTATAGGCAACTCTTGCACCTTTGTACAACTTTGCTGTAGAAAAGGTCAAAATCGTACACCAAATCGCTTGTCGCATCGCATCGCATCGCAAAAGTTGAGCCAAGCTCAACTTCTGCGATGGCCCAGTTGCGGCAGTTGCGTGGGCCGCGACATGGCTGCGATTTGGGGTTTTCCCGGTTTCGCGCCTGTCGCATCGCGTGTCGCATCACAAAAAAGCTTCTGTGAAGGCCGATTCATACTTCATTTTTTGCGACGCGAAAGCGCGATGCGAAAGTGCGAAATGTCTTGCGTTGGCGACGGCTGATTTATACTTTTCAGGTCATTTTGCGAGACGCCGCGAGTCGCACTTCACGTGGTCAACTTTTTTGCAACTAAAAAATGTTGTTCTCTTGGCAACGGGAAGTTGTGCCGGGAAACTGCAAAAATCCACTGACATGATGTGGTTCTCGTGTTTCTTTTCATTTTGAGAGAGACGAGCGCAAGAGCAAGAGCAAGATGGATATGGACACAGCGTTGGATGTCGCAGCAGCCTGTTTGCTGCTAGCTGCTGCGTTTCAGCGTCGGAGGACAGCACGGACCAGACGTTGGTGTGTTCGTCCGTATTACCAGCACAGGTTAGAGCGAGGGTCGTACCAGTCAGACATTGTGCAAATGAGAAGTGTAGACGAGAGCCTGCACTTCAAGTATGTGCGTATGTCCCCGGCTGTTTTCGACCGCTTACTCGTCCTGATAGAGCCGTTCTTGCCGGTGAGGCGTCAGCTGAATTCCGCAACAAGACCAGAAATCACCAATGCGGAACGATTAGCCCTGACGCTGCGATATCTGGCCTCAGGAGAGTCCATGCAGAACATTGCTATCCAGTTCCGTGTGGGCCACTCCACTGCCCACCACATCATTATCGATGTATGCCAAGCCATCTGGGCTGGTCTTGTGGACAAATACATGCAGTGCCCTTCAAAACCAGCTGAATGGGCTGCTGTAGCTACTGATTTCTACGCGAGGTGGAACTTCCCACACTGTAGTCCACAAGCCAGCCGGGTTTTATTTATTTTTCGTTCCCATGTGAGGTGCACAAGGATTTGATGTGTGGAGCAGATAGAGCATTCAGAGTGCTTTCCCATGATGTGTCACTTATGCCAGTAACCCGGGGCTTTGTTGACCAAAACATGGAAACAAATGGTTTCCTGCGTTGCCATGGCAACAACAAGCAAAATCGTGTATTAAAGCCACTTCTGCATGGCTAAAAAGGAAAATTCTTTCAACATTAAATAGATACAAGCAAATGTAATCTGTGTGCCAAGTTTCAACATGATAGCACCACCTAGACTACTCAAAAGCACACATCAAGTTATAACATAGTAACGAGTTGGCAATTGGCATGCACAGAACGACTGTAGTAGAATTATCCTAATCATGAAAAGTAATACATTCCAGCTTAGCATGATGTACATGTATGTACAGTATTTACAGCATCGAATCAATCCAGAGATATTACTCCTCTCTGTAGGAGACTAACAGTACATAGCAAGAGCGGATCATTTGCTATGGTAGATGGCTATACCGGTAAGTACATTGTATAAGCGACCAGCGAAGAAGTGTTTCACTGCACAGCTTGCAGTGTGTCATCTGCTTCCAGAGATGAAGCAACGTCTTCCTGAACCGTGTCCAGAGTTGGGCAGTTGGTGCAGGCAACTCCTGCCGAGTTGTGGCGACACTGGCAGGCATCTGTGCATTTCAAAGTATGGCGCCGGCATGAGCAGTTCCCACTGCTACAGCCTGTCTTGCAGCCACAGCTGAGGAACTCAAGGAGTGCTCGGGGCGCTGGGGGTAGGCTCAACCAAGAAACGGCAAGATTGCCATCGCTATTCAGACACCAGCCTGTACAAAAAGGAGTGCACCGAAAGAGGAACTGATCATCCACAAGGCAATATTAAAAAAGTTAACACAGTTTTTTTTTAATAATGCTTCTTCCTAGCTTCCATGCACCACATTCTAAAACAGTAACCTTGAGCCTCTTACCTTGATTATTCTCGTGTGGAGCAGGTATGTCTGGTATTGCAGCAAGACAAAGGCGCCACACAGCAGCCTGATAGTTGGCCCTGGCGCAGTGCTTGACGAAGGCATCATGGCATGGAGGAAGCTGATTCGACTGCAACGTTTTCGTGCAGAACAACTGATACCTTGCATCGTTGACCTTGGTGCAACTTTTTGCATTGTAGAGAAGGCACAGAAACGTCTCCAGGGAATCAGTGACATCACCAGGAAGTCCGTCAAAGTTACAACCAACACGGGCGAAGATTGCCTTGTAGTCGGAGTGGGCTGGGGAGCACAGCAACTTGAAGGCAGATTTCTTGCCATGGTGCGCAAAGGAACTGACTGCGTCACAGCCGGTAAAGGCATGGAATGCCGGCAGAGCATCACACACCTCTCTGCCCAACTTTTCGCTGACGGCATTGACCGGTATCTTCCGTGTCTTGTTGCCAGTTCCAGTTAGGAAGTGTAGAGCAGCAGGGATGCGATTCGTGACTGATACAGCAAGAACTAACACATCGGTGTCCGGTGACTTGATGGTCACGTTCGCGTGACCTGCTGCCGCCGCATTGCTGGCATGGAGAAGGAGCCTCGTGTCAGCTTCTTCATGCGTCGATTTAAGGCTCGCAACAGGAGTATGGACACCCACACCATCTACGCATCTTACCGTGCTACATGATTGCCTGGAAGTTGTCACAAGCTCCTTGCCATCAGGAATCTTCTGCATCTGCTCGGGACGCTGCCATTCTGTGAACAAGAAGGCTATCAGCTCCTCCTGGTTCGTGCCCAGCGAAAGATACTTGTTAAATTGCCGAGGCATTCGTTGGGACCGGTTTGTCAGATGCAGTCGCAACACTCCATCGGCTGCACGAGAGCTCCTTTCTAAGTTCTTGATGGAGATGTCACGGTACGTGTCCACAACGAAGTCCACTCGGGTGTACTTAGAAAAGTAGCCGCAGAGCTGTTTCAGGACTACTGCAGCAAACTCTCCAAATGATGCAGGCGCTTCGCTTAGCTTCTGGGTCCTGATCATTGCCATAGCATCAATAATCAGGGCTCCATTAGCAGCAGCAGTGTTGGTTGGAGGTGCAGTCGATATGCCATCGGTGAGCAGAGTAAGTAAAGCAGACTTGTTTGTCTTCACGAGAGCTCCTGATGTAGAGGCAATTGCCCAAGGCAATTCACCTAGTGGGTATGACATCACCTGCCGCATATCCATTTCACGCGTTTGAGCAATCAAGGCCATTCGAGAGAAAGTAGACCTGTCTGCACGAAGGATGTCGGTGTTGCTGGTCGATGCCGTCTTCTTTGCTTTCTTCTTGGTGAAGGTCTGCAGGTTCTGCTTCTTCAGTGGATCATGGAATCCCTTAGCGGATTGCCCAGCAGTCAACCGTTCATGGAGGAACTCATGAAAACAAACCTTGCCACGCTCTTCAGCCGTTCGAAGGTCCTGGGCAGCTTCCTTGGATGCTTCAACGCCAGATGCAAGATGGATTAACTCCATGCATGGCTGTTTGGATGATGAAATGAATGGATTGCGAAGCATGGAGACGGTACCGATCATTTGGAGGACATCCTTCTCATCCCGCACCATTCTGCCCTTCTGGCAATCCTTGTGAAAGGTATCTCTCTCTTCAGTACTGTCATCAAGGCCACAGTGTTCCAAGCAAACATCAGCGACTGCTGCACGGTCATGTGCTGTGAGCACCCAGCGCTGTACAGTAGCAGGATGGCGGCTGAACCCAATTATACCGCCTGTGGTTTTTGTGGCTCGATTGATCGATTGTTCAATAGCTTGGTCGGACGCTACTCGAGCAAAAGGGTTGGATGACCGTTGCACCGAGAACCCACCCTGCTCCAGGAAGGCATGAGCTTCTGGGTGGTTCGTTGGCAATTGGGTCATGTCGAGCCAGTAGAACGACATGAACCGGGCATAGTTCACTCGGTCATATGCAAAACACCAGGGAAGCATATCCCGCACACAGACGAGATGCAACTTCCAGTTGCCAGTGCGACTAGCCCTGACAAACCGCAGTAGCAGATCCACCATGCTGATGTACGATGACCATAGTCCAAAGTTTGGAACCAGCTGGGACTGCTGTTGGCAAAATTCCTGGTATTTGATGTAGAGGCTCCGCAAAGCAGGAGAAGCAGTAACCCGTGACAGGTTGTCACTGGTGATGCACATCTCCAACTCTTGAAAGGCTGAGGAGAGAGGTATGTCAAGCTCAGTCAAGTTGCTGGCATCCACAAATTCCTTCCAGCGCAACCGTTCCAATGCCTCGGAAGCAATCTTGTGGAATCGCATACCCCGGTTGTATTGCCGACCATCCAGGGCAGAGGAGGCTGATGCAGTTCCAGCAACACCAGATTCCACAAGCAGATCCAACAGACCGGCATCGCGAAACCTCTTCCCGATGATTGCCAGAAAGGTGCAAGCAATATGAAAAGCACCTAGTCTCAGTACAATAGGCGCAAACTCTTCTCCTCGTTGTGTGACAATGTCCACGGCCTTGGCGTAAATGGCTTGGTCGAAAACAATCAACGTGAAGCTCAGATCAGAGTTTTGACACCTTCGTAGGCACTTGGTCAGCAATGCATACACGGTTGAAGACTCGGTTGGTGAAGCATTCATCACAGGGCAATATCCAATCCTGGATTTCGGTGGTACATCCTTGCGGCTCACCAGTGCGTTGAATGCTGACCATGATGGCACTTTTTGCTCGGGTAAATCAGACAACACTTCAACGACCGGGTCAAGGAGCTCTCCACTTCGACTGGATCGACAACGCCTCCAGGTGAAGTCGTTCAGCGCCACAGCATCACCATCCGACATAACACCTTCCAGTTGCTGCTGTGTCACAGCCGGCCGCCTCGCAGGGTTTACATTCTTGGCGCAAACGATGTCTGCAAATACTTCTGGCTGTATATCCAGGGCTCTTTTGCGCTTCCGGTTCCGCTCATGGCCTTGTGCTCCAGGCAGCCATGTGCCATCACCCTCACTACTCAGAATTGGCTGCACAACAATCGTGTTGGTGCAGTGAGTGGTGCCCTTCCCGTCCACTGTCTCCTCGTTCAAGTCATTATTGTCAGCAACATGATAGAATGGTGTACCTGCAGAATATGAGAGAAACAAGAGGGAGAGAGAGAGAGAGGGGGGGGGGGGGGAGAGAGCGAATGAGAGACATACACACACAATACACACAGACACAGACACACACACACACACACACACACATACAGACCTTTTTGTAGGATAAAGGGATATCATATTATCACACATACTTGGCGACAAACATTGCACAGAGGACATGCCATTTCGGCTACAGGATTGGTATTTGTCAAATTGACCATTACAAGGATATGCAATATCGAAAGCAGTGTAGGGTTATGAAGTATAAACAGCATTCAACTACATGGCTATGCACAAGCCCTTACTTGGATTGATGACGTCTGGAAGCTGATCCACAACATGCCCGGCAACTAGCTTGTCCTCTGCCATCTTGGTCTCTCTTTCCAACACTTGCGAGTAGGCAATGCAATGACCCAAGCGGTTTAACATTGTGGTCAACTTCTCACTCCGGAACAGATGGTGCAGGGTCAATGCCAAGACTATGTGCTTGGGTGGAATTGCCGAGGCAGTGGCAAACATTACATCCTGCGCAATGGACTGAACACGCCGACACGTTGCTGGATCTTCTACTGAGATCTTGGTTGACTGCACAACAGCATGATACTTGTCTGACATAAGCCACACCAGGAAATTGTGCAGCATGTCCGGTACACTGGCACTTGCATCGTCAACTGAAAGCCCTGTGCACTCGTCAAAGTTGTGCTCCTGACAGAGGACACGCAGTGACCGTGCAGCATGGTACACTGTACCCACATCCGCACCGCTGCTCATTGGTGCAGTTCGCTGAACCACTTCACTAATGGCGACATCCTCATCGCTATCCACATTGCCAAAAGCACCTGCGCTATGGGCATGGGCGATTAAGGTGGGGGCATTAACAGTGGCGTAAACAAGCTCACACTTGCGGCGAGCTGCAGGTCTCACAAACGTGAGCTCTGTTCCATAATTATCAATTAAGTAGCTCTTAACAAAATCATTACGAACGGTCAATGCATTTGTTGTGTTGTAAACAGATGTCAACTGATTTATGTCCAACACTTCATTCTGGTGAAAAAGTCGGTGTTGGATGTTGGCTAAGAAAGCACACTCCTTACCATCATCACCAGGGGCCTGCTCCTCCTCCTGCTCATCAACCACTGCAAGGGTTGTGCTGTCACTCTCCAGGCGTGACAAGGACACCTCACGAGTGTAGGCCTGATAGCAGTGTCTGTGATAAAAAACTTCTCTGGAAATAAGGCTGCCGCCGCCAGAGATGGCAATGATAATTCGGTCGTCCTTACGGATGGACGCAGCCCTTTTTAATTTGGCTTCAGCGTCCTCCGTAAGTAGCTGCGAGAGGTTCTGCCTGGTGGAACGGTTTGGAATTTTCTTTTTCACTTGGCCACAAAAGAGACAGAGTGCGTGACCTGGTGCTACGAGGGGCACATCAATTGATTGCCGGGTGATGCGACGGCTGGGAGCACTACCGCCGTCAAAGCTGGCCATGAACACAGTGCTACTTATACCTAACTAACTACCAACCTAAAATCAAAAGACATAATGGAAATCTAACAGGAAAGCTACGAAAACGCATTCACTTCTGTTCTAATTGTTTTGAGTCTCTGACTGAAGAAATGTGCCACGTGGAGTACCATGTGGACCGCCAATTCAAATTTGAGCAGATACTGTGCGTACTCTGAACGATAAAAGTGCAGCTTGCAAGCAATGTCGACAATCGAAAACGAAGGTCGAAACACTCGCCAAACAAGGCTTTGGCCCCAGGAAAACCATCAACTCTTCGCGATTATGAGGTCACAGAGACCCTTTCTCGCGGATCCTGAAGAGATTTCTTTGTGCACCCATACATGGAACGAGATTCCAAAAACGTCAATTTTTTTCGCCTGGGCTTGTGGACTATATAAGCGACCAGCGAAGAAGTGTTTCACTGCACAGCTTGCAGTGTGTCATCTGCTTCCAGAGATGAAGCAACGTCTTCCTGAACCGTGTCCAGAGTTGGGCAGTTGGTGCAGGCAACTCCTGCCGAGTTGTGGCGACACTGGCAGGCATCTGTGCATTTCAAAGTATGGCGCCGGCATGAGCAGTTCCCACTGCTACAGCCTGTCTTGCAGCCACAGCTGAGGAACTCAAGGAGTGCTCGGGGCGCTGGGGGTAGGCTCAACCAAGAAACGGCAAGATTGCCATCGCTATTCAGACACCAGCCTGTACAAAAAGGAGTGCACCGAAAGAGGAACTGATCATCCACAAGGCAATATTAAAAAAGTTAACACAGTTTTTTTTTAATAATGCTTCTTCCTAGCTTCCATGCACCACATTCTAAAACAGTAACCTTGAGCCTCTTACCTTGATTATTCTCGTGTGGAGCAGGTATGTCTGGTATTGCAGCAAGACAAAGGCGCCACACAGCAGCCTGATAGTTGGCCCTGGCGCAGTGCTTGACGAAGGCATCATGGCATGGTGGAAGCTGATTCGACTGCAACGTTTTCGTGCAGAACAACTGATACCTTGCATCGTTGACCTTGGTGCAACTTTTTGCATTGTAGAGAAGGCACAGAAACGTCTCCAGGGAATCAGTGACATCACCAGGAAGTCCGTCAAAGTTACAACCAACACGGGCGAAGATTGCCTTGTAGTCGGAGTGGGCTGGGGAGCACAGCAACTTGAAGGCAGATTTCTTGCCATGGTGCGCAAAGGAACTGACTGCGTCACAGCCGGTAAAGGCATGGAATGCCGGCAGAGCATCACACACCTCTCTGCCCAACTTTTCGCTGACGGCATTGACCGTGCATCTTCCGTGTCTTGTTGCCAGTTCCA
Organism: Sycon ciliatum; assembly: GCF_964019385.1. Taxonomy (NCBI): domain Eukaryota; kingdom Metazoa; phylum Porifera; class Calcarea; order Leucosolenida; family Sycettidae; genus Sycon; species Sycon ciliatum. The sequence goes on along the minus strand of NC_088651.1, from coordinate 14,069,611 downwards.
GTTAGGAAGTGTAGAGCAGCAGGGATGCGATTCGTGACTGATACAGCAAGAACTAACACATCGGTGTCCGGTGACTTGATGGTCACGTTCGCGTGACCTGCTGCCGCCGCATTGCTGGCATGGAGAAGGAGCCTCGTGTCAGCTTCTTCATGCGTCGATTTAAGGCTCGCAACAGGAGTATGGACACCCACACCATCTACGCATCTTACCGTGCTACATGATTGCCTGGAAGTTGTCACAAGCTCCTTGCCATCAGGAATCTTCTGCATCTGCTCGGGACGCTGCCATTCTGTGAACAAGAAGGCTATCAGCTCCTCCTTGTTCGTGCCCAGCGAAAGATACTTGTTAAATTGCCGAGGCATTCGTTGGGACCGGTTTGTCAGATGCAGTCGCAACACTCCATCGGCTGCACGAGAGCTCCTTTCTAAGTTCTTGATGGAGATGTCACGGTACGTGTCCACAACGAAGTCCACTCGGGTGTACTTAGAAAAGTAGCCGCAGAGCTGTTTCAGGACTACTGCAGCAAACTCTCCAAATGATGCAGGCGCTTCGCTTAGCTTCTGGGTCCTGATCATTGCCATAGCATCAATAATCAGGGCTCCATTAGCAGCAGCAGTGTTGGTTGGAGGTGCAGTCGATATGCCATCGGTGAGCAGAGTAAGTAAAGCAGACTTGTTTGTCTTCACGAGAGCTCCTGATGTAGAGGCAATTGCCCAAGGCAATTCACCTAGTGGGTATGACATCACCTGCCGCATATCCATTTCACGCGTTTGAGCAATCAAGGCCATTCGAGAGAAAGTAGACCTGTCTGCACGAAGGATGTCGGTGTTGCTGGTCGATGCCGTCTTCTTTGCTTTCTTCTTGGTGAAGGTCTGCAGGTTCTGCTTCTTCAGTGGATCATGGAATCCCTTAGCGGATTGCCCAGCAGTCAACCGTTCATGGAGGAACTCATGAAAACAAACCTTGCCACGCTCTTCAGCCGTTCGAAGGTCCTGGGCAGCTTCCTTGGATGCTTCAACGCCAGATGCAAGATGGATTAACTCCATGCATGGCTGTTTGGATGATGAAATGAATGGATTGCGAAGCATGGAGACGGTACCGATCATTTGGAGGACATCCTTCTCATCCCGCACCATTCTGCCCTTCTGGCAATCCTTGTGAAAGGTATCTCTCTCTTCAGTACTGTCATCAAGGCCACAGTGTTCCAAGCAAACATCAGCGACTGCTGCACGGTCATGTGCTGTGAGCACCCAGCGCTGTACAGTAGCAGGATGGCGGCTGAACCCAATTATACCGCCTGTGGTTTTTGTGGCTCGATTGATCGATTGTTCAATAGCTTGGTCGGACGCTACTCGAGCAAAAGGGTTGGATGACCGTTGCACCGAGAACCCACCCTGCTCCAGGAAGGCATGAGCTTCTGGGTGGTTCGTTGGCAATTGGGTCATGTCGAGCCAGTAGAACGACATGAACCGGGCATAGTTCACTCGGTCATATGCAAAACACCAGGGAAGCATATCCCGCACACAGACGAGATGCAACTTCCAGTTGCCAGTGCGACTAGCCCTGACAAACCGCAGTAGCAGATCCACCATGCTGATGTACGATGACCATAGTCCAAAGTTTGGAACCAGCTGGGACTGCTGTTGGCAAAATTCCTGGTATTTGATGTAGAGGCTCCGCAAAGCAGGAGAAGCAGTAACCCGTGACAGGTTGTCACTGGTGATGCACATCTCCAACTCTTGAAAGGCTGAGGAGAGAGGTATGTCAAGCTCAGTCAAGTTGCTGGCATCCACAAATTCCTTCCAGCGCAACCGTTCCAATGCCTCGGAAGCAATCTTGTGGAATCGCATACCCCGGTTGTATTGCCGACCATCCAGGGCAGAGGAGGCTGATGCAGTTCCAGCAACACCAGATTCCACAAGCAGATCCAACAGACCGGCATCGCGAAACCTCTTCCCGATGATTGCCAGAAAGGTGCAAGCAATATGAAAAGCACCTAGTCTCAGTACAATAGGCGCAAACTCTTCTCCTCGTTGTGTGACAATGTCCACGGCCTTGGCGTAAATGGCTTGGTCGAAAACAATCAACGTGAAGCTCAGATCAGAGTTTTGACACCTTCGTAGGCACTTGGTCAGCAATGCATACACGGTTGAAGACTCGGTTGGTGAAGCATTCATCACAGGGCAATATCCAATCCTGGATTTCGGTGGTACATCCTTGCGGCTCACCAGTGCGTTGAATGCTGACCATGATGGCACTTTTTGCTCGGGTAAATCAGACAACACTTCAACGACCGGGTCAAGGAGCTCTCCACTTCGACTGGATCGACAACGCCTCCAGGTGAAGTCGTTCAGCGCCACAGCATCACCATCCGACATAACACCTTCCAGTTGCTGCTGTGTCACAGCCGGCCGCCTCGCAGGGTTTACATTCTTGGCGCAAACGATGTCTGCAAATACTTCTGGCTGTATATCCAGGGCTCTTTTGCGCTTCCGGTTCCGCTCATGGCCTTGTGCTCCAGGCAGCCATGTGCCATCACCCTCACTACTCAGAATTGGCTGCACAACAATCGTGTTGGTGCAGTGAGTGGTGCCCTTCCCGTCCACTGTCTCCTCGTTCAAGTCATTATTGTCAGCAACATGATAGAATGGTGTACCTGCAGAATATGAGAGAAACAAGAGGGAGAGAGAGAGAGAGGGGGGGGGGGGGGGGAGAGCGAATGAGAGACATACACACACAATACACACAGACACAGACACAGACACACACACATACAGACCTTTTTGTAGGATAAAGGGATATCATATTATCACACATACTTGGCGACAAACATTGCACAGAGGACATGCCATTTCGGCTACAGGATTGGTGTTTGTCAAATTGACCATTACAAGGATATGCAATATCGAAAGCAGTGTAGGGTTATGAAGTATAAACAGCATTCAACTACATGGCTATGCACAAGCCCTTACTTGGATTGATGACGTCTGGAAGCTGATCCACAACATGCCCGGCAACTAGCTTGTCCTCTGCCATCTTGGTCTCTCTTTCCAACACTTGCGAGTAGGCAATGCAATGACCCAAGCGGTTTAACATTGTGGTCAACTTCTCACTCCGGAACAGATGGTGCAGGGTCAATGCCAAGACTATGTGCTTGGGTGGAATTGCCGAGGCAGTGGCAAACATTACATCCTGCGCAATGGACTGAACACGCCGACACGTTGCTGGATCTTCTACTGAGATCTTGGTTGACTGCACAACAGCATGATACTTGTCTGACATAAGCCACACCAGGAAATTGTGCAGCATGTCCGGTACACTGGCACTTGCATCGTCAACTGAAAGCCCTGTGCACTCGTCAAAGTTGTGCTCCTGACAGAGGACACGCAGTGACCGTGCAGCATGGTACACTGTACCCACATCCGCACCGCTGCTCATTGGTGCAGTTCGCTGAACCACTTCACTAATGGCGACATCCTCATCGCTATCCACATTGCCAAAAGCACCTGCGCTATGGGCATGGGCGATTAAGGTGGGGGCATTAACAGTGGCGTAAACAAGCTCACACTTGCGGCGAGCTGCAGGTCTCACAAACGTGAGCTCTGTTCCATAATTATCAATTAAGTAGCTCTTAACAAAATCATTACGAACGGTCAATGCATTTGTTGTGTTGTAAACAGATGTCAACTGATTTATGTCCAACACTTCATTCTGGTGAAAAAGTCGGTGTTGGATGTTGGCTAAGAAAGCACACTCCTTACCATCATCACCAGGGGCCTGCTCCTCCTCCTGCTCATCAACCACTGCAAGGGTTGTGCTGTCACTCTCCAGGCGTGACAAGGACACCTCACGAGTGTAGGCCTGATAGCAGTGTCTGTGATAAAAAACTTCTCTGGAAATAAGGCTGCCGCCGCCAGAGATGGCAATGATAATTCGGTCGTCCTTACGGATGGACGCAGCCCTTTTTAATTTGGCTTCAGCGTCCTCCGTAAGTAGCTGCGAGAGGTTCTGCCTGGTGGAACGGTTTGGAATTTTCTTTTTCACTTGGCCACAAAAGAGACAGAGTGCGTGACCTGGTGCTACGAGGGGCACATCAATTGATTGCCGGGTGATGCGACGGCTGGGAGCACTACCGCCGTCAAAGCTGGCCATGAACACAGTGCTACTTATACCTAACTAACTACCAACCTAAAATCAAAAGACATAATGGAAATCTAACAGGAAAGCTACGAAAACGCATTCACTTCTGTTCTAATTGTTTTGAGTCTCTGACTGAAGAAATGTGCCACGTGGAGTACCATGTGGACCGCCAATTCAAATTTGAGCAGATACTGTGCGTACTCTGAACGATAAAAGTGCAGCTTGCAAGCAATGTCGACAATCGAAAACGAAGGTCGAAACACTCGCCAAACAAGGCTTTGGCCCCAGGAAAACCATCAACTCTTCGCGATTATGAGGTCACAGAGACCCTTTCTCGCGGATCCTGAAGAGATTTCTTTGTGCACCCATACATGGAACGAGATTCCAAAAACGTCAATTTTTTTCGCCTGGGCTTGTGGACTATATAAGCGACCAGCGAAGAAGTGTTTCACTGCACAGCTTGCAGTGTGTCATCTGCTTCCAGAGATGAAGCAACGTCTTCCTGAACCGTGTCCAGAGTTGGGCAGTTGGTGCAGGCAACTCCTGCCGAGTTGTGGCGACACTGGCAGGCATCTGTGCATTTCAAAGTATGGCGCCGGCATGAGCAGTTCCCACTGCTACAGCCTGTCTTGCAGCCACAGCTGAGGAACTCAAGGAGTGCTCGGGGCGCTGGGGGTAGGCTCAACCAAGAAACGGCAAGATTGCCATCGCTATTCAGACACCAGCCTGTACAAAAAGGAGTGCACCGAAAGAGGAACTGATCATCCACAAGGCAATATTAAAAAAGTTAACACAGTTTTTTTTTAATAATGCTTCTTCCTAGCTTCCATGCACCACATTCTAAAACAGTAACCTTGAGCCTCTTACCTTGATTATTCTCGTGTGGAGCAGGTATGTCTGGTATTGCAGCAAGACAAAGGCGCCACACAGCAGCCTGATAGTTGGCCCTGGCGCAGTGCTTGACGAAGGCATCATGGCATGGTGGAAGCTGATTCGACTGCAACGTTTTCGTGCAGAACAACTGATACCTTGCATCGTTGACCTTGGTGCAACTTTTTGCATTGTAGAGAAGGCACAGAAACGTCTCCAGGGAATCAGTGACATCACCAGGAAGTCCGTCAAAGTTACAACCAACACGGGCGAAGATTGCCTTGTAGTCGGAGTGGGCTGGGGAGCACAGCAACTTGAAGGCAGATTTCTTGCCATGGTGCGCAAAGGAACTGACTGCGTCACAGCCGGTAAAGGCATGGAATGCCGGCAGAGCATCACACACCTCTCTGCCCAACTTTTCGCTGACGGCATTGACCGTGCATCTTCCGTGTCTTGTTGCCAGTTCCAGTTAGGAAGTGTAGAGCAGCAGGGATGCGATTCGTGACTGATACAGCAAGAACTAACACATCGGTGTCCGGTGACTTGATGGTCACGTTCGCGTGACCTGCTGCCGCCGCATTGCTGGCATGGAGAAGGAGCCTCGTGTCAGCTTCTTCATGCGTCGATTTAAGGCTCGCAACAGGAGTATGGACACCCACACCATCTACGCATCTTACCGTGCTACATGATTGCCTGGAAGTTGTCACAAGCTCCTTGCCATCAGGAATCTTCTGCATCTGCTCGGGACGCTGCCATTCTGTGAACAAGAAGGCTATCAGCTCCTCCTTGTTCGTGCCCAGCGAAAGATACTTGTTAAATTGCCGAGGCATTCGTTGGGACCGGTTTGTCAGATGCAGTCGCAACACTCCATCGGCTGCACGAGAGCTCCTTTCTAAGTTCTTGATGGAGATGTCACGGTACGTGTCCACAACGAAGTCCACTCGGGTGTACTTAGAAAAGTAGCCGCAGAGCTGTTTCAGGACTACTGCAGCAAACTCTCCAAATGATGCAGGCGCTTCGCTTAGCTTCTGGGTCCTGATCATTGCCATAGCATCAATAATCAGGGCTCCATTAGCAGCAGCAGTGTTGGTTGGAGGTGCAGTCGATATGCCATCGGTGAGCAGAGTAAGTAAAGCAGACTTGTTTGTCTTCACGAGAGCTCCTGATGTAGAGGCAATTGCCCAAGGCAATTCACCTAGTGGGTATGACATCACCTGCCGCATATCCATTTCACGCGTTTGAGCAATCAAGGCCATTCGAGAGAAAGTAGACCTGTCTGCACGAAGGATGTCGGTGTTGCTGGTCGATGCCGTCTTCTTTGCTTTCTTCTTGGTGAAGGTCTGCAGGTTCTGCTTCTTCAGTGGATCATGGAATCCCTTAGCGGATTGCCCAGCAGTCAACCGTTCATGGAGGAACTCATGAAAACAAACCTTGCCACGCTCTTCAGCCGTTCGAAGGTCCTGGGCAGCTTCCTTGGATGCTTCAACGCCAGATGCAAGATGGATTAACTCCATGCATGGCTGTTTGGATGATGAAATGAATGGATTGCGAAGCATGGAGACGGTACCGATCATTTGGAGGACATCCTTCTCATCCCGCACCATTCTGCCCTTCTGGCAATCCTTGTGAAAGGTATCTCTCTCTTCAGTACTGTCATCAAGGCCACAGTGTTCCAAGCAAACATCAGCGACTGCTGCACGGTCATGTGCTGTGAGCACCCAGCGCTGTACAGTAGCAGGATGGCGGCTGAACCCAATTATACCGCCTGTGGTTTTTGTGGCTCGATTGATCGATTGTTCAATAGCTTGGTCGGACGCTACTCGAGCAAAAGGGTTGGATGACCGTTGCACCGAGAACCCACCCTGCTCCAGGAAGGCATGAGCTTCTGGGTGGTTCGTTGGCAATTGGGTCATGTCGAGCCAGTAGAACGACATGAACCGGGCATAGTTCACTCGGTCATATGCAAAACACCAGGGAAGCATATCCCGCACACAGACGAGATGCAACTTCCAGTTGCCAGTGCGACTAGCCCTGACAAACCGCAGTAGCAGATCCACCATGCTGATGTACGATGACCATAGTCCAAAGTTTGGAACCAGCTGGGACTGCTGTTGGCAAAATTCCTGGTATTTGATGTAGAGGCTCCGCAAAGCAGGAGAAGCAGTAACCCGTGACAGGTTGTCACTGGTGATGCACATCTCCAACTCTTGAAAGGCTGAGGAGAGAGGTATGTCAAGCTCAGTCAAGTTGCTGGCATCCACAAATTCCTTCCAGCGCAACCGTTCCAATGCCTCGGAAGCAATCTTGTGGAATCGCATACCCCGGTTGTATTGCCGACCATCCAGGGCAGAGGAGGCTGATGCAGTTCCAGCAACACCAGATTCCACAAGCAGATCCAACAGACCGGCATCGCGAAACCTCTTCCCGATGATTGCCAGAAAGGTGCAAGCAATATGAAAAGCACCTAGTCTCAGTACAATAGGCGCAAACTCTTCTCCTCGTTGTGTGACAATGTCCACGGCCTTGGCGTAAATGGCTTGGTCGAAAACAATCAACGTGAAGCTCAGATCAGAGTTTTGACACCTTCGTAGGCACTTGGTCAGCAATGCATACACGGTTGAAGACTCGGTTGGTGAAGCATTCATCACAGGGCAATATCCAATCCTGGATTTCGGTGGTACATCCTTGCGGCTCACCAGTGCGTTGAATGCTGACCATGATGGCACTTTTTGCTCGGGTAAATCAGACAACACTTCAACGACCGGGTCAAGGAGCTCTCCACTTCGACTGGATCGACAACGCCTCCAGGTGAAGTCGTTCAGCGCCACAGCATCACCATCCGACATAACACCTTCCAGTTGCTGCTGTGTCACAGCCGGCCGCCTCGCAGGGTTTACATTCTTGGCGCAAACGATGTCTGCAAATACTTCTGGCTGTATATCCAGGGCTCTTTTGCGCTTCCGGTTCCGCTCATGGCCTTGTGCTCCAGGCAGCCATGTGCCATCACCCTCACTACTCAGAATTGGCTGCACAACAATCGTGTTGGTGCAGTGAGTGGTGCCCTTCCCGTCCACTGTCTCCTCGTTCAAGTCATTATTGTCAGCAACATGATAGAATGGTGTACCTGCAGAATATGAGAGAAACAAGAGGGAGAGAGAGAGAGAGGGGGGGGGGGGGGGGGAGAGCGAATGAGAGACATACACACACAATACACACAGACACAGACACAGACACACACACATACAGACCTTTTTGTAGGATAAAGGGATATCATATTATCACACATACTTGGCGACAAACATTGCACAGAGGACATGCCATTTCGGCTACAGGATTGGTGTTTGTCAAATTGACCATTACAAGGATATGCAATATCGAAAGCAGTGTAGGGTTATGAAGTATAAACAGCATTCAACTACATGGCTATGCACAAGCCCTTACTTGGATTGATGACGTCTGGAAGCTGATCCACAACATGCCCGGCAACTAGCTTGTCCTCTGCCATCTTGGTCTCTCTTTCCAACACTTGCGAGTAGGCAATGCAATGACCCAAGCGGTTTAACATTGTGGTCAACTTCTCACTCCGGAACAGATGGTGCAGGGTCAATGCCAAGACTATGTGCTTGGGTGGAATTGCCGAGGCAGTGGCAAACATTACATCCTGCGCAATGGACTGAACACGCCGACACGTTGCTGGATCTTCTACTGAGATCTTGGTTGACTGCACAACAGCATGATACTTGTCTGACATAAGCCACACCAGGAAATTGTGCAGCATGTCCGGTACACTGGCACTTGCATCGTCAACTGAAAGCCCTGTGCACTCGTCAAAGTTGTGCTCCTGACAGAGGACACGCAGTGACCGTGCAGCATGGTACACTGTACCCACATCCGCACCGCTGCTCATTGGTGCAGTTCGCTGAACCACTTCACTAATGGCGACATCCTCATCGCTATCCACATTGCCAAAAGCACCTGCGCTATGGGCATGGGCGATTAAGGTGGGGGCATTAACAGTGGCGTAAACAAGCTCACACTTGCGGCGAGCTGCAGGTCTCACAAACGTGAGCTCTGTTCCATAATTATCAATTAAGTAGCTCTTAACAAAATCATTACGAACGGTCAATGCATTTGTTGTGTTGTAAACAGATGTCAACTGATTTATGTCCAACACTTCATTCTGGTGAAAAAGTCGGTGTTGGATGTTGGCTAAGAAAGCACACTCCTTACCATCATCACCAGGGGCCTGCTCCTCCTCCTGCTCATCAACCACTGCAAGGGTTGTGCTGTCACTCTCCAGGCGTGACAAGGACACCTCACGAGTGTAGGCCTGATAGCAGTGTCTGTGATAAAAAACTTCTCTGGAAATAAGGCTGCCGCCGCCAGAGATGGCAATGATAATTCGGTCGTCCTTACGGATGGACGCAGCCCTTTTTAATTTGGCTTCAGCGTCCTCCGTAAGTAGCTGCGAGAGGTTCTGCCTGGTGGAACGGTTTGGAATTTTCTTTTTCACTTGGCCACAAAAGAGACAGAGTGCGTGACCTGGTGCTACGAGGGGCACATCAATTGATTGCCGGGTGATGCGACGGCTGGGAGCACTACCGCCGTCAAAGCTGGCCATGAACACAGTGCTACTTATACCTAACTAACTACCAACCTAAAATCAAAAGACATAATGGAAATCTAACAGGAAAGCTACGAAAACGCATTCACTTCTGTTCTAATTGTTTTGAGTCTCTGACTGAAGAAATGTGCCACGTGGAGTACCATGTGGACCGCCAATTCAAATTTGAGCAGATACTGTGCGTACTCTGAACGATAAAAGTGCAGCTTGCAAGCAATGTCGACAATCGAAAACGAAGGTCGAAACACTCGCCAAACAAGGCTTTGGCCCCAGGAAAACCATCAACTCTTCGCGATTATGAGGTCACAGAGACCCTTTCTCGCGGATCCTGAAGAGATTTCTTTGTGCACCCATACATGGAACGAGATTCCAAAAACGTCAATTTTTTTCGCCTGGGCTTGTGGACTAAGGGCCCATGTTCACTCTTTTGTACAAACAATGGACGCCGCCGCCCCGCGGCCGGCCCTTGCCGCTTCTGTCACGTGGTCCTTGCCAGCCACGTGGTCCTTGCCTGCCAATCACGTGATAATGCCGGTCCCACATGCACAGGACACG
>NC_088651.1:14035222-14059222 GCF_964019385.1 Sycon ciliatum | reverse complement strand
CACGCATGCACATACACACACACGCAATTACACCACGCGTACACACATTCACGCACACGCAAATATAGTGCGAAGGCTGCAGCATGCAAAATACGAGAGCGAGACATGTACAGTGTGTACAGTGTGTACAGTGATAGTGTACAAGTACTACAAGTAACTAACTAGTTACTTGTAGTATTCTCGCTCCACATACATGTATACTGGCACACACGCAGAGATAGACAGCATTAGACACAGCACACAAAGCGAAGGGCAGTTGGCCGCAGCCAGATGTGACGAAAAAACCGGTCTACACTGGTGAGACTCAAAACTGACTGAAGAGGTCAGGAAAAGAAGCGACAATAAAGAAAACACCAGATGCCTTATTTGAAACTGAAAATGTTCCGGGAGAAATCATTTCTCGGCGGCCGAGCGCAGCGCGCGCAGCATGCACATGGACGTAGAGTACATGTACATACATTTAGGGTTCCCTGTGAAAAGACGGCAACGAGTTACGTCTGTAGGGATTTCCTTAACAAAAAAAAACACTTTTTTTGTATATTTTTTAAGAGTCTCCGTACAGAGCAATGAAGAATGAACTGCCATGGCTGGCTACCGCCCCCTCCCTCCATATTGGCCTATATTCCCTGGCCACGGGAAGGTGAAATAAATAAAAAATAATAAAGGAAAGGAACGGTTGGCATAGCCCCAATATGGCGACAATATAAAACCGTATGGGGTGTGGGTCGCAAGACCGGGGCTCTGCCAACCGATGATGGCTGTAAGCAGGAGCACAATCCTCCACCTTGTAACATGCACTCAACCGATCAACATAATTACATGTATGAATGTATCAGACAAGACATACATAGGAATGGGTTGGCTCTCCACATTGGAGCTCTAGGTTTGCCGAGTCGAAGGTTCGATGGACATCTGGTGTACTCTGAATGGCAGTTGTGAGTCAGTCAAGCGTCAGGTCAAGTCGGCGGAATAGCGCGAGCTCCAGTGTGGGGAGCAAACCCATTCCTAAAAAAATCATCGCCGAAGTCGCAACTAGCCCTTTCCCAAAGGTGCTCTTTTAATTCGCACTTAGTGTTGTTGTTTGTTGTTGTTGTTTCTTTATTTTACTTCACCATATGAACAGGCAAGACTGCCTTCTCACCGGGGCTGTTGGCCCACGGCTCTCACAATATGATGAAAATGTTTAAAATGTGTATGAAGAAGAAAGGAACGGAAAAGAAGATGAAATGAAAGGAAAGAAAACAGTAGGTATTAATTTTATGAAGGGGGGGGGGGGCGGTATGAAATGGGTATTATCATAGTTGATGAGAGAAGTATGATATACAATATTCTTGTTCTATAGACTATTTAGTACGGGCATTTCATGAGAGTCATGCATGGGCAAGGCAGGATTTGGACTAGGATAGAGGACAAGAACATAATTGATGAGCATCTGTTCAGGCAGAATCTGTGAAGAAGACATAGTAGGCACAACATCGGAGAGCTAGTTGACGAGGGAGATGAGGTCATAGCCAGACAGCAATGCTTGAAACGTGTGGCGTACGTCGCAAGCGCGAATATCAGCAGGGAGAGAGTTCCATGTGGTACTGCCAACAAAGGCGATAGAGCTACGGCCTGAGGGACCAGGTAGGAACGGCACTCTGAGCAGCTGGCTGACCTGACCACGCGTGACACAACTTCTGTCCACATCCGTGGCAATGAGGGAGTAGTAGGATTGGAACAGTGAGCTGGCTCTGCCATGAAGGCAGCGGAAGACGAAGAGAAGCAGACGTTGCACGTACAGCTGGTGGAGCTGAGGCATTGATAGTCTGGCAAATAGGGGAGCAGTGCTTTTCGCGTCCCTCAAAATATGCTGAAAAAGAGCTCTTTTTTCAGTGAAAACAGGCAAAAAGTGCTCTTTTTTCAGTGAATCATAGCCATGATAATATGTTCAGATATGAACCCAAGCTGAGAAATGAATACGCACTCTTCCATTTACATGTATGGGTCCACGAAAGGCAATACAGGAAGTAAAGTTCAAAAAACCCACTTTTTAGAGCATTGTGTGCACGGGTACAAGCTAGGCCTTGACGGATTATGCTAGCATAATTTTTCGCATAATTCCTACCAAAATCGAATAATCGCATAATTCGAGGCAAATTGCATACGAATCGCATAAAATTGGAATAATCCGCCTGTTCGCATCAAATTCCACACAGTTGTACATGTTCTACAAGTACAAGTACAAGTAGATGCGCTAGGAAGTTGTAGGTTTACGACGCCCTTGATAACATGTCCAGTCCACTACAATCAGTGATGGTCGTAGCTAGGTTGGACGGTGTGTTGAGCCCGTTGAACCTATGCGACTACAGTCCAACGCCCTCTACAAAAAAATTCCCTTGTTATTTTGCACAGAACCATTATGCATTAGCAGCATATGTGAGCATAATGCGGCATAATATGATATCTCTTAGCATAAAAATAGCATAATTCTGCAATTTTTTCAGCAATGCGAAAAGCATAATTTCACGAAAATATTAGCATAATCCGTCAAGGCCTAGTACAAGCTTCACAAACTTGCTGCCCCCCCCCCCCCCAAAAAGCGGCGTGCAAAAGGTACCTCCTGCTGGTTGGCGAGGGCAAAAAGCCGGTACAGTGTACCATATTCGACAATGGAAACTAAAAGAGAGACAGAGACCATTTTTAAAATAAAATCGAATTAAATTATTAAATTTCAGGACAACCCAAAGGGGATCACACCGGTTCTTCACTGGCTTCGAAGGCCACTGTACAAAAATAATATAAATGGCTAGCTCGCGCTCGCCTTGCGTTTATATTCATATTCTATTTATTACAAAATCTCAAGACTCGGTGGAAACACCGGCCAATGTTAAAATGGAATGGACAATAGCAGCCAGTTGTGCACTGCGTCCATGTGATTACGGGGTTGTGTGAGCGAGTTTATAAAGAGCGGAGGATAGGAGCATGCGGGCTTGACGGAGGAAAATTTTCAGGATTTTCTTGTGGGGTATTTCAAGCTTTGCAGCAGCGGATGAGGACAATCCAGCCCAAGACGTATCGGCATAATCGAATAGTGGGCGACGGTAGGAGAATTTCTAAGGATTTGCTTGATTTTTGACAGATAATGTGGGGCAACCAAGTGCAGAGTCAATTACAAAGCCAAGGTGTTTGTGAGAAGACACTATGTCAATTGGATTAGGAAAATTGGGATGGATGAGAGATGTGAATTCTGGCTGGGACGGGATTCGGGGAAGAGCATGATCTTTGTTTTTGATACATTTAAGCCTCCATGGATCCAGTTCAGCATGCAGTCGACGAAGAGTCAACCATGTCCATGGTCAACTGTCAAATCTGAAGAGACTCGGCCGGCTGCACTGGCCATGCCATCGCCAAGAGATATCTTGAGTCTCGTGCAGCGTGCCACGTGCAGCTCACGCGCGCTACGATGCACATGGTGACATGATCACAGCACGTGCATGTTCATTTTGTTCATATCCGATCCAGAGATCTGCGCGGGGATCCCGTGAGTAGAAGTGGATCGGGGAACGTGGGGATTTTTTACTGCACAGGATAGCCCTAGCCGGCCCCCCGTGTGACTCTACGTCGGATTTCATTGGTGCGCAATGCGTTGATTACGTACCTGATGTACGGCGACTACTGTAGCTAGCTAGCTACAGCTTACATAATCAGGATTTTGTCGTGGGCTAGCAGCACTCCGCGGCTGGTTTCTTCGCATCACCCACGCACATCTCGCAGGACCTGTAATCAACAAACTTTTCAGCATGGAGTTCAACGCTTGGACAGTTGGAGACACAGTCATTTTTCTGTTTAGCTTTTAGTACTAGTACTAGTAGTAGTATCACGGCTTGTGAGCGCTCGAGCAGGCGTTGGACTTATTTTAGTTGCTGCTTGTCTAGTAATAGTACGCATGGCAGTAAAGCCTCTTGCACAGTTGTTGCAGGCTCGCTGCTTGAGCTACGTGTACGGGTAGGAGAAATCACTACTACTAGCCTGATCTCGCCCAACTCGGCTCAGAAGTAGGCTACATAATCGTCATTTTGTATTGGAAAGACTAAAACCGTTGTTACTTTAGATCAGGGCAACGGCACACTACGGGCAGGATGGTGCTGACTGGCTGCGCTCTAGTTCCGCATGGAACAATGATGCTGGACCTGGATGTTGAAGGTAAATCGCCTAGGATTAGTAAAAAAACTTGAGACGGATTTCCGCTGTTTACTTTCTACGAGGCCACTCTGCCCGGGAATATTGCGCCTGGAAACGACACTCGCCCCAGCTTGAGTTTACGTTTGAAGTCGGAAGCTGCGACCACTCAACATGATTGCTACCCATCAACAATGGTTTGATTGCTCGTGCAGAGATAAAGAGGTGACTTTTTCCAACGGTGACACTGGGGCTGCAGCGGAAACGCACGAAACACCTGGACACCGCATTGCAAAACTAAAAAAATCGCTCAAGCCTAGCCCAGGAGTTTTATCGCGCGCGGGTGTACGTGTGTGTGCAAACGTGTGTGTGTTTGGGGGGGGGGGGGGGGGATCAAATTTCTCAAGAGCTCAATATTATTATTATTATTAATCATGTATGCATATCTGATCTCAAGTCTTGTACTACACCTACTAATACTACTTCAGTAGTACTATTATACTTGCTCAGAGGGGTATGTGGGGGGTGGGGTTGAGGTGCACAGAGTAGGAAATTATCACTCCAAACCTGCCTTGTCAACAACTTGGCTACCACTACAATACTCACTAGGGTTTACCAGGTGTTAGCGGCCATCGTGAGTTCCCTTGAGGAACGGACACGACAATTTACGTTTTTTCTTTCTTTTCTTACAATACTCACATCTTTGACAGGTTGACTGTGGACCATTGCTTAGGCCAAGTTAGGGGTACTGTTGTGGGCAAAGAAATCCAGTCGAATGACCAGGGACCTCAGTGCGTACAGAACGCTGCGTGCAGAGCACATGCTCATCCGATGCGACCAGCGTGCTGCAGCGCATACGTAAAGGTGTGCAGATCGACCGTATGCTTACTCACGGCTGCATGGCCCGTGCCCTGGGGCCGCTAGACGTGCGAGCGGATTTCCGTATCCACGGCAGTAGCATATCGCAATAGAGGATCCTTGGTTCGAGGTTCACACTCAACTTTCTGAGGCCAGCCAATTGTAAGGAGCAGCTGGCTAGCAAAAACATGGTACTCCCTGACAGTCACCGACACTGCCTAGGCACTGCCAAGGCTCAAACCACCATTTACAAAATACTGCACTAACAAAAATCTCGGCAAACTCAATATTGTACACATTCTGGTGTCAGCCTGATCCCTAGTCATGACAGATCTGCTGCCAACTCTACATTGTACGACTTACGAAACGTACGTGAAACACGTGATATGAGTTTTCTCACGTGATATGAGTTTTCTACATCGGAGACCCCATATGCAGAGTTGAAAACTCTTGCGAGCATATCAAGTCCTGGATATGTTTATACACAATGCGTCTGCAATTTGAAAATTTTACGGGCAAGGGAAGAGAAAGAAAATCTTGGAATTTCGGCAACAAGCGCATCACTAACCTGACGCGGAATCAGTGTAAAGCCTGTGCCTGTTGTACTGTAAACTCACAATGAGCTTTCAGTTTGTTTGTGTACTCTGCATTGTACTGTGTTATATCCCAGGGTGCCACTCAAGCCTGTTCCAAATGGTTTGAGTATAACACCACCCCCCCCCCCCCTCCCTCCCTTCAGATCAAATTGGTATGGGTCTAACACTTCTCCAGCCCCCCTTCCCAATTCAAAATGGTGTGGGTCTACCCCCCCCCCCCCCCCCACCTTCCCCTCAGTTCACATTGGTATGGGTCTAACACTCTTCCACTTCACTCCCCGTCCCAATTCGAAAAGGTGTGGGTCTACCCCCTGGCCTCCCCTTGCCCTCAGTTCAAATTGGTATGGGTCTAACATTCCTCCACCCCCCCCCCCCCACCCCACGTTCCAATTCGAAAAAGTGTGGGTTCCCCCCCCCCCCCCTCCCTCCCCTCCCAGAGTCTGTGCTCGAACCTTCATCATTATTTGAAAGGTTTTTCTAAATTGTCTTGGTTTAACTCTAGTATACCCCCCCCCCCCCTCTGCTGCATGTGTGTTATCAGGATTACCTCAAGGCGTACCGGAGCTGTATGAACGCACCATGGCCATGATGACGGAGATCAACTCGCTGGACATTGATCTCTTGGTGCTGGTCACACCGCATGGCCTCTGCTTGGAGAGGGACATCGGCATCTACACCAACAAGTACGCAGCCGGCAACGCCGAGTGGAACGGCATGTGGGGACACGTCAAGGCCGATGTGAGTAGAATACTTGTACAGTACCTGTAACTGCAAAATGGAATCTGGAGTTGCTCAAGTACACGACGGGCATAGTGCGGCCCTATACCAGCGAACACTGGACCGCAAAATGGTGCAAGGCACAAACGTGACTCCAGCTGCCGGTTATCTTTGAGCAGCACTCTAGTTCTTTGTTTAGGAGTACATCCACTGCACACCATCGTTCATGCCGTTTGTCACAGTGTATGCGTCCATACAGACACGTTTTGAGTCGTCTGTGCTGCAGAGCTGTGCGTGTATCATGGCAAATTGCTGTGCATGACTCACAAGAAAGGGCTTGCTCCGCATACAGGAGCTTGCGCTTTTCCGCCGACTTGCCTTGACACGATTTGACTGGCTCACGATTGCCATGAAGAGCACACGAGCAATCCATTTCAAGATGGATCATAGCCGAAGTCGCTACCACTATTTCGGCCTCACAAGAGTCTGTCACTTCATTATGACACACAAAGAGGACATCACTACCGTCCAATTACTGTGCTACACACTAAGAGATTATCCAAATGGATCTGTTGACTGGCTCACTGTAATGTTCCTGCTCAGCAACTATTTTGATTGCCTATAAGGATTGTGAATACTCAGTGGGCGGCAATAGCTCATTGATTCCTGTTTCTAGAAAAGAAAAGGGCCAGGGAACTTCAAGTCACGCTATCATGTCCACTAACACCACCAGTTACTAAACAATCAGCTCATGCGATAACATTGCATGACACTGACTGACGGTACTGACGTTCTACAACTAACTGGTGGTGTTAGTGGACATCATAGCGTGACTTGCAGTTCCTTGGTTCCTTTTCTTTTCTACAAATATATCCTTGGCTCTCCATTCCAGTTAATTCCTGTTTTTTATCCATTTCTTTCATGTCCTGATTGCTATGTTCAGATAAAATTGAGCCGCAAGTGTAGCCGGGAGCTGTTAGATGCATGGCGTGCGGACGGTGTCGGTGTTCAGGGAGTGAACGCACTGACCAGCTGCCCTACCGTACTCAGCTGGGCTGAGGTGATTCCCATCTGGATGCTCAAGGTACAGCTAGAATTCAGCTGGGATTTGCTGTGTTGCATGTGAACTTCATTTTATTAACACATAGAAGAGAGATATTTGTGTTGCCTCTGACCACGCAGAACGACAAAGAGCAAAGCTACGCTCTGCCTCCGCAGCATTGGGCACTTTCAGCATAC
Source organism: Sycon ciliatum (assembly GCF_964019385.1). NCBI lineage: Eukaryota > Metazoa > Porifera > Calcarea > Leucosolenida > Sycettidae > Sycon > Sycon ciliatum. The sequence continues at coordinate 14,051,651 of NC_088651.1, read as the reverse complement.
TGGTTGCATCATCCGGTGTGGAATTTCACCATTACCGTGACAGTGAAGCTTTGGTCTAATGCACTAGTGCTTCCCAGGGCTCTACACATCTCTACTTTTACAATTATTTAGCCTAGGTGTATATAGGGTGAAAGTACTGGTATTGTAGGAGTTCAGGTGTTTGGAATTGGCCACGAATGCCACAGCTTGTGCTTGGGCATCGTAGTAACCGCCATCGGCAATCATTCGTGTAAGGCTGTGTTCAATCCGGTACATACTCTTTTTTATTTCTTGTTTTTGTTCTTGCCAGAAACTAGGCTACGTTGGTAAGTTCATCATCGTTTTGCGTTTTTTTGGGCTTTTTTATTCTCTGCAGAACCTAGGCTGTGCAGACAAATCACCATCGTTTTGCGTTTTTTGTGCTTTTTTGTGCTTTTTATTCTCTACAGAAACTAGGCTACGCAGGTAAAATCATCATTGTGTCGATGCCGCACTCTCAGATTTCCAACGGAATGGCTACCGACCCTGCTCACGTCGACAACATTCACCGGGCCGGAGAGAGGTTAGCAGAGTACTGCGACACGGGAATGTGGAGCGATGACCGCGTGTTTGTGGCAGTATCAGGTGAGCTGATCGACACTGTGATCTTTGCAGGAACGTAGCTGGTGCCCATTTGGGGGGGGGGGGGGGTGAGTGCATGGCTGCATATTGTGCAGGATGATGGCTGGTGAATGCCAAACATAGTATTATCTACATTCTGAGGCTACAAGTCGAAAATTGTAGGTCGACATTTTTAGGGGGGGGGGGGGGGGGGGTGCGTGCCTGTCTCTAGTGAGAAAGTGGTGCAGGTGTGATACGTTGTACTAACTCGGGGAACAACAAAGTGTATTTAGTGTCCAACGTATCTATTATGCTAGCATACTTCAATGTTGTGCAATACACTGACACCCCAGACAATGCCCACGCTATGCAAGTGTTCGTCTTCTCAGAATACACTCAAAGCTTGTTTTTCCGGGTGGTCCGGGACCGGGTACTGCCCGTAACTTTGAAAAGTCCGTAACTCCGAATCACGTACATTTTGATGGGGAAAGGCCATAGATATGGTATGTGATGTCACTATTTCCACAAAAAGTGGCAAAGGAATAGTAATATTTCCACTGAAATTCGCCCAAAGGGTGCACGGTAGACCGAAGTGCTCGTAACTCCGGGTCCGGAAAACCGAGGTATGAGTGTATGTAGTAAGTCAGTTCCACTGCATGGCCTGTATCTGGCAAGTCTATCCGGAATATTCGACATTCTTCTGTTCATACCATGGTGCTGATTTGGACAATGGCACCACCGCGTCTATGTTCTAGGTTTCTCAACGCCAGATATGCATCCTGTGTCGGATTGTTTTTGTAATTATATTGATTCTATTTATAGTGGTGACTGAGAGTCATGACAGACATCTGCTTGATAGCAATAGACCCACTAATTTAAAAAAATGTCACGGTTCGCGTGAGACTCGGCTGGAAGCCGGGCTTTCCGCATCCGTAGGAACGCCACCACCCTTCAAGGATCAAGGCGCAGATGCAGCTCCTAAAGCGGTGGGAGATGAGTAGATCAGCTCACCAGCACTAGGGAGAAGGAAATACCGTAGTACCCCGACTATAGGTCGCACCTTTTTACACTTAAAAACAAGGATGAAAAAGGGGTTGCGACTTACAATCGAGCATGACTTACTAATGAACTCAATATAGCAAAACAATATTGCTCAAACCTGGAAATGGGGGTGCGACTTTTAATCGAGTGCGACCTATAATCGAGGAAACACGGTAGAACTCTGGACCTGAGTGTGTTCTTGTCATGTGCATCTCCGAACTATCAACTTGCACTTTTCCTGTGAATAATTCCTGCATATCGGCCCTTTTGTCCATTTCTCTTGTTCTCTGCAGGTGATTTGGCCCATGCCCACCCGACTCTCTGTACCAATCCAACCTTCCTACCTCACCCGACGTGGAGCTTGCCGAAGAGTCCCGCCGAAGCCGTGGAGTTTGATCGCAAGTTCGAGGAGTGGGTGGTAGACACTCGGCGAGGTAAGACATTGGCCGGCCGCTGCTTAGAGCTGGAAGTGCGCGCTTTATCCTGCGCCCTGGCCGGTTGTCTCTTGCTCGAGGGTGCAATGTTCTCTCAACACTTGCGGGACAGCGCCTTCGACGGCAAGGTGTTCGTCAACAAAACACCAACCTATTTCACTATGATGGCTGCTCTGTTCACGCCGTGTGGCTGACTCGTAGCGCCTAGCATCTAGTAGTAGACATGATGTCGTTGGATCAGTGAAAGTCTATACCACAACGATGTGTCAATGAAGTATTCGGATATTCGGATCCTGCTGAGGTAGGCATCATTTACACGCCGCCTGTAGCTGGCCAAATTGGACGGAGAGGCATTTAATCCGGAACAGAAGGACGTGTTGGACATGAATGTGCGGTAGACTGGTGACATGGTAATGCAAGGGGCAGCTGGATGTGCTCTGCTGTCATCGGCGATTCATTACTGGACGTACTAATAACATATGTAGTGACGTTGTAGCCATGCCGATATCAAGCAGTATGAAGTCCTGTAGTAGAACACATACTGTACCTAAAATTTTGATTGGCTAGTTCTTGTCTGTGTGACGGCTGATATCAGAATGAAGACGAGTTATACTCGGTCATTTGTTTGGCGCCACCTCAATGCTAGAGGTATTGCACCATTCTTTTCACATCTTCTTCAATGCTCATGACTGTACTTGGATCGGGTTTTGCTCAGCAAATCGTACTCTTCTCACCTGATGTAGTCTATACATGATTGTATGTGTATGCAGTAGTGCCAGTAGCTCTGCCTTTTGACCTTGGTTTGTAACAATCCTGGAGATTGCCTAAGGCTGATATTATAATAATATTATTATACTATTTTGTGCATTACAGTTTAGGGACAAAATTGCCCAGGAGTCTTTGACGGAATTATTTCAATTATGGCGACATTATTTATTACCCCAGATGGAGAGCCATACATTTCTGGAAAGTGTGTTTGCCAAATTCTTCTTTTCTCTGAAGTACAACTGCCTGCTATTATAGTGTAGTGATTGTTACGTTGTCAGACCTATGGGCCTGTGATGCTGATTTCATTTGTTTCTATAGTATCTGTGGTCCTCTCCCAGGTCTGGCTGCCGTATCTAGTGTGAATCCAAAGCTGGCATTTCCCAAGGTGGATTTCTATTGTCTGGCATGCCGCATATCAAAGTAGCCGTATACAAACTGGTGTTTTCTACTTTCGTTCATTGTGAACATTGCTGCGGTCTTTGTTCTTTTCATGTCTTTTCTCGCTTCAGCTGTTCTCTATATCCATCCTTTGCTCAGCCTCTATTTGTATCTTCCTTCAATATTATGTACATAGTGCACAAGAAAAGTGTCGTTATTGGCGACTTGTCGTTATCCGTGAGTTTGAGAGTATGCAGTCAAGTGGGCACTAGGTCCGAAGATTGTGTCGTTACTCGGGAGTTATTGCTGTAAAGTTGGTGTACCAGAGGTCGTTGTCGAAGAGGTCGACTCTCGCCGCACATGGCTAGCGGTTTAAAATGTACCAAGTTTGGTCAGCCGGGTGATAAATTCCCTCAGCAAGAATTACTTAAGACACCCTGGAACGCAAATATATGTGAGGTCAATCACATGCACCAAACCCATCGTGTGCTGGAGAGGTGGACCCAGAAGAACACGGGCCTTAGTGTTGTATTGACTAGTGGTGTGCACAGGTAGACCGGTACCCGTGCTACCCGGGAGGACCTCGGGTAGACGGGTACAGAATAGTACCCGGACACCCAACGTCGCAGATGACATTATGTACAATGCACCTGTACAAATAATTCATGTCGTACTCCGCATGTCTACCCAGTGTGTAAGGGAAGGGGTGGATTGTGGTGTTACCATGGAAACATTACCTGGTCGGGTACCCGTGGAAACTACCCGAACCCGATACCCGAAGTAAATGCTACCCGACTCAGCCCTGGTATGTACTGACCACACCATTATTTTGCCTGAAGTAAATTCTAGTCCCAAGCAGTAGTGATTCAATGTGCTGATCTTGGGTCCGAATCCCGACAAATTATGCCCCCCCCCCCTTGGATGGGGCTGACGGTACCAGCCTAAAGATTACCTTGCGTTGTCCCTGCATTGGGCATGTACACAAACAGCATATGGGTAGCTACTGTGCTGCTCAATGAAATCCAATCGAGTCGCTCGAGTTCCCACATTTCATCATTTTGCAGCCCGGTGTTTGCAGGTCTAACTCTAAGGCTGCGCAACGCCCGTCGCGTACTTCAACAACATGGCTGAATTTCGTTGAGCAGCAGACGAGCGCGGCGTTTTGCTACTCCATGGGTAGATCTAAACCACATGGGTACATTACACGTGTTTCATTACAGGACTACAGTCTGTTGTTGCATCGCACGGGTATAGCCCGTGGATACATCACATGGTTACATCATAATGAATGCAACCCGGGACTACATCATGTGACTACATCATAATGGCTGCAGCCCCTGACTATATCACATGATTACACCATAATTTTTTTAATTTTTTTTGAAAGGGTGCAAACTGTGGATATATCACGTGAGTATGTTTCGTGCCGCAGTGCTGCAGGTGGGTGCTGCTGAGCTCAAAGAAAAAATCACTAGGTCCCCGCACCGCTTCCACCTGGAAACAATGTTGTGTTACAAATCATTACCGCTGAGCTAACTCACTGTCCCCTTGGCAAGTAAAACCTATTGAGCTAAAGTGTACCCTAATCACACGGCAATGACAGCTCAGAGAAGAGTTCTTTCTTCGCCGCGGTATTCATTGTGATGTATAACGTGTGATATCGCTGGTTAAAAGGATGCAGACCAATACACGATGCACGCTCGGCCATAGAAAGAACATTATTTTTTTTGTAAATTGGCAGATGCAAGAGAAATAATTATAACAGCTCGCGCAGCAGGTCATGCACATGTGTACACATTATAGTGACATTGGCAAGCAAAGAATATACTTCTTGGAACAGTCAAGAATAAGGGGGAAGAAAATTATTCAAAATATCTCATAAACATGACTGTCACCGGAGAGATCCTGAGAGACCCATATACATACATATATTTCTAACCTGCCTCCACAAAATATTCTCCTTGAATCGGATGCAGTAACGATTACTCTGTGACAAAGTGCTTATTTCACGCAACTGGATAGGGTGGAACGGTGTCGCCATAAGCTGGTGGTGGTGGCATGCCAGCTACTTGATCAGCGGAGGAAACATCCACTCCGGCCTGGGGTGTGCCGGAAGCGCCGGTTGCGTATGCCGGCGAATACCCAGGTACATAGCCGGGAGGATTGTACCCTTGCTGTGGTGGCATTGCATTGCCACTGTGATGAGGGTTGAACGCTGGCTGTGGTGGCTTTGCCATGCCAGCGTCATGAGGGGGGTATGGCGGCTGCGGCATTGCGGGGTGGTATTCCGGCTGTGGCACTTTGGTGCCAGCGTCATGAGGGTTGTGTGCTGGCTGTGGCATTGCAGAACCAGCGCTGTATGGAGCTTGCGGCATATTACCAGCGTTATACTCTGCATATTTGGTTTGAGGCGGAATATTGGGAGCGTTCGGTGCTGCTACTGTGTGGGCGACAGTAGGTGCAGGACTTGAGGCCAGCACTACCGTGGATGTCGCGTTGCCGGAGCGACCAGGCCCCCTGTTCTGAGATACTGCCACCATTTGACACTGGCCGGACGTCGCTGTTGTTGTTGTCGTTGTGCCGCCACCCACCTGGCTCACCGACGACAGTAGGGGCTGGTTACGATTCAAATACAGCCGTCGTCTCCTAGCGGAACGCCCGATCAAGCCGCCGACGATGACGAATGCGACGACCACGCCGAGGATGATGAAGGCAATCGAGGTGCTGCTCAGACTGGTCACAGCGCTAATGGCCGAGTCGATATCTGAACAAAACATGATAACAATACCAACGGTGGCCAATTTAGGGATGTTGTGATACGATGGCACAGCAAACTGCGGCCCTCTTCTTGCCAGATAGCCAGGATTCAAGCGTGTGGAATGCCAGTACCGCCAGGGAACGCATGGAAAGACAAGTGGGGTTCTTAGACTACAGTCCATTCAGAAAAAGATGAGCGCTGGCTCTGGAGAGCTGCCTGCCCCATATGTCCCACGCTTGGGACTCGACCACCCCCGATAGACGTCTTCCTTCACCTTCCACACACGAGTTCTCTTTACTCAGGAGTGGCTGGCGGAACACAACCATGACTACCTTCCATCAGCTTTAAAAAAAATGCCTGAACCGACTCACTTGAGGCATCCAAATAAACAGAAAAACCACAAGGAAATTGAGCCAACAACAATGAAGACTAAAAGACTATGGAGTGTATGGATCCAGCATATGTCTCCCCCCCCCCCCCCAGCATAAAAAGCAAGCAATGGGTACATGGGCAACGAAAACAGTTGCAAAGGGCAGCCCGTGATTGTATGAGTGCAAACAGGTATGACAGCAGCCATGGGCTATTGTAGCAGCGGACAGAACAATAGAGAAGGAGGTAACAGCTACAGCATGAGGCGTGCGATGTTGACCGGGGTTGGGGAAGCGGTACTGTCCCGAGTTTCCTTCATCCAGGGAGTAGGACTGGGGTTCCCGAACACGCTGAAGTAAACAAAGTGTACGTTCCAGATGGAGCGATAGCTCGACCAGCAGGTAGGTCCTCATTCAGTCACGGCAGTCTGCAATGCTCGAGGTTAAGGAACATGACTGCACACTGCACACCTCCATTATTATCACGCCAAACCCATTCCTGGAGGCTAATTGGGAAGTGCATCGATTTTGAAGTAGGGCTCAGATGAAAGATAATTTGATATCGGTTCCGATGGTATATCTCTCGCTTGCATACGGCACCAGTTACTAAACAATCAGCTCATGCGGTAACAGTGCACGACACTGACCGACGGTACTGACGTTCTACAACTAACTGGCTAACAGCTCTAGCACATCTTGGATGCGCACTTCAACAGCCTTCCAACTTGGAGGGTTCTAAGTTTTAGAAATAGCATAAGGAGGGGAAGGTGAGCATGAGCTGATTGTCTAGTAACTGGTGGTGTTCGTGGACATTATAGCCTAACTTGTAGTTCCTTTGTCCATTTTTTCTCTCTTTAAAGTAGGAGTAAATGAACAGTTTCCATTACAAACAATAATAATTGTTTTCTTGCATCCTCTCAATGATGATATACAACTTACTTTGGCTGGCACAGAATGCACCAGTATAGCCGGAATCACAAGAACAGGTCTTCAGCCCCAGCGAGTTATAACTGCAGTCGCCGTTCAAATTGCAGTAACTGGAAGAGCAAGCTAGGCATCACGAGAAAATCATAGAAAACAATATCGGCGATGAATGGGAAGAGATGAGATAGAAGGATATAGTAGAATAGACTATAGCTACGAGAGCAATACACGGGGCCCTCAAACACGGGTGAAATGTTTTGAACGCACTTTGCTAGCCCAAGTCTGCGCTGCCGTGCTGCAAAGTATCCTAAAGAGATCATGCCCACGGCTCATTTGGTGAAGAATAAAAAAAGGTGCTGCTCCTGTTTCCGTCATAAGACCTGCCAATTTTGTTGGACTTGATTGACGTGGATGGAGGGTTATACACTTCCTCTAGATCTACATTATTATAATATGGTGTTTCTTCGATGATTGCCGGCATGCTGTAGTAGCCGCTGCCACATGCCCACTTTTTACATTCTAAACAACATTACAGACCGGTTTGCACGGTTGTAATGGAATTTAGCACCTTCGCGTTTACCACTGACTATGCAATTGTGTTGAGAATTGATTTTTCCCTAGTGCCAGGCGTTCACCATGCCTGGTTATACCAGGGCCTCAGATGGCGCACTTGGAGAGGTTGAGGGTGCAGTGGTAAGTCTCACAGGTAGTCCACCCGACCGGCACGTTCAAGGCCAACACATGTTAAAGCTGTAAAGCTTGCAACGACTTACTCGCGGTCAAGTAACCATACTGGCACTGAGAACCATAGTAGGAGCTAGTGCAGGAGCAGCTGTATGTGCTACTGCCACCTGACGTAGAACATGTTCCACCGTTGTTACATGGCTGATTAGAGCAGGCTGAAATAGAGACCAAACACACGCACAGACACACACACACACACAAACACACGCTTGCCCACAAGTATGCACACACAAGCAATAGGATCAACGCTCTTTGAGTCATGGCTCTTACAGACACACAGATCTACAAGCGCTCAAAGACAGCACTTGCTCAGTGATGGCGTACTTGATTTTCTTTTTCTGCACTTATTTCAGCTTGAAAACTTCAGTTCAAATCGAGCAATGGAACAGCAGGAAAATAGCAGGAGAGTTTAAAAAGCAGCTCAATACAAGCAAAGTGAGGAATGACGGCTGAACGCAAACTTCATTTGCCTTCCGCGTCTGTTCTATTACGCTCTAAAGCTGACCTTCAAAAGACTGGCTCTTCAGGAAGCCAAAGACCATGAGATTAGCTGAATAGATGCCAGAGTTATGGTCTTTTACGAGAGAGAGAGAGAGAGAGAGAGAGAGAGAGAGAGAGAGAGAGTGTGTGTGCACGTGTGTATGTGTGAGCACACGTGCGAATGAGTGGATGTGTGTGCGTGAGGTATTTGGCATCAATCATGATCAATTGTACATGTGCAGTTGGTGCTGACTAGGAAGTGTGCAGAACTGATCACTGCACACTAATGCGACCACCGCCTGCTACACCTAGCGTGAATTCACTTACCGTCCAATGCTGTGCTATACTGACAATTGTCTCCGTAGAACGTCGCGAAGCAGGTGCAGGTGTACGTTCCCGGGAAAAAGCCATCCTTGCAGGTGCCAAAGCTGCAGGGCAGGTCGGAGCAACCTGCACATACAAGCAGCAGAGTGCCATGACTAAACGATCACCAAGTGATCGACAGGCGTTGCAAGCATGATCTGATGACCGGATTGCACGTCTGCACGACAAACAGTTCAATAAAAAATTCTCCCAACTTCCCTAATTCAATAGAATTCCCGTTAAGTCGTGTATAAAGGCCGGGGCTTATATGGCATTTTGGGGAAATTTTGCAGGCTTCTATATGAGACAGGCGTCCTTACGAGACAGGTCTTCCTTTGTATGTAAACACTAAAATCAGGCTTATGTGCCGACAGTGTATCTTGAAAATCAGGCTACTACTCAAGACAGGATTCTTTACGAGACTAATACAAGACACTACGAGTACGGTATTGATAATATACTGTAAGAGTTGAATTTCTAACGGGGCACAACGTGTAGTGCATTTTTACTTCTGGTGTGGTGACCTTCGTGGTCAGCCGTGAATTGAGCGCATTGGCGCCACAGTCAGTACTACATACCTGCCTCCCATGAGTATGTGGTTAACGCAGGAGGGTTTCTTTCGCCCTCTAGTTTTCCGCATAGGATTATTCTGCCATATTTCACTTGTAAGTTACTTCAGTAAGAAATATTCAGCGCGTACCAGTATAACGCCCGCTACCCGTGCACACGCCCAGTTGCCGGGTGTCAACACTCTTGTTCCATTTTCTAGCCCACCTCCGTGTAAACGCCCATGGGCCAAAGCACAGGTCCATAGCACAGTGCAGTGTATGCACAGCTCCAAGTGCATGTACCGTCTGTCGTGTACGTGCAAGTGGTATGTAATACTGACTGTTGCGCCAATGCGTTCAATTCACGGCTGACCACGAATTTCACCACACCAGAAGTATAATAGCTGTTGGTTGGTCTTTCAGCTTTTGCGGAATTTTATTCTTGGTTGTAACCCCTACGTTACTTAGAGATTTGGACAAATGAATACAATCTGAATTGAGCAACTACTCGTCAACACAGTTGACCCTCCCCCCCCTCCCTACACACACACACACACCCACGTGCGCACATTCAGTACAACAACCCTGAGGCTCAACTCTCAACACAGCACAACTCTCAGGACAAACCAGGAAAACCATACTTCATGAATTGAATCGCATAGTACATCTAACGCTAGTCGCTACACCACCCTAGCACAACACACGCCATTCTCTGAACTCGAACGCGGCGCTACGATCTAACTTCATTCATCCGGTCGAATTATTTGATCAAGTCTTTGCGATTTGGCATGCTCCGACTCAACCCCGCACCCACGCACCGCCGAAAATTTTTCAGGGAAAAACTAGACGGGGAACGTTACTCTTCGCCACCAATGCCAATGGGCGAAATGACCAGACAATAAAACAGTTGACGAATTCATACTCACTTGTGGCGTTGGATTTGCCTGGCAGCGAGACAAGCCATAGAACGGCAGCAGATAAGAGTAGAGCGGCGCGTGAGCGGCTTTCCATTTTACAATTGCAAGAAAACTCGGACCTGAGTCGCCACGAAGCACTTGGGAGTGACTCGCTAAGAGTTACTTCTGCGATTCCTTTCGCTAAACAACAACCTCTGTGATTATCTCCCCACGGGCACAATAGGAGATTTCAAAGAACTGGATTGTTTGCGAGCGAACAGCAAGGCACTCGCTACAATGTAGATAGATCTAACACGTTTTTGTACTTTCACATTTCATTTGCCTGAGCCCGAAAAATAAGCTGCCACTGAACGATGTGAATGAACGAACGAAGTAGTCTACCAGCTTGCCCTTGGAAAACAATACAGGCGCCTAGGCACAACGGGCCGACCGGCTGGGCGGATCAGTTGCTTTCACCGAAAGTATAATTAGTTTCGGTAAAATTTTATCTGATTCTTCGGTAAGTGAGGTTTTGCATTCCGAAATTCGGCAAAAAGATTCGGCACGCGGGAGCGAGGTCGAAAATGCACACGAAGATTCGGAGTGTTTGTTCGGAAAAAGCTCACTTTGCCGAAAATATTTTTCGGATGCATTTCTTGTAGAAGAGCGCTAGCGCGTGACTTATTCAAGGAGGTGTCTTATCTCGGCATCGCTTGGCAGGCGTCTTTGGCGACATAGCATCATCAGCTACGTCTGATTGCTGCTCTCCACTGCCTGTCTACTCTCTTTCGCCTGGAGTGTCCTCACCGTCATCTGTGTGGCTGAAAAGACTATGGCGACACGCATAAAATTTGACTTGGCTATGGAGTTGGTTTTTCTGAGGCGACTGAGGAGGCAGGTTTGGCCCTCGACTCTTTGGGCGATCAAAGTTCGTTGGAATCAGCAAGAAAAGGCGCACGGGACAGGACGTTGCTGATGCTGGGGCTCACGAAATGAAAACACATCATTTTCGACTTGCAAAACAAACGTTGGTGCGAAAATTCGACATTTTGATGTTCGACAAATGACCGAAGAACGCTGTACCGAAATTCGGAATGCAAAACCTCACTAATGTATGCGGTACGAACCGGGGAGTCGACCCGGGAGGCGACACGCGCATCACTTGTGCACAACCATGATCGACTCAACGATTCAAAATATTACGACCTGCTCGGTGTGGGACAAGTCCGTATATAACATACATGTAGGTCATAGCGCGCGGGAAATCCGTACATAGCGAGAAATCGTCGTCTTCGTCCTTTCGCCGAACAATTGTGGTCAGACTTTCGATCTCCATTGCCGAAATACAGCCATCTGTGGCCATCGCTGAGGAGTTCACTAATAAAGGGTCTTGTTGAATGGCTTACTCACTGGCTTTGCACTGCCACTGGAACTCTGAGGCACTTTGACCACCTAAGATGAGGTAATCCTTTCTTTAGGCCGATTCCACACTACACCAAATCCTGCCTAAAAAGCCATTTTTCAGGCACTTTTCAGGCAAGTTGCCATGGCGATCACTTTGAGGAACGCGCGAAAGTGAAAAGTGCTTGTTGTCTACAAAGCAACACCAGCACCCTCTTTCAAGGCAACTTTTTACCTTTTCAGGACACTTTTCTGACTTTTCTTCAGCCTTTCGATTTTTTCCGAATGTGTTCCCTGTCGTATCTTTCAGTTGTGGTGAGTTGTGAGCTGTCAACAATGCCTAGGGTCATGCTTAGCCAGGAGCTTGAGGGCAAGCTGATCGAGCTTTGGAGCGGACATTTGAGGCGACCTCCGGGCGGTACAGTTCGCAGCAGGGAGTAGTACAATACCGTATTGTACTACTCCCTGGTTCGCAGGAGCTACGCCGGAGGAGATCGCCATCAAGCTGAATTTGTTTGCTGAACAGCTCCGGGAGGAGGCAATCTATACTGCGTCGATCGTCCATTCCAAAATTGACAACATGAAAACGAAGGCGAAAGGACTGTACGAGACATACACAACGAAAACTGCCACCGGACTGGAATGCCTGTTGGCGAGGTTGACAAATATTCGACCTAGGATCTGGAATCCGCCTACACAGCGCGCGCTAGCGTGGTCAAATTTCAAGATTGGGCACCCGAAAATGGGTGATATTCGAGGATTTGGACCAACAAAGAGCCTCTCCACTACCGCCGTTGCTACATCAAGCACAGGAAAGCCTCACAGTCTAACCTTCAAAGCAAAATCCCGTGATCGACACTTGTAGGTGTGAATGCAGCTTCACTTTATAAGCCACTTTATGCCTTCAAGGCAAAGCCACTTTCGGCGTAGTGTGGAATCGGCCTTACAAATTGCCTCAATATGTTCTCACCTTTAGGGCAATGAAGTAATTTTTTTCCTCGTGACTAACTTCGACAGACCAAGTTGCCCTGTCCCAGTGATCTACAATACTTATATTGCACATTTGTGAAATATTGGACCTATCCAGATAACGAAATGACTTTTACTCGAAATTACATTTTCCAAAGTTTTCCTTCACAAATAGTCCCAATTTGTTTTCACCTTCAGGGCAATAAAGTCAATTTTTCTTCAGGACTAACATCGGCTAACAAAGTGGCGCTGTCCCAGTGATCTACAATACTTATAATCATTGCACATGTGAAATATTGGGAGTCACAGAGTGAGGAAATGGCCTAAATTGAAACTTGAACTGTTCTGCCAAGTTTTATGCAGTGAACGCAGGGCTGAGAGCCCGCAAGAGCCATCCCGGAAGATCTTGTGCGCCACCAACCGAACCTTCAGTAAATGTTCACAAGGTTAGAAGCTCGCACATATAACACACATTGGATGCTAATAGTAATACAATGCACTCAAGAATGTGTGCAAATACAACAGAATTAATTGCAAATAAAGTCAACAATAGCTGCCTCAACACAGTGCTATCAACCTTCCGTATTTTCCATATTTGTACGGAAAATCACTACTTCGTCCGCGCTATGGATTTTGAGAAAAATATACGGAAAATTGAACGGGATTGATCAGTATGTATAAGCATTGCAAGCGCAAGCTGAGCGATGAAAAGAAGAGAACCGAGTGGAAAGAAAACGCTGCAGTGGAGAGTCCTTAGAAAAGACTTAAAAAATATCATATCGCTGCACGAGATCATCCTTATACGTGTAAGTTATAACTTCAGCTGATCGTACTGTGGTTGATTCATACGGCGGTAAATACACACCTGCCTACACACGCTCTCTAAACTGAAAAGTTATTCTGGCACAGAGCTCTATTTCCCGCCACCACCATCATCAGTTCGCGTCTGGCGCCTAGTCGATGAAGGGTAAGTGGTGTCCGACATAGCAGGCTGGTAAATCAGGTAGCGTATGGCGCATAGCAGATGACACAGCAACAACATAGCTTGATTGCGACGTACCTTTTGTCCCGGCTGGACTCATCAGGCAATCTTCTTCTTAGATGTCTTCACAAGGAGCTTGACTCGGGAGAATGAAGTTGAACACTCCACTGCAACTGCACTTATGGTTGGTTCATATGGTGGTAAATACACACCAGGCAATATGGGGGTAAATGCACGCCTGCCCAGACACGCTATCTAAACTGCAAAGTTATTCTTGCACAGAGCTCTCCTTCTCACCACCACCACCATCAGTTCGCGCCTGGCGCCTAGTCTATGCATGGTTAGCGGTATCCGACATAGCAGGCTGGCACATCAGGAACGAGTGGGCGTTCTCTCACGGACTCCCACAGATCCAAGTCAATTTTTGAATTTGTTCAGGTTTAGCACGTGCTACGAGGTCGTACCTTTGATACAACATCCAGTGCTGGGACCTCCACAGCAAGCCATTTCTACAGCGCTGCACACCAAATCCAGGATGCCCTCAGAAACCGGCAAAGACTGCCACTCACGTTTCACTACTGCCTAGTACTGAATCCTACCTGACTTCTTGACACGACTCAAACTTGCCAAAATCACTAAATCAACGTCAACCACAATAATCAAGCCACATATCTGCAACGTCACGAGGGTGCTGGCAAAAGTCCTGCTGCACGGCGGCGGGCTTCGAATTCGTAAATTCATATTGAGTGCTACGTCAGTTGAAAGAGCATGAGTAGCTGCAAATTAAGTGTGCAGAATTTTGCCCCAAGTCCAAAAAAGTCCAAAAAAGCACGTTAAAAAACCAAGTATTGTCAGTTGAAAGAGCATTCATATTGAGTGCTACGTCAGTTGAAAGAGCATGAGTAGCTGCAAATTAAGTGTGCAGAATTTTGCCCCAAGTCCAAAAAAGTCCAAAAAATCACGTTAAAAAACCAAGTATTGGGCTGCACGGCGGCGGGCTTTGCCCGCCGCCGTGCAGCAGGACTTTAGCCAGCACCCTCGTTACGTTGCAGATATGTGGCTTGATTATTGTGGTTGACGTTGATTTAGTGACTTTGGCAAGTTTGAGTCATGTCAAGAAGTCAGGTAGGATTCAGTACTAGGCAGTAGTGAAACGTGAGTGGCAGTCTTTGCCGGTTTCTGAGGGCATCCTGGATTTGGTGTGCAGCGCTGTGAAAATGGCTTGCTGTGGAGGTCCCAGCACTGGATGTTGTATCAAAGGTACGACCTCGTAGCACGTACTAAACCTGAACAAATTCAAAAATTGACTTGGATCTGTGGGAGTCCGTGAGAGAACGCCCACTCGTTCCGTTGTGACAGATTCCAGGACCACGTTGAGGGGCCCTACCCCACCACCCATGGCTGCTTCTCGACTTGTTTTAAGTTTGGGTCCCGCGCACGGACAGAATGGGCACGAAAATGTGAAAAAAATGTAAATGCATTCGTTTGGTTCCTGGGTGGCTCGCACACCGTGGCACTATGCCGGAAATTTGAGTTTTTCCGGCCTGGAAAGCCTGTCAGTGGGGCGCAAGAACTTGTAAATCATGTCCTGAGGGCCAGCATAGTGGCAGGAGTGTGTGGTCAAAATTTCACTCAAATCCACTGAGAAACACCAAAGGTACGGTCAATTGAATGCCATATGAAATTTATGGGTAGGCTGCCCCCTTAAGGGGGCAGCCTACCCATAAATTTTGGGGCAAAATTCTGCACACTTAATTTGCAGCTACTCATGCTCTTTCAACTGACGTAGCACTCAATATGAATTTACAAATTCGATTTTTCAGCGAATTTTTGGGTAGTCTGCCACCTTAAGGGGGCAGCCTACCCATAAATTTCATATGGCATTCAATTGACCGTAACTTTGGTGTTTCTCAGTGGATTTGAGTGAAATTTTGACCACACACTCCTGCCACTATGCTGGCCCTCAGGACATGATTTACAAGTTCTTGCGCCCCACTGACAGGCTTTCCAGGCCGGAAAAACTCAAATTTCCGGCATAGTGCCACGGTGTGCGAGCCACCCAGGAACCAAACGAATGCATTTACATTTTTTTCACATTTTCGTGCCCATTCTGTCCGTGCGCGGGACCCAAACCTAAAACAAGTCCAGAAGCAGCCATGGGTGGTGGCGTAGGGCCCCTCAACGTGGCCCTGCAATCTGTCACAACAGAACGAGTGGGCGTTCTCTCACGGACTCCCACAGATCCAAGCCAATTTTTGAATTTGTTCAGGTTTAGCACGTGCTACGAGGTCGTACCTTTGATACAACATCCAGTGCTGGGACCTCCACAGCAAGCCATTTCTACAGCGCTGCACACCAAATCCAAGATGCCCTCAGAAACCGGCAAAGACTGCCACTCACGTTTCACTACTGCCTAGTACTGAATCCTACCTGACTTCTTGACACGACTCAAACTTGCCAAAGTCACTAAATCGACGTCAACTACAATAATCAAGCCACATATCTGCAACGTCACGAGGGTGCTGGCAAAAGTCCTGCTGCACGGTGGCGGGCTTCGGCTTCGCCCGCCGCCGTGCAGCCTCATACGTGGTTTTTTAACGTGATTTTTTGGACTTTTTTGGACTTGGGGCAAAATTATGACACTTAATTTGCAGCTACTCATTCTCTTTCAACTGACGCAGCACTCAATATGAATTTACAAATTCGATTTTTCAGCGAATTTTTGGGTAGTCTGCCACCTTAAGGGGTCAGCCTACCCATAAATTTCATTTGGCATTCAATTGACCGTAACTTTGG